>NC_135307.1:27212625-27559754 GCF_048772815.1 Callospermophilus lateralis | reverse complement strand
TGGTCTGGGGCGCAGCACCTGTTAGCCTGCAGGAGACCCTGGGTTCAATCTCCAGCCTGGGGAAAAAAGAAAGGGGGGAGAGAGAGAGAGAGAGAGAGAGAGAGAGAGACAGACAGACAGACAGACACAGACCCAGGGGCTCTGAGGCTGGGATACATACATGGTGCCTCCCCCTTACAAGTGGTTGAAGGAATCAGTGATGTCATCCAGAGTCCCAGGCCTTGCGCAGAGCAAGCCCTTCATTTGGGGACACTAGTATCCTCCTTACTGAGATCTGAACCAGATTCTCTGGTTGGCTGCAGTGACAGGTCCCCACCTGTCTGCCTTTTGTCATCTGCCCTCGCTGCTGGTCTGCGCAAAGACTGAGAAATGGACCCAGGACGAGGAAAGGATGCTGGGAGCCCCAAGTGTCCTATGTCATCCCTGCTGTGCATCCAGCCACGTAGAAGGGGTCTCAGGCATGTGACCTCATGGAGATCAAAAATGTGAGACACCTGAACAGCCGGTTCCATCCTGGGTTGCAGAAACAGAAGCCTAGAACCAGTCAGAACTGGCCTGGGGGGTGGGGGGGGCGGGGCTCAGTGACACAGCACTGGCCTAGCAAGAGCAAGGCCCTGATTCCAGGCCCGTACCACAGGGGGAGCGGAGCAGGACTTTCCTGGAGACCTGTGCTCAGTTCTGATGCTCCTGTTTGGACAGAGAAGGTGGATCGTCCTCAGTGACCCTAGAACGGTGGCCCATGTGATCAGGGAGCTGGAAGCTGCTCTAGCCCTCTGGCAGGCTGACTGCGGAAGGGCTGAGACTTATGCTGTGGAGTTGTATGAACTCTAGCTGGAGGAGAAATAGTTTGGTTCTTCACCAAGCACTTTAGTTTTTAACTCCTACCGTTGTGGCGGGGCTGGGGATTGAACCCAGGGCTTGACACTTGCTAGGCAGGCGTCTCCCCTTGACTGCATCCATGGCCCACAAAGCACTGGAAACGAGACCCCAGAAGCTGAGGAATCTAAAGCTGCTGCCTCCTGGCCCTGAGGTCCCCTGTCCCTGGGTCCTCCTGAGGCAGGTGGCCACCTGGTTGGGAGGTGGTGACAGGGGCTGAAACCTGGGATAAGATGGCCTACAGGCTCAGAGGTCCTGGCTGCCTGAGGCCCCTGGCTGGATTGGCTCTGCTGGACCCTCCCTCTTCTCTCCTCCCTCTCCCTCCCTCCCCTGGGAGAGGCCTCCCAGTTCTTCGGCCCCTCCCCCTCTCAGCCCCTCCTTGGAGGGGCTCCTGGGACCAAGCTGTCTGGATCCCCCACCGTCACCCTGTGTCCTCCCCTGCTTTCCCCGGTGGCCCTGGGCACCGACTGACTTTATTCCACTGGAGGATTCCTTGTCACAGCAGAGCGGGCAGCGCCGGCTCTTACTCTCCACACCTGGGCACAGAAGTTCCTGTTGCTCAGGTAACATGTCGGTGACGGTGTTTGGCAGGAGCCCTCTCATGAGGCGGTTCTGGGGCCTTCCGGTTTGTGGCTCTGCCATCTTCCAGGGCCTTGGAGTCCTCAGAGGACTTCCGGGGACCTGCAGATGGAGGGGTTGCAGGAGGTAGAGGGGCAGAGCAGTCTAGAGTCAGTGAAATGTGGTGCTGGCTTTCCCGAGGCAGTATCCCCAGGGCTGGAGCAGGGTCTGGGTGCAGCAGATACTGGGACAGGACCTGAAGGTGTGAGCTATTCTTTTGGTTAAGCCGCAAGCCCCCTCCTGTGAACTAAGGCACCAGGGAACCGCCCATGCTCACTGCCTGAGCAGACACTGCTTGGGCTTCAGGGCTACTGGTGGCAACTGAGGCTCTAGAACATTCTGCCTCTGACCCTTGCTCTTCTCTGCTGCCAGCTTCCATATTCTTCCTCTCACCGCACACTGGTGGGACACATGACTTGCTCAGTTCTTGAGCTCTCTGCCTTGCTGCTTCTGCCCCCAGAGAGGCAGCCCTGGCATCAAAACCTCGTGGGAGGGACCAGTTGTCCCAGCTTGGACATCTGTAAGAATCTGGCAATTCCTTAGAGTATGTGTGAGTGTGTGGGTGTGGGGGAAGGACACCCCTTTTGCCTGAAAAGGGACTTCCTTAGTGGAAGTAGCAGGCATGCAAATGGTATGGTTACCTGGGGGGATGGGTAGATGCAGGGGGGGCAGGGGCGAGTGGCCGATGGGAGGAGAGAGGGAGGAAGAGTGTTTCTGGCTGGGAGACTGAACTTTTTAGAGACAGTAAGCAGAAGCTTACTGTCTCCTTATTACCCAAAGCGGGTGTGAGAACACCTGCTGGTATTTACTGAGTACTTATGTTTTCCAGGCACTGTCCTAGGCCCTTTTCTGTGTTAACTTGCTAATTCTCAAGACCACCCTGAGAATCATCCCCATTTTATAGAAAAAGAAACAGAGGCACTTTCTGGTTCAATATCCCAGTTCATAAGGGGCAGAACTGGGATTCGAACCCAAGCAGTCCAGCTCTACACTAAGCCACATACATAGCCCAGCCCCAGGGCCCTAGTGAGAACTCAATGCCAGGTGCAGAATTCACTGTTCAAGGACAATGGGGGAACACTGGTGCCACACCACTGCTTGACATGGGGGGAAATCAAAGCAGGTTGAAGAAGAGGTGCCACATGCCTGTAATTTCAGAGACTCGGGAGGCTGAGGCAGGAGGTGAGCAAGTTCAAGGCCAGCCTCGGCAGCTTAGCAAGATCCTGTCTCAAAATATATATAAGAGGGGCTGGGGATGTAGCTCAGTGGTAGAACACCTCTGGGTTCCATTCCCAGGACTGGGAAGGAGAAAAAAAGAAAAAAAAAAAAGAAGAGGTGAGATAAATTCCCAGATGGCAGATCTCCTGTAGCATCTGAATGGGAGGACCCGAGGGGTGTGTTGGAGCATCTTCTGAATTTTGGACGCTCTCCTTCGCCCTCACATACTTTGAGATGGTCAGACCCAGAGCTGGCTGAGAAAGCTGAAGTAAGAGCCCAGGAACTTTGGGGCCTGGCATGGGGGCACTGACCGAGCGGACCCATGTTTCTAAGGGGCCAGCAGAGGCCGTCTGCAGGCTGGGGACAGGACCCTCGCTCTGTCCCGGCAGCCACTCCACATGCAGTCATCTCTGTCTGCTTCAACAGCCTCTCCCGTCTCATTATGATGGATACAGCCTAGAAAACCGTGGATAAAAAGCCCTGATGGAAAGACACTAATTACCCATCATTATTTTCCATGCCGTAATTTGCGTGGAAGGAGATCTCCATCAGTTGTCCGGGATCAGCCTGGTTTTGACTAATCTTTCTGACGACAAGATGCTTAATTACAGATCTTTGCCAGAGTTCCAGCATGCGCAGATGGAGGCCGGCACTCTCTGGAGCCACAGAGCTGGAGGGTCATTTTGTAGCCTTGGCCCCTGGGGGCCCCCAAGGGAGAAAAAATAAAGTTGTAGGATGATAATTCCTGGGCTGGGTTGGGTGAGGCCCTAGGTTGGATCCCCAGCACTGCAAAACAAATGAACAAAAAACAAAACAAAATTAAAAAAAAAAAAAAGAAAAAAGAGCCGGGTGCAGGGGTACAATCCCAGCTGTTCAGGAGGCTGAGGCAGGAGGATTATGAACTCAGAGCCAGCCTGGGCAAGTTAGACTCACAATTTTAAAAAAAGAATGATGGATGTGGTTCAGAGGTCAAGTGCCCCTGAATTCAATCCCCAATTTCAAACAAGACAAACAGAAAGATATTCTCAAGGGGGCCAAATAAAACCATCACCAAAAGAAGTATGTTAGTGGCCACCTGGCCAGGAGTGGTTGTGGGGGCTGCTTGGTATGTCAGCTCATCCTCCTGGACAGGTCTCCAGCTCAACGTTTCTAAACTCCAACCAACCTCTTAGGTACCCCCCAACACTCTAACTCTCTGGTTAGTGACTTTGAGCAAGTCAATTTCAATGTTTCAGGATCGGAAGAAGGATCTTTGAGAACCTAGGATTTAGTGGCTCTCGCTGTACCAATGTGTCCTGCAAAAATGTTATCTAGTGTGGAAAGTTAAAAGAGATATATATATAGGCTAGATTTCAATCACATAGAAATGATTAAAAAAACATTATTAGACTAAGCTATTTCAGACTACCAAGGGGAAAGATTAGATGAGATTTCTGAGTTATATAGCTGGGTGTGATGGTACATGCCTGTAATTCCAGCAACTCAGGAAACTGAGGCAAGAGGATTGTGAGTTCAAAGCCAACCTCAGCGAGGCCCTAAGTAACTTATCGAGACCTTGTCTCTAAATATAAAAAGGGCTGGGGATGTAGCCTAGAGGCTAAGCGCTCCCTGGGTTCAATCCCTAGAACCAATAGAAAAAGACATAGATAATTAGTGGGCCTCAGTGCACAGAATAAGACTATCATAATGCTTGGTTCACATCATGTCTCATCGTTGGGCTGTTCCCTGTTCCCCTCCCATGTAGTAAGTGCCCCCTGAATACATGTCCAACAGGAAAGCTGGGACCTCAACAGGGATTCACATCTTGCTACATGGTTATCCTGCATTTTAAATACTATTTTTTTGCGGGGGATTACTGGGGATTAAATCCAGGGGTGCTCTCTATATATCCCTAGTTCTTTTTATTTTTAATTTTGAAACAGTGTCTTGCCAAGTTGACCTGGCTGGGCTTGAACTTGTGATGCTCCTGTCTTGTGTCCTGAGTTGCTGGGATCACTAGCTTGTGCCACCCAGTCAGGCCTTGAAAACTATTTTAAAGGAAGTTCATCTGTGTTATTTCTGGTGCCTGGGGGTTGATTTGTAACAAATACAGCCTTGCTGGAGGGCCTGAGAATCTGCCTTAATGAATGGCTTGAAGATGCTTCAAATTAATCATTGAGATGTACCTAAGAGTCTCTCAAGTGTTCAGAGACCATTTTTCTTCTGCAGAGTGGGCTCCCATTTCAGCCTGGCTGATCCTCAATCTTCTTAGCCACTCCCTTGCTGTCCTGGTATATGGCAAGTTCCTTACAGGATTATCCTCAGTTCTATATCTAGGGAGCTTGGATGAGGGGAGGGGGTTGGCTGGGTTTAGCCACAAGTCTGCCAGCCGCTGAATTTTCTGGAAGAGGTTTTCTTGGGAGAATCACCACGGCATTGACATCTACTTACTGCTGCCTGGGGAACCAGCATTGGCTTGAGCCTTTTGCATTCACTTGGCTACTCCAAGTCCACGGTACTATGGGGCAAAACAGGCACATCCACTACCAGCATCCAGATTCTCAACCATTAAATGACCTAGCTGCTTGTCCCTGTCCTCATATGCATGGCCTGAGATCAGGGACAAAGAGGGCTCCAGGGGTAGTTGTTCTGCATGACCCTGATCCTGGTGTGGGGTGGGAGGATGTCACCCGGTCCAGGGGAGAGATCAGACCGGTCCCTACCTGGGTCCTGCCTGACCCCCTTGAGGCAGGTATTTCCCTGGGATTCCAGCCTAGAAACCTATGATTATCTCTTGCTGATACCCGGGAATTTCTCACCCCCTAGAGGTCTGAGGAAAACAGTTCAGCAGCTTGGGTTTCATTTAGAACATTCAAGATTCTGTTGGTCTCTGTTCTAGGATGGTTTCCAACTCTTGGCTGACAGAGTGAGTGTGCAAGCGCAGGCATCCCCGGAGGTCAGGCTGCTCTGGGGCCCCACACTGGACACTGAGGAGGCCGGGAACAGGGTCGGGTGGGGGCGAGAGAGGGGCCACGTTGGTTTAGATGGTGAAATTGAGGCCAGGGCAGCTCTCACTGAGCTCCAGTCCCCAGTGGATCAAAGGGAAATGATGCCTCAAGGGACTTCGACCACTGGCCATTGCTCTTTCAAGAGGCATCTGTCCCCTCCCCACGAGGAGTCGATAGTCATCGATCCAGCTGGGAGCAGGGTCCAGCCACCACAGATGATGGACTCGCTGGACTCCCTCCTCCCTAAGCACAAGGGCTGCAGCCTCCTGTCCCTGTACGGAGGCTGCCTGGACCCCACTGTGGCCACCCACTCCAAGGCCAGGTTCTCAGGCCCGATGCCCTCTCCAGCCTCCAGCTTGCTTGTTCTTTCCTTCTGCTGTACCTCAGCCTCCACCCCGAGAAAATGCCCTCCTCCAGGCCCCTCCGACTTCTCCTATTCCCACCCTGACACCCTGGGCTCTCCCCAGGGACTGCACAGCTCCTCTGCCCAGCTCTGCTCCTGCACCCGTGTCCACCCTCTCTGAGCATGCAGCAGGTCAGTGGGTCTCACCTGTGGGCAGTTTTGCCCCCCAGAGGGGATCTCTGGTGAGGTCTGAAGGTTTCCATTGACATCTGTTCAGGGATCGCCAATGGTCCGGCGTGTAGGGGCTGGGATGTTCTGGAACATTCTATAATGCAAAGACCAGCCTCCACACCAAAGAACTGCTCTGCCCCAAATGCCACTCATGCCGAGGCTGAGGAGCCCAGGTCTCAGCCACTGGAGGACGTGGGGCTCCCCTTGTGACGCTGCCCCTGCAGAGTCCCTCCCTGCTTTCTGCTCTCCCTGCAACCCACAGCTCTGTGGCAGACTTCTTTCCTCTTCCCGGGATCCCTGCCCTCTGGCCTCAGCCTTCGGTCCTGGTACCTCCCCCTTCACACCATCACTAGGAGGTGAGTGGAGACACAGGGGCGAGGAGGTCTCACTCAACTCCTGCCCCATCTCTGACAAACTTCCCAGCAGGGGTGTCAGTGCCTGCCTGTGAGCCCAGCCTGTCTTAAAATAAAAAAATGAAAAAAAAAAAAAATTGGGGATGTAGCTCAGAGGTAGAGCATCACTGGGTTCAATCCCCAGTAATGGTGGAGGGGAAGTGGTAGAAAAAACACTTCCTACTGCACAACCGGCCCTCCTTTTAGGGTTGGAGCTCATTTCTCTGCTTATGACCTTTCCGGTTCCTCCCAGGCCCTGGAACTGCTTAGTTTTTCCCAATGGTCCTCCAACTTAACATCCATAAGCACCACAACCATGCTGCGCAAACGAAATTCAACGCCACCCCCACCCCAACCCAGATTTCTGGGCCCCACCTGCAGAGGTGCACGTTCCAAACATGAGTGGGGCTGGGCGTGGTGGTGCACGTCTGTTACCCCAGAGACTCGGGAGGCTGAGGCAGAAGGATTGCAAATCAGAGGCCAGTCTCAGCAATTTAGCAAGGCCCTAAGCAACTTAGCAAGACCTTGTCTCAAAATGTAAAAAGGAGAACAAATAATAAAAAATAAAAAGGGCTGGGCCAGGTGTAGTGACACCCACCTGGAACCCCAGGGGCTCTGCAGGCTGAAACAGGAGGATCCGAAGTTGAAAACCAGCCTCAGCAACTTAGCGAGACTCAAATTATAAAATCAAAAGGATCTGAGGATGTGGTCAGGGGTTAAGCATCCCTGGTTTAAGTCCTGAGTACCAAACCAAACAACAACAAAATGAGTGTTGTGGGCTAGGATCCTGGAAGCGCCCTGTTCCCTCCCCTCAGCTGCCGCCAATGAAGGCTCAGCAGCAGATTGAGAAAAGCTGACACTGATCTTTGCCATCTCTAGCCTTCCCGTCTTGATTTGTTCTTTACCCTTAGCATTTAACATGGAGTGACTGGGATCAAATTGGGCATCCCTAATCTTAAAATCTGAAATGCTCCAAAAACCAGAACTTTGGGAGTACCAACCGAACACCAAAAACTGATTCGGTGCACACACACACACACACACACACACACACACACACACATTAAACACAAAATCATGTAAAACATTTGTGTAGGGCTGGGGATGTAGCTCGGTGGTAGAGCGCGTGCCCAGCATGCAGAAGGCCCGGGGTTGCATCCTCAGCATTGCAAAAATAAGGTAGACATTTGTGTTCAGCCCATGTGTATAAGGTACATAGGAAACACAAATGTATTTCGTGTTTAGATGTGGGTCCCATCCCCCAGATAACTCATGATACATATGCAAATATTCCAAAATGTGACCAAAAAAAAATCAGAAATCTAAAACACTTCTGATCCCATGCATTTCAGATAAGGAAGGCTCAATCTATAATTCATTATCTACTTTGAGGAGAGAAAGGGGGAGAGATTAGTAATGATAGGGGTCAGTCAGGTGGGACCAGGATAGCCCAGGGCAAACTGGATGGTGTGGACACGGTCATTTTTAGATACCTTAAATTCCTTCCATTCTCAACATCTCCCTCCTCATCAAAGAAGCTAAACATTACCACCACCACCACCAACAACAAAAACATTCCTTCCCCCCTCCCCAGTCCCCAAGTCCAGGAGGCCGGCCTTGTGTTAAGTAGATGGTACTGGGAGAAGGACTGGAGGTACATCCCCTCCTGCCACCCCTCTGCTGACCTTTTGGCTAAACTTCTTGAAAGAATCATCTGAGTTCGCAATCTCCTGCAATGTGTCTCCACCATGCCATCATCCTGCCCTGGGGCCAGGTCACCTCCAGACTGCCAAGCACTGTGGACACTGGCCCTTTCTTCCCTCTGACTTCAAAGCCACACGTGACCTGCTGCTCACTCCCCTTCTGGACAGCTCTGCTCTAAACATTTCTGTGATGGGCTCTTTTTTTCTTGACCACAACCTCTGGCTACCTCTCTGCCCTCTTCTTGGATTTCTTTGCCTCCGTCCTTCCTTTAATATTTTCTGTGAATGAATGAAGGAGTGAACTATGTCCCGGAGGTCAGGGAGAGAGGGAGGGCATGGGCTGCTTTCTCAAAGGGCCTAGTGGCTTCAGCAACGTTCTCCCCCTGCCTGGTACATCCAGTCAGGCAGCCCAGAAGGGCCCCGTGCCCCTCTCCCCTCCAGAGAGTTCTCTGCTCTTGCCCTCTGTGGCTCAGAAAATGACAGTGAGGCTTTGGAGCTCTTAGGGACAGTCAGAAATTGACAAAGTTGAGAAGAAGGAGGAGGAGGAGAAGGAGAAAGGAGAAGCTGTGGCCTCCTGGGGGTCTTCAAAGTTTGCAAAATGAATGAATGAGAAACGAGTAGAGCAAGCCAGAGGGCACAGCAGGGATGCGCTGTCAACACTGTGTCCCCAGGGACCCTCCTGGCACTCTGTGTTTGTTCAGTATCTGAGTATCTGTGGCTCCTAGGACAGAGTCAAACCTTCCTGAGATTGGGGGCTGTGCCCATCCTCTGCCTGATATCTGGTCAGCAATTGACACATGGTGGGTGCCTCAAATATGGGTTGACTGTCCCTGGAAAAGACATTTTGGTGGCATCTAATAATGTGTCAGTGAAATGAGAAACTGGGGCTCAGGCAGTAGCAGTAGCTTCCAGGATTCCCAGGCCAACTCCTCCTGAGGCTGGGATCTGGTTTGCTTCCTTCTCAGCCCAGGCTCCAACCAGGGCCTGCAGTGGGTGGCTGGACATGGCAAGATACTCATACCCTTTAGGATCAAGGACAGGGCCAGCAACTCAGGAGGTCAGGGTAGGAGGATCACATGTTTAAGGTCAGCGTGGGCAATTTAGCAAGACCCTGTCTCAAGATAAAATTTAAGCTGGGCATGATGGTGCATACCCCAAAATCCCAGTGGCTCAGGAGGCTGAGGCAGGCGGATTGCAAATTCAAAGCCAGCCTCAGCAAAAATGAGACGCTAAGCCACTCAGTGAGACCCTGTCTCTAAATAAAATACAAAATAGGGCTGGGGATGTGGCTCAGTGGTCTTGTGGCCCTGAGTTCAATCCCCAATACAAAAAAAAAAAAAAAGGCTAGAGATGTGGCTCAGTGGCTAAGCATCTCTGGTTTCAATTCCTGGTACCAAAACAAACCAATAAACAAATAAATGAAGGGCTAGGAGTATAGCTTAGTGATAGAGCAATTGCCCAGCATGCGTGAGGCCCCAGATTCAATTTCCAGCAACCCCTGGGTTCGCACTCATGTGCACATGCGCACATGTGCGCGCATGCGCTTGCAAACTTACACGCACAAAGGAGGAGGAGAAAGCAAGGTTTAGGAACACAGCCGTCAGCCCTCCTGGGTGTCCCTGGTTGGTTGAGCCATGAGGTTGGGAAGGCACGCTGGAAGAAACTGTCCTCCCCTGTCTGGAGGAGGCTTCACATGCCTGCCGTGCTTCTCTCAGGACAAATGCCTCCCGTACCTCCAGGGACAGTTGTTTTTCCCCCAGAACTGGGCATTGAACTCAGGGGCACTTGACCACTGAGCCACATCCCCAGCCCTATTTTGTATTTTATTTAGAGTCAGGGTCTCACTGAGTTGCTTAGCACGGGGGATGCTTTGCCACTCTGCTGCATTCCTAGCCTTTTTAATTTAAAAAAAAAAAAAAAAAAAATTGGGACAGGGGCTCACTAAGTGGCTTAGGACCTCATGAAGTTGCTGAGATTTGCTTCAAACTTGGACCTCCTGCCTCAGCCTCCCAGGTCACTGTGATTATAGGTGTGTGCCACCATACCTGGTTCCAGGGACAATTCTAAGTCAGGGGGCATGTACTACAATAACTACCATAGTGACTGTTTAGGTCGAGTGCATTTCCTGAGTGCACTTTCTCCGTGGAAGTGCCCTTCCTCTGGGGTCTGCTAGATAGGTGGCAGGGTCCAGAAGCTCTGGCCCAGCAGTAGAACTAGGATTCTCCTGTGAAGAGGAGAGCCTAAAGCAGCTATCAGGAGAGAAGAAAGGGATTAAAAGTTCAAGAGTGTGTGGTCAGCTGTCCTCCACGTGCCCCGAGGAAGGGCATCTGGAAAGGAGCCCACAGGTGCCATCTCTGTCTATGCAGGCAGATTTTCCTGCCAGGCTGATGGCATTTCCTGGGGACGTGCCACTGATGGTTGGAGGGGGTAGTAGGTGGTATTGTCCAGGGAGATGACAGGATACTGGCCAGAGATATGTAAAAAGGCCCCAAGGAGACTCTCAACCAGGGGAACTTCTACAAATTCAGGGGAGACTGGGGAGCTGCGTGTGTGTGTGGGGGGGGTCTCCTAGGACTCAGGAACATTCCATTTGGAACAGAAGAGACCCAGAGCCTCTGTCTTCACAGAGTACATTCCAGGGGATTGTGAACTTGAGAGCAGGAGCCTTAGGTGGGTGTTTTGTCTTGGGATCTGCATCTCTCAGCTTCTGATTAGAGCTGTGTGGGGTAGTCTGGGCATAATGGCACATGCCTGCAATCCCATCCACTCAGGAGGCTGAGGCAGGAGGATCACAAATTCTCAGCCTTGGCAATGTAATGAGACCCTTCTCAAAAAAACAAAAACAAAAACAAAAAACAGGGGCTGGGGATGTGGCTCAAGCGGTAGCATGCTCGCCTGGCATGTGTGCGGCCTGGGTTTGATCCTCAGCACCACATACAAACAAAGATGTTGTGTCCACTGAAAACTTAAAAAAAAAAAAAAAGGGCTGGAGTGTGGCTTAGTGGTAGAGCATCCTGGTTTTAATTCCAGGTACCAAAACAGAACAAAACAATCAAGTGAAACCCCAAAAGCATAAAACAAAACAAAACAAACAACCTGTATGGAGCCAGAGTTCTCTCTCTGAACATTTGCAAACGCAGATGGGGAAACCCGTCAGAGGTTGTGTTGACCATGAACTCATCGATGGACCAGAGACAATGGAAGGCCCTCTGTCGGAGGTCCACAGACACATTTGTGGTCTTGGTGTGTCGCTAGGGCCTGGGATGTGGGGTTGGTTTTGGGGGTGACTAGGCAGCACTTCTCTAGGGAGTGACCAGTTTTTTCTGTGATGGGCTGTTCGCAAAAGGGGGCTGGCAAACAAGTTACCACTACCTCTGAGAGGTTCTGGAGGTCGGACCCTGGCGGCCCCCCTGTGCCCTCCAGCACTGAGACCCTCCCTCCTGCCTGTCCAGGGGTCCTCCTTCCTTCAACTGGGTGGTGGGTGGTTCCACCCAGAGCTGTCAGCCATCTTCCCAGCCTTCCTTTCACCTGTCCCTCAGGCAAAAGCACTGGCCTCTGCTCTCCCTCCACAGAGGAGGCTCACAGAGTGTCAAGATCACGTGGTCGGGACAAGGCCAGGCCTCCTGATATCTGTCCTAGAATATGGTTGGCAGCTTGGTTCCCTTGAACCAATCTCCCTTCTGTGAGCCCAGCCCCACAGCTTTTCTTGTCCACACCCATAGAAGGAAGGTCCCCAGCTGGGATGTGGGAGGGTCACACCCTTGCAGGCCTTCTTCCCCACCCAGCATGGCTTGAAACAGAGGGGCTTTGGGTTAGGAAAACCATCTACTGTCCTGCAGTGACCCTGCCATGTTTTCCTGGTGGAGCAGGGTGGCTTAGAGGCTAAGAACGTCCATGTTAAAGACTGGGGAGGTAGCTAGCTCAGTAGCAGAGCACTTACCTTAGCATGTGCAAGGCCCTGAGATCAATTCCCAGCACAGCAAAACAAAACAAAGAAACTCAAGGTTAAGAAACAGTTGGGGGCTGGGCATGGTGGGGATTGTCCCTTGTCCCAGGAAGGAGAATCACTGGAGGCCACGATTTTGAGAACAAAAGAAACAATTGGAGGAGGGGCAGTTGGGGCTGGAAGGCTCCCTCACACTCTCTGATGGAGGCAGTTTCTTGGGGGATCCATAGGCTAGGTGGGAGATGTCCTCCCTAAGGGTTAGGAAGGGAAACAGGGAGGGGTCAGGGAGCTGCCTTCCAGAGGCCTGGACTAAAGCAAAACCCAGAGGGCAATCGGTCTAGCTGGTGCCCTTCTTGCCCTGGTCAGAAGACTTGGCCTTGGTGGCAGTAAGGTACTGTAGGAAGCGCCAGGTTCGTGCTTACTCGTGCACTGGTGGGGCTGCCATCATAGATGAAGGACACGGTGGAATGGGTTATCAGGCCATTGTACTTAGAGTGCCCGATCCAGAACTTGGCACCCGTGGGCAGTGACCTTGCAGCCGCCACCTGTTGTTAGGCAGGTAGGTTGGAAAGATATTTAGGCTGAACAGTTATTGCAAAGCGCGGGGATTCCTGATCTGAAGCTCATTGATCTAAACAGTTTCCTTGAGGACTCAGAAGGCTGCAGAGGTGATAAGGGTAGAAACTTGCTCAGGACTGTACCTCCGGGCCCTCAAGGCCACCAGCATCCCCACGGGGCTGGGCGTCCAGCCCCGCCCCGGCCCCGCCCCCGGCCCCGCCCCACCCCGCCCTCGCATCTCCTTGGCACTGACTCTGCTGTGTGTCCACAGGCTGCTGAACAGGATGTCCGCGGACGACCGGCACCTGGGCTCCAGCTGTGGCTCCTTCATCAAGACAGAGCCGTCCAGCCCGTCCTCGGGCATTGATGCCCTCAGCCACCACAGCCCCAGCGGCTCGTCGGACGCCAGCGGTGGCTTTGGCCTGGCCCTGGGCACCCACGCCAACGGTCTGGACTCGCCGCCCATGTTCGCAGGTGCGGGCCTGGGGGGCACCCAGTGTCGCAAGAGCTACGAGGACTGTGCCAGCGGCATCATGGAGGACTCGGCCATCAAGTGCGAGTACATGCTCAACGCCATCCCCAAGCGCCTGTGCCTCGTGTGCGGGGACATTGCCTCTGGCTACCACTACGGTGTGGCCTCTTGCGAGGCCTGCAAGGCTTTCTTCAAGAGAACCATCCAAGGTGTGTGGCGGGCTGCGCAGGGCTTGGGTGCAGGGTGTTGGGTGCAAGGTGCTGGTGGGGGTGCCCTGGCCCCCTGGAGAGCCGGGCCCTTCCACCTCTGGCTCCTGGATGCAGAGCTTGCTGGGGCCTCTTGCGTCTGAATTCTGGACAAGGACTCAGAAGCCCCCAAAGAAAGTTCACACAAATACCTAAAGATGTGTGCCTCTCACCTGGTATGGGGAACCCCAACCGTGTGCCCCCAGCCAAAGAAGTTGTAGCGCCGTGGTAGAGCGCTTGCCTAGCAGAGGGAAGTCCTGGGTTCAACCTACAGGTGTGTGTGTTTGTGTGTGTAACAAAGCCAGTCGTGGTGGTGCATGCCTACAATCCCAGCAACTCAGGAGTCTGAGGCAGGAGGATCCCAAGTTCAAGGCTGCCTCAGCCATTTAGGGAGACCCTGTCTAAGGGGAAAAAGAGATTATTTTTAAGTCATAAAACCTATCATCTTGCCCTGCCTTTTCAAACCTAGTGGAGTATATATAAAGCATCCTTCTCTTATTTTTAATCTTTTGTTTGTTTGTTGTTCTCTCATTTTTAATCTTTTGTTTTGTTTGACCTGTTCTGGAGGCCTCTTACATGGTAGGCAACTGCTCTACCACTAAACTACATCCCAACCCTTTTTATTTTATTTTGGGATGGGACCTGAGTTAAGAAGCCCAGACTGCCCTTGAACACGGGATCCTCCACCTCAGTTTTCTGAGTTGCTGAAATTGCAGGCATGGGCCACCACACCAGTTTGCTTTAACTTCTTTTTTTTCCCCCTGTGGTGCTGGGGATCAAACCAGGGCCTCAGGCATTGGAGGCAAGCACTTTACCACAAACTAAACCCCCATCTCTGTTTTCATCTTTTAATTGCACAAGTAAGCTATGATGTTTTCTCATTGTGACGAATGCAGACGTGTCTGCAATGGGACAGATGCTTACCATGTTGGGATCCCTAGTTTGGCATATCTTTAAGCTTTTTCCCCGATTCATTTGCATATTAGCTAATCGGGCTCCAATGACCAGGGGGTGTGTGTGGCTCTTTCTATGGGTACTGGAGTGGAGCAGTCTGATAAAGTGCTCCAGAGCCCTGGTGGGTCCTTCTGTACAATCACCCACAGGTCAGTTAGGGGTATTGGTGGGTACGCCTTCACGGGGCTGATATCAAGTTCATGGCACCCAGAGCCTGCTGTGAGTCTCACTGCAGCAGGGCTGGGGCAGAGCACTTACTTCCGTTCATTCTGCCAAGTTTTCTATGGAGCACCCACTAAGTTCCAGACATTGTTGTAGATGCTGGTGACAGCATAGACAACAATCCCTGCACCCCTAGGTACTTGAGAGGACCTGGTGCCCTCCTACCAGACACTCAACTGCAAATCAGATAGAGAAACCCAGAGACCTCTGTCCTGTCCCTGATCCTTTGCCCAAGGCCCTCTGTCGCCTACCTTCTTCCCCCAATTTCTCTTTTAGCAGAGGCAGGCTGAGCTTCTCTGGGAGGATTCTGTTTATATTCATTTAATAAATATTTGTTACGGTTTCTTCAGGTGACAATTTGTTCGGCCAGTTGAAGGCATTAGGGTTGAACTTGTTTTCAGGTCTGTGTACTAGATGATGATGAGGCATGGGCCAGTCACCTGGGCTCCTGGGTCAGCCCTTTGCACCCATTACCTTGTAGCTGAACCTTGGGTGTGCTGCCTCAGAGTCTGTGTGTGCTTCCGTTTCTTCTCTAACCATTCCTACCTCACATGGACCTGTAATGATAGATGAGCAAGTTAGTATATATGAAGCACTTAAAATATTTCCCTGGCATCTAGGAAGTGCTAAGTAAAGGTTTACAATTATTATTATTTTGCCATACTGAGAATTGAACCCAGGGACACTTTACCACTGAGCTATATCCTCAGCCCTTTTTGAATATTATTTTGAGACAGGTCTTGCTATGTTGCTTAGGGCCTGGCTAAGTTGCTGTGGCTGGCCTTGAACTTGGGAGATCCTCTTGCCTCAATCTTCTGTGTAGCTGGGATCAGAGGGGTGTGTGCCATCATGCCTGGCTACAATGATTATTTTCACTTTAACAATATCATTTCACATATTTTTGATCTTACAGAACCAGTTTTTGTAATCTACATAAACTTATTTTTTAAAATTTTAGGTGGTGCTGGGGATCACACTGGCTAGGCTAGTCATGGGCCAGCTTTATACCCCCTGCACGTGGAGGAAGGCCTGGGGTCTCCATATTTGAAATGTGTTGTGTGTCTCCTGCCTTAGCCATGAGTGAGAGCCTCCTGGCTGATGATCTTGTTATGATTCAGTGGATATTTGACACCAATTTAAAAAGTTATGGAAATAGCGTTTTTCTTCCTAAATTGGGAAGTGGTCTTGGTGAGGTTGTTATTATTTTCAACTCTTTGAGATCAGATTTGGGAGCACTGCTCTGTAAGAGGCAATCATGTTTTTTTCTGGATCAAATTTTCCAGCAGAAGCTGGTGGTGTAGAACCCAGAACCCCTGTGGCACCCTCTCCAGAGGCCCGGTGGCTGAGTATGTTCTCTGCCAGCCCAAAGTCCACGTGAACGATTTGTAAATAATCTTAATTATCTGCTACCACGAATAGGATAACTATCTCTTCCTAGAAGTCAAAAGACAAACAGCAGTGATCCTGCAAACAGGAACCGCCTGGTCCCTTCCCTTCTCACTGGGAGATTCCACACTCACCTGGAAGGAGGTTTCTGCCCAGAGTAGGGAGGAGTCAACTCTAAGGTGGACAGATGAACTGTTATTTCATTAACTCTTCAGTTTTGTTCTAAAAAAGTGTTTTGAATTTTGTTGTTCCTAGACATAACATAAATTATAGACATTTTTTGAAAAAATGCAAGAATAAAGAAGAGAATGATGGTCTGTACTGTGCAACCACAGAGGCTCAGTGGGCATTTATTGAATACCTGTTCCATCTAAGGTGCGGAGACAGGAGAGTCAGGGACATGGCTCCTGTCCCCAAATAGCCAGAATGCAGTGCTGAGTGCCCTTGAGTCTGCAGCCCACCTGATTAAGGGACATTTACACGTTTAAATTTTGTGTGTGGAGGGGGCTGCTGGGAGTTGCCCTCTCCCCCTCCCAGGCTAGGCAAGTTCTCACCTGCTGGGCTACACCCCAAGCCCAAGGCCTTTTTTTGTTTTTAATTTCAGTCACTGGGGTGGAGGGCTTTAGTCCTGTAATGATCCTTTTTCACAAGTATGTTAACTCTTGGAAGGTTCTGGAAGCCATTCTAACTGGCTCCCCGTCTGCCTTCTCCTTACATCATTTTGGTCAGCTCCATCCAATGCTTGTGCCAGTGTGGGAAGAAGTTTTGCAGAAGCAAGGGTGCCAGGAAAGACGGAAGGGAGAAAGCCTTAGTTGCCAGTCCTCTTCCAGGACTGAGTGTTGGGTGTTCTGAGCTAGGTGGCAGCTCCGAGCACGCTGGGGCAGGGAGGGAGGGGATGTAGGGGAAAGGTAAATCACAGCCTGCGGCTAGCCACCAGTTTTTGCAAATCTAGTAGGGCAGGAACACAGCCCCACCTGTTGTTCTTTTACATATCATCTGTGGCTGCTTTGATCTTAGATAAGAACTGAGTAGTTGCAACCCGAGTTGTCAGGCCTAAAATATGTACTGTCTTTTCCGGAAGCAGTTTGCACCCCTCTGAACTCCAGCTCCAGACCCCAAGCTCTCTGGGGCTTACTGTCCACCCCTAGTGGTGCGTGTGTAGTGCCTATACCAACTTTGCCCAGGTCCAGGCTGGCAAGTGGAGTTGGTGGTCAGTCCTGGGGCCCTGGCCTACTCAGGGAGAGCAGATGAGCTCAGAGATAGACAAAGGCTCTTTCCTGAAGGAACGGAACAGCTCCAGGCAAAGGGGAGACCTCGGAGGAGAGTCTGACTGAATTTACTGGTCTGGCTAAAGGAACCTGCCCATCCTTGAGGACTGGCCAGCCCTGGAAGCAGATAAAAGAAGACAGATTTAGTCAAAGGCACCACACCTGGGGAAATGGAGGCCACCTACAGCCTGATGCGGTTATCTTTCTGATTGTGATCCCCTCCCTGTAGGTCTTCTGCACCCTGGAAAGGAGGACCCAAGTAGTGGGGTGGCCTGGGGAGCAGCCTCAGGGCCCTTTCCAGCCTGGACATTGTTACCCCATCTCTAACTCGGAGCAGTGAATCTGCTCCTGTTTAATGAGAAACGAGAAGCCCTCACTTGGGAGTCTCTGAGCATATTGCCATCAAACCTCCCCACTCTTCCCCTATCTGCCGTTTTCCACTCGCTGATTCTATGGTCACACCTGCCACATGTGGTAGTAGAAGAGATGCCTCCTTAGCTGGGAGCCCTGTCTCCTCCCTCTTCCCAGAGACCCTCACACCCCCCAGCTCCTCTCCTCTGACTTCCCTTCTCACTTTCTGGTCTCTTCCTTCCTTCCATTAGCATTTAAAATACCTCTAGTGTCTCCAATCTTCTTTTTTTGTATTGCGGGTTGATGCCACCAGTGCTCTGCCACCAGCTACCTCCCACACCCTTTTAATTTTGTATTTTGAGACAGGGTCTGGATAAGTTCCCCCAGGTTGGCCTCCACCTGTGATCCTCCTGCCTCGGTCACTGGAATTAGAAGCATGTGCCCAGCTCAATTCAGTCTTCAGAACACTCTCCTCATTCTCTGATTTGCAGTCTCTATTTCCCCACCTCTCAGTCCTTGACCCACTTTTTGTGCCAGTATATTTTTGGGGGGGTACCTTGGATTGAACGCGGGGGCACTTGAACACTAAGCCACATCCCCAGCCCTATTTTGTATTTTATTTAGAGACAGGGTCTCGCCGAGTTGCTTAGCGCCTCACCGTTGTTGAGGCTGGCTTTGAACTCAGGATCCTCCTGCCTCAGCCTCCTTTGGGATTACAGGTGTGCACTACTGAGCCCGCGGCTTCAGCTGCTTCTGAAATCCAGAGGCTTCTGCCCTCACCTCCCTCCCCAGCTCCAGTTTTTAACACCCATGAACCTTTCCTCATGGCTGTCCTCCTAGTTCCCACTTCTCAGGAAGCCTTCTTTGACTCCTTCCCACCCTTCACATGAGAGGTGCCCATTCCAGATGCTTCTGTGCATCTTCACCTGTCCCATCAGCCCCGATCTCTCCATGTGGTCACTGCCATTGCTGGTCTGATTCATCAAGACAGGAGGCTCTGAAGGGACGGTGTTAGACTGACCTTGCTTTTCACTGACCCCATGTCCTCTCACAGTCCTGGCCCACAGAATGTTCTCGAGTGTCCAAACAAAGTGGTCCCCCATTTCCTCAATGGGACAAACCAAAGGACTTTGGCCACTTTACATATATACACTTGTAGGAATCCGGATAATGTCAACATTATAACAATGTACTAATTTGAGTTTTACTTGCATATTTTAAATCATGTGTAAAATATATTATTTTAGAAAACTTTTTTTTCTCCTCACATTTTGTGAAGCAAGGTTTCTCAAATTTTTCGTGTGGAGTTTTTTTTGTTTGTTTGTTTTTGTTTTTTTTAAGAGAGAGTGTGAGAGAGAGAGGGAGAGAGAGAGAAATTTTTTTAATGTTTATTTTTTAGTTTTCGACGGACACAACATCTTTGTTTGTATGTGGTGCTGAGGATCGAACCCGGGCCGCACGCGTGCCAGGCGAGCGCACTACCGCTGGAGCCACATGCCCAGCCCCTCATGTGGAGTTTTGACGACAAAAGTGTGTTTGCTCGCTTTCCGCAGATCCACTGAACACTGGACTTGCAGGACACGGTGGCTTCACTGCCATCTCAGTTATGGAGATTTAGTGGTTGTGGACCTGCTGTCCTCCCTGAGCATGCTATTATTTAATTTCTTTTCATATATATATATTTTTTGCAATACTGATTAGAGAGCCCGAGGGTACTCTTCCACTGACCTGCCTCCCCTGTCCTTTTTATTATTTATTTTGAGACAGGTCTCACTAGATTGCTGAGGGTGGCCTGGAACTTTTGATCCTGCTGCTTCAGCCTTCTGAGTCACTGGGGTTAGTTAGTGGTGTGAGCCACCACATCTGGCCTACACGTTTTTTAAGATGTAAGTGCACACCTGGATCATTAGGGCGATTCTTTTTTAAAATTTGTGTTGATTTGCAATCATGATTTTTCCAACAGAGAAATATTGGGTTTTGATGCACAACCTTTGTTATCATAAGGTCACATTCCTGGGAATGACTAAGTTTGTGTTTATATACATATATTTGCTCCCACTGATATTGATTTATGTAGGTGACATGCATTGATTGCAGTCTTAGGGCAATATGTCCACAGTTGGCTGTTCAATAAATAGTGACTAACATAATGGTACTTCTAGTATGAGACCTTATCAAATCTTAAGCAAGTTCCTCTTTTCCACGGCACAGTATTGGAGGGAAACCCTGTCTTGCATTTGACCTTATGAAGCAGTTGCTGGATGTTTGGTGAATATTTATTGAGCACCAGAGCACTGATATGAGAGCTAGGGAGCAGAGTGACGAGCCCTGTCCTGGTGGGCTTGCCTCCCAGGGGAAAGCAGATGATCAATAAGGAACATAGGAGCAGACTGAGCCAGGTGCTGGGAGGGAGGGAGAATAGGGAGACCAGAGAGAGACAGGCAGACAGACACACAGACACACACACCCCGGGAACAGGTGGCTTTCAAAGTTGAAGCCCATGCAAGGATGTTGGGGCCAGCGTCCCAGCTGGAGGGAATAGCGAGGAATTGGGGACCACTAGGAGGGCCAGTAGGACCAGAGGGAGTGGAGGCAACATGGAAGGAGAAGGGGCTGGAGAGGTTGGTCCAGGCCATGATGATGGGTGTGGTGGCCTTGTTGCAGTCCCAGCTACTTGGAAGGCTGAGGCAGGAGGGTCGTTGGAACTCAAGGGGTTTGAGACCAGTCTGGGCAACACAGCAAGACCCCCATCACCACCTTTTTCTGTAAGGGGGAGGGGCTGGGCGGAAACTTCGAGGTAGAGTGGTGCTACACATGCTCAAAGCCCTGGGTCCAATTCCCAGCACCACACAATGGGGGGGGGGGTGAATCAGGGCATGGAGAGAGCTGGGCTACACTGAGAACAAAGCCAGTCTGACCCATCCCTGAGTTTGAAGAGATGGTCAACTTTGCAGGACACTGGGAGATCCTTCTAGTAACTCCTGGGCCTTGTCTTAAGGAGGAGCAAGTGAGAAGGGACCCTGGCACTGGGCTTCCTCTGCTCACCTGGGGCCCAGATGCAGGCTTGGCAGGAATGTCCCCAGGAGAGAGGCAGGGGTGTGATTGATGGGTAGTTCTGCTTTGGATCCTGTCCAGGCCTTGTGTCCTGGAGAAGGAAGCTGTCGAATCCCTGAGGACATGAGTGGTGCGGAGACAAAGCCCTGGAGTGGGTGGGAGCCAGGAACAGGTAGGGTCCCAACCCGGCTAACCTTGGGCAGGGACTTTAATGTCTGGCCTCAGTTTCTTCTTCTATAGAGAAGGAGTCAAACCCACAGCTATCTTCAGGGTCCTGGGGGAACTACAGAGGAGTGGCCTCAACCCTCTTTTGGAAACTGCAGCAGGGTGCAGGTCAGAGTTTGGTTAGTCTGGGGCTCAGGAGACACAGAGTCCAGAGAAGGGCTGCTGAATCTGACTGAGAACCTCAGCTCAGCAACTTCTCACTTATGTTTCCCTGGGTAAGAGACTGCTTTTCAGAACCTTCATTTCCTTGTTAGTAAAATGGGGCTAATAAATAGTTTCTGCCCCTGGAGCATGATTACAAAAACTAAATGAGACGTGCTGTGAAATAAATAGTAATTGTTTTGTTATTTATGCTTGACTGCAGGATGCCATGGAAGGTTTTTGAGCAGGGAATTAATCAGATCTCCTTTTAGCAATGTAATTCTGTCCAAGATAGGAAGGAGGGTCTGGTAGCAGGAGGGCCTGGGGGCAGGGAGACCAGTCAGGAGGTGATTGTAACAATCCAGTAAAAGCAGGCAAACCAGGACGGCAGCAGAAGACTTAAAATCTCCCAAAAGTCAATTTGGTATTAAAAGTACAGCAACTGGCTCATGGAGACTGAGGGAAGGACTCTTACTTAGGCCATGAGGGAGAAGATGACAGTGTCCTTAGGGAAAAATAAACATAGAACTTTCCATTACGGGAGGAGTCTGAGGTAACGAAGGTGGCTTTGGACGTTGGGTTTGGTGGAGTCACAGACCCTGAAGAGATGGCGGTTAGAACCTAGAGCCCAGGAATGGGAACTGAGGGGGGATTGGGGTCTTATGAGATCATCTAAGGTAGTGGGGCTCAAGGTGTGGCCCCTAGACCAGCAATTGGTCTCACCTGGGAGCTCATTAGGTTTGGGTGGGTTGATGGCGCATCCTATGATCCCAGCGGCTTGGGAGGCTGAGACAGGAGGATCCCCAGTTCAAAGCCAGCCTCAGCTATGGTGAGGCTCTAAGCAGCTCAGTGAGCCCCTGTCTCTAAGTAAAATACAAAATAGGGCTGGGGATGGGGCTCAGTGTCCCTGAGTTCAATCCCTGGTACCAAAAAAGAAAGAAAAAAAGAAAGAAATGTAGGTGTGGGCCTCACAGAGTAGGGGTCAGGGCCTGGAGGGACACTGAGACAGTGGATGCTTTTTAAAGAAATACAGTGTCATCAACTCCCTTTCTAGCAGAGAAAGGGAAATTCTGAGGAAAAAAAAGATGAAAATTATTACTTTGATCAAAAATGATTCAGAAAAGTCAATGAGAAATTTTAGCAATATCTTAACATTTAGTTTTCTTCTGTCTCTCCCCCACATTCTTCTTTCCCTTCTTTTTCTTCTACTATCAAAGATTGAACCTAGAGCATTCTATCCATTTATATTACTGAGCTACATCTCAGGCCCTTTTTATTTTATATTTTGAGACTTGGTTTCACTAAGTGGCTGCGGCTGATCTCGAATGTGGGATCCTCCTGCCTCATCCTCTGGAACTGCTGCGATTACAGACCACTGTTCCTGGCCAGCTTGGGGTAGTTCTTAGAGCAACATATTAAATTCTTACATCATATCTTAAATTCTTTTACCAAAATGGTGTGTGCACCTAGTTTAGAGTATAATAGGAATATAAATTTTATAATGGAATATAAGGGCTCCTGGCCCTCTCCGTTCTCATCCTTGGCAGTTTTGACATTTCATGATTTACTGTTACGGAAGATGAAGAGTTGGCCTCCATTACACAACCCGTCCAGACACACACACTCACACACACACACACACAATCTTCCCATTGTCACAGCAGGTTTTGTCTCAATTTTGGATGAATCTTTTTGCCTATTTTCAGTTCCTTCTTGATGTGTCCTTGACTCTTTCCTCCTGGTTGGATACCTTATTTTCTGGACCCTTTATCTTCATCTTTTCTGGTTTATTTCGCTTAGAATTTGGACACTTTCTGCTTTGCCTTCTAGCTCCTGGTGTGGTGCATGATTCATTCATTTAAAAAAGACATGTTGGCTGGGCACAGTGGCGCACACCTGTAATCCCTGAAGCTCGGGAGGCTGAGGGGGGGATTGCAGGTTCAAAGCCAACCTCTGCAACTTAGCAAGGCCCTAAGTAACTTAGCCAGACCCTGCCTCAAAATAAAAAATAAAAAGGGCTAGGGATGTGGCTCAGAGGTTAAGCACCCCTGCGTTCAGTCTTCAGTACCAAAAAAATTGAAGCTGGGTGCAGTAGTACCTGCCTGTAATCCCAGTGACTCCGGAGTCTGAGGAAGGAGGATGACAAGTCGAGGTCACCCTGCAGCTTAGAGAGACCCTGTCTCAAAAACAAAAGTGAAATAAAGGGATGAGATGTTGCTCAGTGAGGAGCGCTTGCCTAGTAGACGCGGTTGCAGGTGCCCAGGAAACTGCAGGGTGAACAGGTGGGGTTTTAGACAAGGTGGCCAGTCTTATTCTTGATACTTGTTGGTTTGGTGGCGTAGGCTACTTGGGAGGTTAAGGCAGAAGAATCGCAAGTTCAAGGCCAGCTTCAGCAACTTAGTGAGACCCTGTCTCAAAATAGGTAATAAAAAGGACTGAAGATGTAGCTTAGCAGTAGCGCATCCCCGAGTTTGTCCCCAGAACCCCAAAATACAAGTTATTCTTGATTCTTTGATTTGATTCTCCCTGGAAGTTTTAAAAATCTTCTTTGTCTCCTGTTACTAAAATTTTATGACAGAAATCTGTGTCATATACTGTATGTAGTTCTTGTAAACTATTTTTTATTATTTTCTCTTTTTGTTGGGGGGGGTGATTATACATTTATAAGCAGTTCTAAGAAGTAATATAGTGAGATCCTGTGTACCCTTCACCCCATTTCCCCACAGTAACATCTAACATGACTGGGAAACTGACACTGACACAGTCTATCACACTTATTCAGGTTTCTTGCCAATTGTACACACTCGTGTGTGTGTGTGTGTGTGTGTGTGTGTGTGTGTGTGTGGTGAGCATGCGCAGTGGGGCAGGCGCTCAGACAGCTATGGAAGGGCATTCATTCCATCTGCTTATCTGAGTCAGCTGGCCTCTCTCTGATGCTATTAGGTCCTCCAGAGAAGAATCCCTTAAATTCTTACCTTTGGGTTGTGGGGTGTGCCGGGAGGGGGCTTTGCTCATGTTCTTCAGAGCTTCTTCTTCCCTTGCAGGCTGGAGGGATGTTTGGGGGCCACATGGAATGGGAGCGGGGATCTGAGCAGCTAAACACGCCTTAAATACAGACGTCCAGCCAATTCTGTTTTCAGCCCATACTTCACCCCCTCTTGATCTTCATGCCTGGGGTTTTCCGAGGTCTGCAGCCAACATGTCTTCTTTCTTATCTGGGACCCCTCTTAGCTGATTGGGTTTCTGCCTCCTTCATTCTTCCGAGACAGCCTCGCTGCTGCCCTGCCCTTCAGGGGGCTTTGCGGGAGGCATGTGGACCTGTGTTCAGTGTGCCTGGAGGAGCCAGGGGGTTTGGCCAGGGAGGTTCTCAGTGATCTCCAAGGTCAGGGTTGGGATGGATCAGAAAGGGAGGGGGAGATGTTGGAGACCACTGTGCTACGGTAGTCTGGGGGAAAGAGGGAGACTGTCATGGAAATAGGATGGAAAGATTTTAGGAGCAGAGAGAAAGAACCCAGGATGCCATCTCAGTTTCTGACTTGGGTGATGGGGCGGCTGGGTGTCTGTTTGATGGCATGACAGGGAATAGAGTAAGAGGAGGAGGTGGGCTGTGTGAGTGCGGGGAGACCACGGGGCCCCAAGTGGGAGCTCCCAGCATGCAGGCAGAGATGGAGTGGGAGGCGCAGCACAGGCGTGCGACCTGCCGAAGACACTG
Source organism: Callospermophilus lateralis (assembly GCF_048772815.1). Lineage (NCBI taxonomy): Eukaryota > Metazoa > Chordata > Mammalia > Rodentia > Sciuridae > Callospermophilus > Callospermophilus lateralis. The sequence continues at coordinate 27,534,852 of NC_135307.1, read as the reverse complement.
GCGGGAGCCGGTGACTCGGATGAGATCATCAGACACCAGGCCCTCACAGAAGGAAAGGGATGGCCTCTGTCCTCCAGGAGTGAGACAAACAAGGGAGTGGAGCCAAGTGGCCACCGGCCCAGTCCTGTCACGCAGCCCTTCAACATGGCGGCCTTGAGGCTCTGAAGTCAGCTGAATCCCTGAGCCCACAAGTCCTGAAGAGCTGTTCAACCAAGCTCAGCAGCCCCCACCCCTGAGCCCAGCAATGGTTCAAGGACAGCTGGTGGGGATGCCCCTGGGATTCCCTTCTTAGGGAAGCCTGGGATCAAAGAGTTGGTGGCAGGGCCACCCACTGCCTTGGGGTCATGTGCAAGTCCAGGTCAGGTTCTGGGATCGCCTCTCTGTCCCCCAGACAATAGCACCAACTCCGAGGTCTAGCTGTGGGAGGCAGATTTGAAATGTCAGGATTGGATCTGACCCGAAGAGAAGGCTTGCCCCAGGGCCCCCTGGCTGTGTCTGCCCTGCTAGATCTGCCTGGTTGTGTGGACGTGGTCATCTTGGTGGCTTGCTTGCCCGGCTGTGCGCTCTGTGAATCCCTTGATGGGCTTTCTCAATCGATGCAAATGTATGAGATGGGAATGGGTCCACTAATGGAGGACGAAACTGAGGCGCAGAGAAGTTAGGTGACCTGCCTGACATGGAGTCTGCCCGTGTCTGTCCTGGACACACTCTCGGGTTAGAACCTTGAAGTCGTGCTGGCCTTGGCTATGTCTCTGCCCTGTGAGACCCACGTCCAAACTTGTCATACCTCAGGGTGTGTGTGTGTGTGTGTGTGTTCCCTTCCTGTTCCTGAGACTCCTTGAGGCCACAGGAATTCTGGTGAATTCGTCTCATAGCTTCATCAAGAAGGCACTTAGAGAAATTACAAGGCAAGGCCACCGGCCTGGTTTTGCTGGCAGCTAGCCGCTGGGGCCATAAGACAAATTGAAAGGAACAAAAATAAGTAAGATCAGAACTGACTCCTACACATACGTCCCTAGAGGGCTGGGACACCGCTGGAGGCTGGACGGTCGTGCTCAGTCCTTGTGCTGTGGGAGGGCTGCCCACGTTCTTGACCCCCGATCTGAGCCCCAGCCTGTGGTCCCACCTCCCGGAGGGATGGCAGGCCTCTGTGCAGCTTGGGCGCAGGCCATGGGGGAGAGTGATGGTGTGCAGGTGCGTCCCAAGGCAATGGAGTCACCATTTCTGGGAGGTCACGCCTCTGTCGGCTTGGGTTCCCCGTCCAGCATTCCTTTGGCCTGCTCTCCCTCACCCTCCTCCTCTGGGAGGTGGAGAAGAATAGGTTTACCCTCGGGGTTGTCAGGGGGAGAAGGACTCAATACATCTGGAGTCCCACTGCAGCTGGGCCAGTGTTTGTGCTCAGCAGGTATCGACCAACTACTGGGCGGGAGTGGGGGTGGGGGGGTGTGGACCCGGTACTTGGACTGCAGAGGGAAGCTTGTTAGAGTGGAGGGGACAGTTAGAACACAGGCAGTGGGGACAACAGTGGGCAGTGGTGAGAGAGGCAGCACCTCCCTGGGGGGACCTGGAGAGGTGGCCAGGCCTCAGGCAGGGTATCTGTGAACTAGTTCTCAGCTGCAGGAGCAAAAGCCTGGAAGCCTCTGAGATCAGAGTTCCAGGAACTGATAATTATGCAGAGTGACTGATAAGTATGCAGAGCTGGGCCAGAGATGGGACTTCTAAGGCAAGATGGAGACTTGGTGTGCATTTCCTCCTTTCTGCTTCTCTTAGTGTCACCATGCATCAGTGTATGTTGAAATCACTTCCCAAGAAGCCACATGAGCGAGCGAGGGGCCCAGAATCTTTACCCCTTCCCCTCCTTATCCCCCACCCTCCAGCAGAGAAGATGATCTCTAGCCCCCTTGCTGCAGGAGAAGGACAGGGAGAAAGCGGTCCCTGCTGGACTTGGGGAAGAGAGGGAATAGCTCTCCCTGGGGATCTCTAAGGTGCTTCTGGGAAGTCAGCCTCCCTCTCAGTAGAAATGGGTAAGGATAGTCCCTGAGCTGTGGTGGCTGCGCCATGCAATCAGACGGCCTGTTGTAACCGGGGCCACCAGAGTGACCTCTGAGAAGCACTTTGTCAGTTGGGGCATGTGACTCGTGCTTGCTCCAGAAAATCCAGTAGCAAGTGGTTTCTCCCCTGCCACTGGCCACATCCCTGGTCCTTTCTATTTGTTTTTAATTTGAGATAAGTTATCCAGGCTGACCTTGAACTTGTGATCCTTCTCCTAAGTCACTGGGATTACAGACCTGTGCCACTACACCTGGCAGCAAGTGGTTTCTGTGTCCCACATACAGAGGCCTGTCCTTGGGGCTGGTGGCCCTTCCAATTTCCCTAGGCTCCTAAGCAGATGGCCTCAGAGGACAGGCAGGCCTCCAAATTCCCCTGCTCTTTCCGGTGGTGGTGTCTGGAGGGGCTGGAAGGAAAGACTTGGTACCCCCACGGCTTTTTCCTCCCACACCAGGTGTGTTCCAGGAACATGGTGCACATTTGTCAAATATGTGTTGTAAGGTCTGCAGGGTGGACGCCGTGGCCTCTCGACTAGGCTGAACGCCCTCTCCCCAGGCTGAGAAGAAACAGGGGCATTAGAAGGTTTGGACCTTACTATGCCCTGTGTAGTCACACTGCCCTCAGTTTGTAAAACTCAGGCTGCTGATATGTAAAATGTGGGGAGTATTAATTAGCGCCTTCTTCATGGAATTGCCGAGACAGGGTCTGGCAGGTCATTCCTCCAGCACTTGTTGTTGCCCACCTTCTGGGTGGCAGGGCACTTCCAAGTACTGCTGTGATTGGCAGTGAGCCCTTCCCTTCCTAGGGCTCAGCTTCCCGGGAACATGGGGTCAGGGTCATGGTAGCCATGTGGTAGGCTTCATTGAAGGAGCAACCCAGAAATTAATCAAAAGTCCCTCTGCTACAAGGAAGGTGCTTGTTAAGTGATCACCTCACGCTGACTAGTGCTTCATAATTTCTCATAGCAACTGTTCATGAAAAGTCTGGCTTGATCCCTCTGTTAGGAGCTGGCACAGCATGGGGACTCCTGTAGAGGAAGGAGATTCCCTTAAGGCCAGCAAGGCTGGGTGACCTGGATCTGCCCCGTGGGAGACAGAATCCAGGTCGGACACCTGTGTGCTCAGTGTGTCCAGCAGACTTTTCCCAGTCAGGGGCCCTGGCTGGAGGTGGGAGGAGCTGCTGATGGTGGACAGTACTGATGCCTTGGTCAGCACAGGGGTCATCCTTTTCCTGGGATCAAATGCCAGCCCAGTGAGTTTGGATGTCCTGGGCCCACAATCTGGCGAGTGACTTTCTGCTTGGAAGAGAGTTGGAAGCGTTCTGATGGCAGCTCAGAACACCTACTATGAGGAGCCCCGCTCTGTGGGACCCTGGGTGGGTGGGGGCGAGCTGTAGCTCTACCAGTTATGCCCAGCCTTCTGCCAGCAGGTTTGGACCTTACTATGCCCTGTGTAGTCACGCTGCCCTCAGTTTGTAAAACTCACAGCAGACGCCTGGCAACCCTCTCTGTGTCTGGTTGCAGGGAACATCGAGTACAGCTGCCCAGCCACCAATGAGTGCGAGATCACGAAACGGAGGCGCAAGTCCTGCCAGGCCTGCCGCTTCATGAAATGCCTCAAAGTGGGGATGCTGAAGGAAGGTAAGAGGTCTGGACAAGCAAGGGCCTGGGGTCACCCCCCAGCTCTGGGTCTTCCAGGCAGCACAGAGGCACACGGGTCCTGCCAGGCCGTCCTGCCTCCTGGCTTGAGGCCCACCCGGGTGCTGGTGTTGCCCGCGCCCTGCCAGCCAGCCTCCAGCCCACAGCCCGCAAAGCTCTCCTCCTGCCGGAGAGGCTGAGGGCGGGAGGCAGGAGTTGGACGCTCTCCACTAAGGATCCTTCTGGGACATCTGGCCCCACTTTGGGCCCTGGACAGTTGTCTTGGCACTCTGGGCAGGCCGCACTTTGGGGCAGGCCCCCTCTCCACCCTCGCAGGCTTGAGAGGCTGATGACCTTAGCACTCTCTAAGGCTTGCAGGTGGACATTGAGACCCTTCCCTGGTGACAACGGAAGGGCCTTGCATTGCAGCCGGTGGACAGACACGGCTCTCACGTGGCGAACACTTTCCCCTGGCCCAGTCCCTCTCTCCTACCTCGCCTTCTCTCCTGTTACCTCCTTCTTCTAGTTCAGCAGCCACAAGCCACATGTGGCTTCTAAGCAGTACCTAGTCAATCCAAAGGGTGTTCTGCACCCGGTTTTCAAAGACTTAGGATAATAAAAAGCAGTATAAAAAGTGGTAGTGGTTATTTTTTAAAATTCATTCCATGTAGAAATGATAATACTTTGCTACATTGGGTTAAATAAAATACTTTTGGAATTAATGTCATGTGCTGCTGCTGCTCCTCCTCCTCCCCCTCCTCCTGTGTGTGTGGAGGGGTGATGGGGATTGAACCCAGGGCCTTACAGGTGCTAGGAAGACACCCTACACTGAGATACATCCCCAGCCCTTTTTCATTCTGTTTTAAGACAGGGTCTTGCTAAGTTGCCCTGTCTGGCCTAGAACTTGCCATCCTCCTGCCTGAGCCTCCGGAGTAGCTGGGTCACAGGTATGAGTGAGCCACCATGCCCGCCTACGCACTGCTGTGGCTCTCAGCAACGCACTTCTCTCTACCCTCCTTAATTGTGGCTCCTAGAAAACAGGATGACATGTGGCTCATTGTGTGGACAGCTGCTCTACTCACTTTCCCTGTAGATCTGCTCAGTTTGATAAACCTGGTACCGTTTGGGGGGATGTGGAGTGTGTGTGTGTCTCCTTTGCAGCGTTCAAGGGGAGCCAGTGGAAATTCTACAGAAATTTCTGGGCCTTGGGATCCTTCTAGAAGTGGGAGCAGGCAGGAAAAGAGGTGTGTGTGGAGGATCAGGAGGGCTGCCAGGGAGGAGAAGGGGCCCTCTGGAGCGCTGGCAGGGATCATGTTAGGAAGCCCAGCGCAGTCTCTCAGGCTTGGGGTGGTCCTCCCACCCCCTCTCCCAAAGCCCTCTGGAGCAGAGGGCCAGAATTTAAGATGCTTCTCCAGTAAGACAGCTTGGATCTTCACGTGTTGTGGAAGTTGGGAGCCCCCCAACTTCTGTTTCTATTCCAGGCTCCCCCCACTCCCGCCTTTACCTAGGTTAATCTCAGCATGTGAACCTGAGAAACAGGAGCTTTTGAAGCAGGTTCTTAATTACCCACTGTGTCTACACAGCACACTGGCCTTTGAATGCAAGTTTGCTCATTTGTCCCTTCATTTGCCCCTTTGTGATGTGGTTGGCCACTCGGTTCTCAGACACACCCCAGCTACTTTGTTGGGGGCTCTGTGTAAGAAACAGCTTTTCTTTCCAGGTTAAAACTGGGCTGTTAGACCTGTCAGAGGAGCACAGGTTGGTTCATTTGGATGCTATGCAATTTGGTCTTACCAGGGTGTAGGGTGGGACCAAGCTGCTCATGGCTTCCTGGTGTCCCAAGGGAGGAGGCGGGGCCCACAGGCCACAGAGGTAGGTCTTAGCACAGTTCTCTCATGTCCCCTTCTGTGGAAGGCTGACGGTTCTTGGAGAGTTCAAGAGATGCAGCTGCCATCTTGTTCTGTAAGCTGAGTGTAGGGAATCGGGATCAGGCTGGGGGCCGATGTCCCTGCTTGTCCTGGCTGGAGTGTGCAGCCTCTCTGCTGGCTTTGAGGGAAGACTCCTTGTTATAAATACACCTCTGGGATTTTTATTTTATTTATTTATTTTTTTATTGCTGGAGATTGAGCCCAGGACCTCAGTGCACACTAGGCAAGGGCTCTGCCACTGAGCTCCATTTCCAGCCCCTTTTGACTTTCTATTTTGAGAAAGGGTCTTCCTAAGTAATGAGGGTCTTGTTAAGTTGCCCAGGCTAATCCTCCTCCTTCGGCCCCAGGTATGTGTCCAGCCCCAGCCCTTCTTATATTTAGAGACAGGGTCTTGCTAAGTTTTCCAGGTTGTCCTCCTGCCCCTATTTCCTGAGTAGCAGGGATTATAGGTGGGCACCTTGGCACCTGGCTTTATGTCTGGATTTTAAAGGTGATAAAATGGGGCCCTGCAGGGATTGGGGTGAGATGACTTTCCCACCTCAGTCACACGCGGGCAGGGTCGGGAGCTGGGCCCCAAGCCTCCCTCTCTGTGCTGTCTGCCTGCCCCTCCCTTTTGGCAAAGGCCTGGGAAGGGTCCACTACTAGAAAGGCCTGGACTGCTCAGAGTGGGCTCAGCAGAGACCTAGGGGCTATCCAGTGCTGGGAGGAGAGGGAGACGCTTTCTAGTTATCCCTGAGGGGAAATGACAGGGGAAGGGTTCACTGACGCCAGGAGGCGGGTGGCTGGACCTGACTGATGGGCAGCAGCACTGGAAAACCTGGACAGGCACTTGGGAGAGAAATGGGATGGGTGTGTGAGTCCCGGGAGGACGGCATGGGGGCCCCTGGGAGGATGCAGGTGACACCCCCCATGCTGCCCACGTGGGGAGGACCTGCAGGCTGAGCCCCATGTTGGCCACTTCCCCTAAATAAAGAGCCCCAATGGCCTCTCCCTAGGGTGGCCGCAGAGCACCCCCTGGCAGATTTGCTGAGCCTGAAGAGGCCTGTTGAGGAGCTCTGCCTGAAGGAGGAAGGGACAGTCACCGGAACACTGCCCTCCCCCAGTGCTGGCAGGTCCCAATCCAAAGACACAAAGGCTGCTGTAGCGAGGAAGCAGAGCCTGGCTGAGTGTGTGTCCCCAAGGAGCCATGGCGGGACCTGGGATCTGAAGCTCCGTGGAGACTGGTCCCCTTAGGAGGAGCCTGGGTCCCTGCCAGGTAGAGCTCTTGGCAGCGCGGTGGCTTCCGCTTTTGTTTGGGGGGTGCTCCTCCTGGCTCTATGCACAGGGCCACCCCCAGGGACGGGGGGTGGGGGTGGGGCGGGGGGCTCCCTGTTTTCTCTCCAGCTCTTACTCGACTCTGAAAGGCAAACTTCCCCCAGGGCTGCGCCTCTACTGTGGGGTGTAGGGGGTCCCTAAGTCTATAGAAAGGCCAAGTGTGAGTGAGGGCAGACTGACCCCCTCCCTCTCACCTGAACCTCTTACCTCTTCTCTCCAGATGCTCACGATGTCTCTTCTGCCCCAGCTTCACCATTTACTTGCTTTCCTGTGTCATCTGAGTGCCTGTGTCATGATTTAGGTGCCCCAGCCCTTACCTGGGAAGTGCCTCACTAATCGGCTGAGGCTGGCTTTGAATTTGCAATCCTCCTGCCTCAGCCTCTTGAGTTGCTGGAATTACAGGTGTGTGCCACTGTGTCCAGCCCAAGGGTCTTTCTTTAAGTAGACCTCGTGTATAAAAATCTGTGTTTTCAGGGTAAAAAAGTAATATTCTCTCACTTTGTTTTTTTGTTGAGGTACTACAAATTGAACCCAGAGCACCCTACCACTGAGCTACACACCCAGCCTTTTTTATTTTGACGCAGGGTCTTGCTAAGTTGTTGAGGCTGGCCTTGAACCCATGATCCCCTGCCGCAGTCTGGCCCTGCACAAAATAACCAAGCCGCCACGTGAGGGCCACAGCATATTTTGTTGTCTCCATAGGTGGAGCTGTTGGTTGGACACTTACACCCTCTGGTGATAGAAAGGTTGTTAGTAGCAACCTCCCGTTGTAACTTCTCTCCGGATAGCCCCTCCTTCTCTAAACTTTTTTCCCCTGTCTAACTCGAGACTTCCTCTTTTACTTGATTTAAAATGTCTTCTCCTAGGCTAAGCAAACAAGATTGTGCCCATGTCCATAATGGTAATGTGCCAATGGGCAGAGTTCCTGGGCTTTCCTTTTGTATCTTTTAAAATCTTCACCATGATGGTTCCATTGTGATATATTTAACAACCCCTCTTTAATGAACCATGGGCACTGTTCTTGATTTTACTGAGATGCCTCCTTCCTCTAGCACTGTACTTAACGCCCTTACGGTTTGGTTCTTATTGATTTTTAATTCCATATTTCCGTGATGAAGATGCCCCTCACTAAGATAATGCAAAACAAAACTGAGACAAAAATGAAACAAAAATGGAACAAAAATTCATTATATCAGCCTTTCTATCCTCCTGAAATGTCCATCCTTCCTTTCTCCCTGTCTGTTCCTCAGACGCAAATAGTTTTTCTTCCGTCCCACCCATCTCCAGGGTCTGGCAACTTAAAACAAAAGTGAAACAAAACGAAGAGTCTTTAAATGGTTACCCATCCTGGAGCGAGCAGTTTACCTTATCACTTACCCTCAGGCGTTCCCAGTACCACCAAATGCCAGCAGTCTGGCTGGGCACAAAATAACCCAGCTACCAGGCACTTGTAGGTTCAAACAGGAACTCCTTTATTTCCCGAACCGCCACCCACGAGGCCCTTTTAGGAACATCCCCAACCGGAAATCCTCCTCCTCCGAAAAACCCTCCTCCGGAACTTCACCAACCAAGGCAAACTCCCCAGAAATCCTAGGAATCCCCAGGAGAACTCCAAAGTAGCGGGCGCCCCAGGGGGTCTATATACAACTGAATACGCAGCTTAACTTAACCATTATCATCTCAATGGCTCGCTGGTCACCTCTCAACCACTCCCTTCTGGCAAAAATGCCATGCATCATCCCTGTTGAGGGCTGTGGCTCTCAACAATTCCCCTGCCTTAGCCTCCCAAGTCACTGGTAGTACAGGTGTGCACCACGGCGGCACCTAAGGTTTTTTCTTTTTATATAGAAACTTGAACACAAAGTCTGAACTGGGTTAGGAGTTGGCAGCCTGCATTCCCTCTCCGAGCCTCAGATATTCTCCCTGTGTAATTGTATTTCGCAACCTATATGCTTCTGCTTCTTCACCTGGACGTCAGGGATGTTGATCCCTGATGTCCATCACTAAGGAAAGCTTAGAACCAGATGGGACAGCTCCTTGGCACAATCTACTGTGGCATTGCTTTGATTGGTCAGCTCCCCAGAAGCAACCAAATAGTGTTCGATTCCCAGGGAGCCTCATTCTTGCCTGGCTTTCTAGAAGCTTGCCCACTGTGTCCAGTGAAGTCCAGCTGCCCTGATTTTTCTTCCTGCATTGGCTGGTGGGGGATCTTCGAGGATGGCATTGTCTTGGGCTGGCCTCCTGGTGCGAGAATCAGGATGGGACGGTACCCTGACCCGTGAGCTTGTTCCCAGCCTGGCTAGGGTATGGAGAGACTCAGCCTCCAATCTAGAAGAGCCCTGAGAGCCATTTCCTGCGTTTCGTAGGGGACCCCCAAGCCTTCAGGACTGTCCTGGGATTTCAGCCCTCTCGGTCATCAGCTCATCCCTGTGAACTTCACCTTCTCCTCTCCTGACATCCTCTCCCTCCAGCCACCAGCCTCCCGCCTCCCGGGCTGCTCCATTTCCTCCCCCGCCCAGCCCCTGCCTGCCCATCCCCAAGTGTTTTCTAAAAGATATTTGATTTCAGGGCGGGCTGGGCTGACATCCATGCAATCTGCTCCCACTCTCTCTGTCTGCTGGCTGGGAAGGCGGAGGGCTCCTCCAGGGATTCTGGGTAATTGGGTTAGTGGCCAGCTCATGTCAGGAAATTAAAAGGAGGCCCTGATCAGGTTCCTGCTGCATGGGATTTAATGGCTTTGTATTTATAGAGCATTGTGCCTCTAGCCCATGCCAGAAATAAAAAAAAAAAAAAACTTTTCTGGCCCTTGAATGAAGAAAGAGAATGAGAGATGACTTGTCTTTAAAAATTCTTTTTTTCTTTTCTGAAATGTGTGAGTGTTTTGAGACAAACCAGAACTCTCCAGAACTTCAGGACAGTACTGAACAACAGTTGGGGAACTCTCATGTATATGTGTATATCCCCCCAAAACTACTTTCCATCCTATAGCCATCACCCCATGTCCCCCACCTCTGCCGGATCACAGGATCACGTGGCCTGAAGCCCTGGCCACGCAGGCACAATGACCCTTGGCTGGAGAAGTGAAGACAGAGATGATTCTGGGTTGAATCCTTATCACTGTAACTTGGGGCATTTGGCATTGGATACAGCCTCACTGATATTTGGACCTGGCAGGATTCCAGCTTCACCTTTTACCAGTTCCTTGGGCAAGTTGCTTGAACCTCTGTAAGACTCTGTCCTCCTCCCTAGAATGGGTTAATAATAGTGTTCTATTTTCATCTTGTTCCCCTCTTCACTGAAGTCTTCAGAGTGGCACCATGATGTCTGATTTTGATTGTGGATTTGAAATCAGTGTTCTTCATCATGTTATAACATCAATTTTCTTATTTTTGATTGACAAATAATTGTGTACATTTATGGGGTACAGTGTGATGTTTTAGTCTGGGTATTCATTATAGAGGGATTCAGTCAAGCTAAGGAACCTATCCGTGTCTCACCAACTTATGTTTTGTGTGGAGGGAGAACATTAAAGATCTGTTTTAGATTTTGAAGTACACATTATTTTGAAATATACATTATTATTATTCACTTGTGGTCACCAGGTACTGCAGTATATCGCCCTTTGATAAGCATCTTCCCTTTCCCCCAGCCCTCCCTAAAACTGATTTTTTTTGTATGATGCAGGAGAAAGTTTGGGATCTCCCATAGTCTCTCTGGACCCTTTGATCTTCCTTCATATTTTCTTCAGAAACAGCCAAGTCTTAACCCTCCTACCATTCAAGTTTAAAAAGGACTAGGGATGTAGCTCAGTGGTAAAGCACTTGTCTAGCATGTACTAGCACTGGGGGAAAAAATCCCCACCTCCTAAGAAAAGACAAAAAAAAAAAAACAACTATTTTATAAAAAGTAAGCATTTGAGTAGAAATATACAGTATAGGATTTCAGGTAGGGTAAGGCTAAGCTTCTAACAAAGACCTTTGTCACCTCTGAAACAACCCAGAAGCATAAGCAGAGTAGAAATTTAGTTGTCTTTGATTTTGAATGTAATAGTTCAAAGGTCATAGGTAATCCAGGACTGGTTGGCCCTCTGCCATCCTCAGCCTGTGACTTCCACCTCTGGACCCCATTTCTTTCCATCTCACCACCAGGAGGAAAAGCCCATGCTTGGACATTTGTAGGGCACAGAGTCCTTCCATTCACAGCTGATTGGTGGAATCTAGTCACATGGCCACACCTATCCGCAAAGGAGTCTGGGAATTATAGTCCTCAGCTGGGATGCCACATGTCCAGCTAAAACTGTTCGTGTGGAAGAAGGAGGTAATATACTTTAAAGGTCAGGCATCTTTGTTTGTCAGAAATATATATCAAGACAAGCACATAATCCCAAGTGAATGGGGAGGCCGAGGCAGGAGAACTGCCAAGTTCAGCCTCTGCAACGTTTTTGTAAGACTCTGTCTCAAAACAAAAATAAATAAATAAATAAACAGACAAATAAATAAATAAAATATAACATAAGTTATATACAACATATATACAAATATATATACAAATTAAATTATATACAAATTAACTATATATAAATTGTTGTATATATTTATATAAATCCCCCTTCCTTTTTTTAAGGTCCTCCTTAGACCCTTCCCCATATTCATTCCCTTTTCTTTACCCTCAGCAATTACTAGTATCCTGGATTTCATGTTATTTTTATTTTTTTTCCAGTTCTGTCATCTCTTTGTATCTCTACTGATTCTGTGTTTTTTAGTTTCAACGGCCTTATGCTGCGTTTCCTCGTCATCTTGGTTATCTTAGTCTGTCTTGCAGAGGGGGACGCTTCATGGTATGATGCTGGGCTCCGCTCATTTTCATCTGTGCACAGCAGAAGTCCATACAGACTGTGGCTTTGGGGCCCTAAGGCCTCTGTCCTGGGTACTCAGCTCAGCTGTAGCGGTGACACGCGACATGTACTGAAAGAGCCGGACGGTTCCATGAAGGAGGCCGAGGGCTGCGGTTGGCCCATAAACCACCGTTAGCTACCGCTCGTGGAATCCTATGAGTCTAGGAGAGCTTATTTATTTTTCTACTGTTAATGGGAATTTGGGCTTTTTAAAATTATTTTGACAAAATTATATGTACAAGGGCTTTGATTTCAGTCCCCTTCCCCCCCCCCCATCTCTTTCCTCCCTCCCCCTTTTCTCCCTCCTCAACTCAACTGAATCTTCCTTTTACTCCTTTATCCAGTACTTCCTTTCACTCCTTCATCGATTGGAACTTTCTACACTTGTATAAAGGGAGAAATTCCCTGTGGTACTTTTATATATGTATCTAACATGATTCTGTTAGATTCATTCCATATTCCCCCACCTTGATTCCTCCTTCTCCACTGATCTCCCCTGATCTTTAGGACATCCGATCCCCTCCCCCACTGCCCTCTTTCCCTTATTTTGCTCCGACCTCCACATAGAATGGGAAGCATTTGAGCCTTGATTTGCTGAGTCTGGCAGATTTCACTTCGCAGGATTTTCTCTGTTTCCATCCATTTACTGGCAGATGTCATCGGGGCCTCTGGGTTTTCCCTGTTAGAAACACTGTCTGCCTGCTTCCTGATTGCATTGCCTAAGGACTTGGGGGCCTGGGAGCAGCAGAGTCAGGAACGTGTGTCCCTTCAGCTTTGCGAGCTGGTGCCAGGCTGCTCTTGGTTTGGTTGCCCTCATGGAAGCTTTCACCACCTGTGGTCAGGTGTTCCTGTGGTCATTGGCACGTCTGAAACTTTCCCCTGCTTTACTGCTGGAGATAGAATCTCCTTCCTTTTGGTGGAACTGGGGGTTGAACCCAGGACATGGAACATACTAACCCAGCGCTCCACTGCTGAGCTACATCCCAGCCATTTTTAATTTCTTGAGACAGGATCTCACCACATTGCTGAGACTGGCCTCAAACTTGTGATTCTCCTGCCTCAGCCTCCAGAGCAGCCAGGATTCCAGGTGTGCACCTCTGTGCTGGGCTAGCAGTTAGTAATTCTAATAAACTGAGTTTATTCCTTTATGACTTTCCTTTTCTGCCATTTAAGGGAAAAAAAAAAAAAAAAAACCTCTTCCTGACAGTGTTTTCCTGTTTGCCTCCCAGACTTAGCTCTCCATCCTCTGGCCTTGATCTTGACTTTGGTGACTGGTCAGCCCTCTGTCCGCTCTACTCAGGGCTCACTCCTGACTGGCCCCTGAAGCTGTGCCCACTGCCCCCTCTGAGTTGCCACAGCTGGTGCCCCTCTGTCTTCAGCCTCCTGGGCCTGGGCTGCCCTCCCAGCGGCTCCCTTTGTCCATCTCTGCTGGTGGTGTCTGAGACCATGTGTGCGGGTTTCCTCCTAGTCTTGTTAACCGTGGGTTTTAGACTTTGCAGACTCTGTCTCTTGCTGATCTTTATGCCTTAGAACTATTGGGTCTTGGACCGAGGCTGTCTTTAGTGATCAGACACTAGGTACACACCACTCAGCCCCGCCCAGCCTTCCCCTGGTTATTGTAGGGTTCCATATCTAACTGCCCTGCTGGCAGCTCCACTGGGGCCCCCAGGGACATTGTGGGTGAAACATCTTCGACCACTCCCCATCTTCCCCATCTCAGGAAAGGCACCGCTGTACCCTGTTGCTCATGCGAAGTCTAGAACTCGTCTATGACCCTCCTGGTCAGCGCCCAACGCGTATTTCAGATTCTCCTACTTACCTTCACCTCCACGGTCATGACCCTGGTCCAAGGAAGTGTCTGCTTTCTCTTGGATCATCAATTTCCTAACTGGACCTCTGATGTCACTCTTGGTCCTTTTTCTCACTGTGTTGCTTGGGGCCTTGCTGAGTTGCTGAGGCTGGCTTTGAACTCGCAATCCTCCTGACTCAGACTCCCAAGCGGAGCCGCTGAACACAGCTTGCTATTTTTTTTTTTTAAATAGATACAACTTTTTTTATACCTTTATTTTTATTTATTCATTTTTATGTGGGGCTGAGGATCAAATCCAGTGCCTTGCACATGCTAGGCAAGTGCTCTGCCACTGAGTTACACCCTAGTCCCCCCTCAGCTGGCTTTTAATCCCCAAGCGTGACAAACTCCTGCCTTGGAACTTTCCTAACAGTCCCTCTGCTTGCAACATTTTCCCAGAGGCTGGCTCCTTGTTTTTCCATCCTCTCGGAGAGCCCTCCTTCCCCCTCCAGGACTGGCTCCTGTAGCCCCTCCTCTGTTTCTTCATCAGATATTAGTTTACCCTGGCAACTTCTAACACAGTTCTGAGCTCAGGCCTTTAAGCCTTTAAGCAGGCCGTCAGCCCTGGAGTGGGCAGTGGCTACCTGTAGTGCATGATAGGAGGGCTCCTGAGGCCTGCCTGGGGTCAGCGGGCAAGGATGCATGATTGATTGACAGTGCCAATCACAGTAGGAAACGGCAGGTAGTGGCCCAGGTGACAGGAACTTGCCATGCTCGATCTGGCCTAGCTGAGCTTATGTGACTTTTCTGGGACTGCAGCTACTAAATGATGTGGTCGGGTGGAATCTAGTCTCCTGGGGAACTTCCCATTCCCAGCCTCCTGTTGGGTGTGCAGGGTCAGACGGGTCCTGGCAGTGGGAATGCAGTGATGGTGCAGGGTCAGACTGGCCCTGGCAGTGGGAATGCAGTGATAGTGCAGGTTCGTTGAGATGTCCTTGGGGCAGGTTCGTTGAGATGTCCTTGGGGACGTGTGGGGTCCGGAGGAGAGGGTAGAGTGAGTGGTGCCTCTTCAACGGGCAGAATGCGGGGCTCCATCTGACCCCCCCATGGTGCCTGGAACCCACAGAGCAGTTACAGGAACCCCAGAATATTAGGTGTTCAGTATGCTTGTTCCGCACCAAGCTCTCCCTCTTGGCTTTTGGTGAGTCAGCTGTGAGAAGTGTCACTAGTGTAGGAGTCACCCCTGAAGTCCCCCATCCTCCCAGACCTGTTGGTCAGAACCTGGAGGGGAGTCCTTGAGGCCGCGCCGTCTGGAGGTCTTCCAAGGTGTTCTTATGGTGGAGGAGCCTGGACCGCTGCAGGCTCAGGACTGAGGAGACCCGGCTCGGACATCTGTAAACCAAGGTTCACATCCTTCCTTTGGCATTCCAGGCTGGGTGACCCTGGGCAAGTCCCCTGACCTTCCTGGCCCTGGGTTTTCTCCTGGGACGAATATAAAACATGGATTCTCCTTCTTCAGCAGCTCAGATGGGAGATGGGTGTGAAGTAGCCTTGTCACAAAAACATTGCACAAACGGATGAGCTGGGCTTCTGCATGGGGAAGGAGAAAGGTTTGGACCGGGAACATTTTGCAAGGTCGGCAGGGATCCTGCCCACCCTCAGCCCCGACAGTAGCTCAGAAAGGAGAACTCTGGTTCAGAGACCCTTCCTCTCCCTGCTCAGTCGAAACCCTCCCTGTGGGAAGAGACACTTGTCAGGAGGGCAGTTCTGGGCAGGCTCGGGGCCAGGTGCCGGCCATGCTTTGGGGCCCTGTAGCCGGTTATTTTTAGCGCCTGGGTGTAAAAGAAAGAAACTTGAACTGGCCTCCGCTGCGGCCACCCCTGCACATTCAGCTATTTTTACTTCTGAAAGACTGGGATGGCATCCAGGAGAGGGAGGGGAAACCCAGAGAGAGGAGAGCAGAGAGCGTGGAGGGAAGTGGGAATCATCTTACCTCCATTAAGAAAAAAGCCAGAGGCCTGATCTTATCAAGGCCACCCGTGGGCATCCGATTCCGCGTGGGAGCTGCTGCCTTGATGCGCTAAAGGGCCTGCAGTGGGCTGGAGAGGCCAGGAGATGGGGCATGGCCTGGACAGTCTGGGGCGCCCGGCTCCCTTCCTCCTAAGAGTGGGAACTCCAGACCCTGGGTCCTCTGCCAAGACCCCTCCAGGTGCCCAGGCACCAGCCTGGGGAGGAGGCTGTGGGCCAGAGCAGGTTTGACTCCGACTGCAGGCCACTCGGCTCCATTGGCATATTCAACACAGTGCCTGGGTCGGGCTGTGTTCTCCTGGGACAATATTTAACCTCTCTGAGCCTTAGTTGAGTGAGAGTTTTCATTTGTGGCATCTGACCCACGGTAGCTATAACTGGAAATGCGTGGAAAGCCATTCAGGTAGACTACCGCCTTCAGCAGGCAGTTGAGAGGCAGGAAGGGACTATTGAATGCCTACTGTGTACCAAGCACTCTGCTACCTGTTTTCATGCATTTTATGTTGTTTGATTCTACCTGGGAAAGGTGAAGTATTTTCAAAAAAAATTTTGGGGGGCGGTGCTAGGGATTGAACTCAGGGGCACTCAACCACTGAGCCACATCCCCAGCCCTATTTTGTATTTGATTTAGAGACAGGGTCTCACTGAGTTGCTTAGGGCTTTGCTTTTGCTAAGGCTGGCTTTGAACTCGTGATCCTCCTGCCTCAGCCTCCCGAGCTGCTGGGATTACAGGAGTGTGCCACCACACCTGGCTATTTTCAAAAATTTTAATAGCTTTCTTGAGATACAGTTCACCTATTTAATGTGTTGTCACTGATGGGCTTTGGTTCATTACATTATTTTTTAAATGGCAAAATGGAGATCACACAAAACTTGCCATTCAGCCAGGTGCGGTGGCAGGCTCCTGCAATCCCAGCCAATCCAGAGGTTGAAGCTGGAGGATCACAAGTTCCATACCAGCCCGGGCGACTCAGTCTGTCTCAAAAATAAAAAGTGGTAGAGCAGCCCTGGGTTCCATCCCCAGAAAGGTCCCCGTCCCCGCCCCATGGTCCGTGTAGAACACCATTAAGTGTCAAGTTCAATAGTGTCGAGCGCATTCTCGGGTTTCATCACTCCACGTGGAGACTCTGCACCCACTGAACACTCTCTGCCCGGTGCCTCGCCCCGTCCCAGGCACTCTGCATTCTCCCCCATCTCTGACTCGAGCACTGCAGTCACTCCACCTACGGGCATGGTGTCATTTTAAGATCCAGCAGGACTGACTGTTTTATGTCTGGCTTATTCACTTAGCGTGGTGTTCTAAAAGTCATCCATGGTGCAGCACAATCCACAACTTCAATCCTTTCTCTGGCTGAATAATGTTCTGTTCATACGCATACATGTACCACGGCTGTCCGCCCATCGTGCCGATGGCCCCTGGGTTGTTTCCACCTTCTGGCTGTTGTGAATCCTGTGCAGTGAACATGGCACACGCGTGTCTGTTACAGTCCTGCTTTCCAGTTCATTCCTGGGAGGGAATTGCTAGTTCTGGTGTTAATCTGCTTAGCTTTCTGAGGAGCCACCAAACTGGGTTCCACTGATACCTATGCCTTTTGACTTATTTTATTTTCTTGATAGTGCTGGGGATTAAACCCAGGGCTCCTGCAAGCACTCTACCACTGAGCAATAGACGCCAGCCCATCATTTGGCTTTTGGCGTTTCTGCCAGTATTTTTTTTTTTTTCTTTTTTGGCGCTGGGGATTTAACCCAAGGATGCTGTACCACTGAGCCTCATCTTCAGCCCTTTTTATTTTAAATTTTGAGACAGGGTCTCGCTAAATTGCTTAGGGCCTTGCTCAGTGGCTGAGGCTGGCTTTGAACCTCCTGCCTTAGCCTCCTGAATTGTTAGGATTATAGGTATACTTTACCAAGCCTGGCTGGTGCCAGTATTTTTTTTTTAAGTTTTTAATTAAAGTTTTTATTTTAAGATTATTGTTAGACTCACTCTCCATTGTAAGAAATAATAGAGATTTCGTGTCCTCACCCAGTTTCTCCTAGCAGTAATGTCTTGCAAAGCTGTGTTACAGTGTACCATTAGATACAGTCAAAAATACAGAACAGGGCTGGGGTTGTGGCTCAGTGGCAGAGCGCTTGCCTAGCGTGTGTGAGGCACTGGGTGTGATCCTCAGCACCACATCAAAATACATCAATAAAGGAAAGGTATTGTGTCCATCCATGACGGAAAATATCTTAAAAAACTCAGAACACCTTCAGAGAGGAAGTGTTTTTAGTGGTGATATTAACAATAGTAATATTAGCTGACATTTATTAGACTCTTACTGTTTGCCGTCTATGATGGTTTAGGTTCTTACATGCATCAACTCTGGGGATGAAATGAGTCATTGTCCCCATGAGACAGGCACTGTCACCACTCGTGTTTTACAGGTGAAGAAACCCACTCCAGTCACTCAGCCGGGAGGGAGGGGCTCCGGGATCAGATCCAACACTTCTGTTCGTCCTTGTGCCTGGAGGATTTAGGGGCTCTATCATATGGGTCAAGGAGGGGGACACCCCTTATTGGTCCTAACCCGTCCCTCCGTCTGCATCGGCAGACTCATGTGTTCCAGTGGCTGCCCGTCATTTTTGTATTCATGAAACACTTTGGAAATATTAACTTTCTGACCTGCACAGATTGATGGATTAAACAGTGTTCAGTAGAGATGAAAACCCATGTCTTTACTGCAGTATTTGGAGATCTACGAAGCTCTCCACTTTAGCATTCTTAGTGCTTTTTTCATATTCAGAAAGCATTAGTGGGATGATATGATCTTCAATCCCCGACAGTAATTCTAAATTGATTAGTATTTTAATTGTGCTTCCTGGGTCTACATTTTTGATATTTTGCTAATATAACGACACAAACAATAAGGCAACTCTCATTTTAACTTCAAGACTCTTTTTTTCCCGTTGCTGTTTGGAAGTCTCATGCATCCTGATTCAAAAAGTGATTGCCCTTCATATCAGTCAGTGAAAACTGCTTTCCTGTTGCAAGTTAGAGACCTCCTGGTGGCTAGTGACTTAAACATCCACAATGAAGTAGATTTCTTTCCCTAACAAGAAATCTGGAGGTGGGCAATGGGTGGAATTCCACAGGCTTCTCAGCCACAGTCAAGGGCTCAAACTCTTGCTTCTCTGATGTTCTTTGGTGCCCTCAGATAGCTGCCTCATGGTGACAAGGTGGTTGCCACAATTCCAGTCTTCACTTTACAAGTCGGAACATTAAGGCAAAAACAGTTTCACCAATCACGTTTGTCCATTCACTGCTGTGGTTTTCCCTTTCATTCCACTGACTAGAAACAGGCCATATAGCCCACCGTGGCTACCAGGGAAGCTGGGAGAGTAGGAAACAGGATTGTTGGGATTGACTCAGACATGTGGCCTCCGCCAGTGAAATCCAGGTTCGGTTGGCATGGAAGAGAGAGGATGGAATAGGGGTGGGTAGGCAAGGGTAATGTCTAGGACCCAGCCATTGGCATTTGGTGATCCACTGCTAAAGGAGTCCTGGTACAAAATCTTGTAGCCATCAGCTGGAGGGCCCAGTTCTCCTGTTATCTCCTGTGTATTAAGATTGTGAGGGGCTGGGGTGGTGGCTCAGTGGTAGAGCACTTGCCTAGATGTGTGAGTCATTGGATTCAATTCTCAGCACCAAAATAAATAAAATAAAGATCAATCAACAACCAATTAAAAATATTTCTTAAAAAGTTGGGGGAAAAAAGATTGTGAGCAGCTTACTCAATCAAATGTAAAATCACACAGGCAATAAATGAACACAAAGCTGACCAGCATTTGTTTAGGCAGTGGGCAGAGACCTCAGGCCTCTTTCCACTATCCCTGCCCTGGAGGAGCTGAGCTGTCCATTTGGAGCAGACCATATCAATAAAGACAGGCGTGTAGAAAACAGGGAGGTGATGGGCCTGAAAACCACACACAGAGCGAAAGTAAAGGGGGCTTGGTCATGGGAGGAAGGTGCCTGGGAACTGAAATTCATAAAGGAGGGTCCTGGGAAAGGGGAGTTGTCTTCTCAGATGTGATAGAGGGAGGAAGTGTGGTGAGATTGAATTTAGCTCAGACAACGGGAAACGCTCATGGCAATGGGCTTCCTTGAGGGATGGGTTGCTGGAGGCCGGGGGACAGAGGGAAGCGGGGGACAGGCCAGGCCCCAAGTCTGGAGGGCTTCCTTTCAAGTGGGTACAACCTCAGACACTCGGTGGCCCACCGTGGGCTGGGGGCTGGGCTTGGGCTGTAGAGATGGATCCGAGTCCCGGCCGGGAGGTGCCCATCGTCCCCCGGGGGATGGCGTAAGCTGGCCTGTGGCCCGGGGGCCACTCTGTTCTGTGTCACTGTTGGCTTGGAGGGAAGCCAGCCAAGGCTGGGACCTCCCTGCTGAGGCAGAGCTTGAAGGGGCCTTCAGGGCAGAGTGGACAGAGGGCTAGGGCCGCTGCACTCAGGGAGTGGCCCCTGCCCCTCACCCGACCTGGGCTTCGTGGGGTGGAAGCACGGCAGGCCTGTGTCATCTAAACGGTCACCAGCAAACCCTGGCTGGGGCTGGGGAGGGAGCTGGCAGGCCTGGGCCCCGCCCCCTGAGAGCCCAGCCCCCTGGCCAGCAGAGGGCACCGAGGGAAACCCGCCTGGGGGCCAGGTGAATGCTGAGCACAGGGCCAGAGTGGCCACCCCCGGCCTCCTGGAGCTGCCTTGCAGCTTACCACGAGGTCATTCCGTTGTCACAGACGCCGGACGCCCTGAGCAGAGTTGGTCTTACCTTGCCCATACCTGGGGACAGTGAAAACCAAGGGCCATCGGGACGCAGGCGGGCCTGGACCTTGATCACCGGGTCCCCAGGCTGCAGCTGATGGGCTTGTTCTTGGGTTCAGACCTGGAAACGCAGCCAGGAAGCAGGGAGAGCAACAGGTCACAGCGGTGTCAGGCTGTGCAGGATTAAACCCAACAGGCTCCTTTTTTTTTTTTTTTTTTTTTTTTTTAACAAAACGAACTGATAATTGATAACATTTATTGATTGGAACCATTGACCACCAGGCTGTGAGGATCTGGAGGAGAACATTTAGGGGAGAGTTTGTCTTTGCTTTGCCTGGGAAAGTCACACCTCGGAGAGGTGTGGAGAGGAGCTTGGGTGGTGGCTCTTTTACTGAGCAAGTGACTGAATCTCTCTGCACCTCCGTGTTTCTTATCAGTAAAATGAGGACAGTAGAACCTGCTGTGTGGTGTGTGGGTCACAGGGGGCAATGCTTCCAGAAAGTTCTTCATGAATAATGCAACTGCCGTTGTTAATGTGATCAACCAGGAGGTTGTGCACAGTGCTGGGGAGGAGTGATAATAGGGATGAGGTAAGAAGAGGAACACCTCCTGTTCCTGAGCACCTACTGTGCCCTGCTGCTGTCCTCGGGGGCCCTGAGTGGGAGAGGCCCATGCGCTGTCACAGCCTGGCATGGGCTGGGGAGGAAGGAGGTGTATCCATTCCTGCACTCAGCACCCACTAAGAGCCAGGCCCTGCATTAGAGAACGTTCCAGAAAGATGCACCAGCAGAGGTGGCAACTGCCCATCTCCCTGCCCTGCTGCGGGAGGGATGCACCTTTTCGTGTCCTGTTGAACAGTTCTCTCCGGCCCACAGCTGCCAAGGTGGGTGGGGACAGGCTGGGGACGGACAGACCTTACTAGACTTGCTCCTGGGAAATCTCAGGAAAGCGGCCGCCGGGTTCATCCTGGACTCAGAAATGAGAGCCCACGTCAGACCCGGGCACAGAGGAGACGTCCAGTAAATGGGGCTCCTCAGTAACCTTCATGAAGTTTGGATTTTCACTCTGGTCCTTTCAGCGTCTCAAGGGGAAGCAGAGCTTAGGGTGGGGGCTGCATTTTTTGTCTCGGGGGGTCATGGGCAGGGGTCTTCCATGAGAAGTGTCACAGGATGGGGGCAGTAAGTGGGGGACGCTGCCCCAGAGGCCTCCAGGGAGGACCCCCCTGTGTTCGTGGGTCTGCCCTCTCTGCCCCCCCTGGAGGGGGCAAAGGTGAGCCTCAGCCCAACAGCAGGCCCGTGCCGGGTGGGATTCGGCCGTCCGCTCAGGTCCTGGGTGCTGATGGCAGTTGCGTCTCCGGGATCCCCAGAGCAGCCCCCTTCAGATCCTGTGGGGGAGGGGCTGTCACCCTGTGAAGATGCTGCTTCCGATGGCCCTGGCCCAGCCTGAGATGGTCACAGTTCTCCCAAACCCCTGGTGGCCACCCCTGCCACGCCCACTCACCACGCTCTGCCCCCGAGTGTCCCCGTGCGCCAGGTCTGACGCTGTGACTGCAGCTCTGCCCCAGGGCTTTCTTTGGCTACCAGCCAACTCGTCCTGGACCACAGAGACAGGTAGGGAGTGCCAAGGCAGCGGTGGCTGGTGACTGGTGGACCTCCAAGTCCCCGACGACTTCCAAGGTCTGCAGGAACCTCCTGAGGCCGACGACTCTCTTTATCTGGCTCCTTCCTTTTCCAGAACTGCTGGGTGCACATCTTTGTCTCGATTTCTGCTCCTGCAGAGAGCAGCTGCCAACCTGGTCGGTCACAGCCATTTCTGGGCCTCTGAGCAGAAGGAGGTTCGACTAGAGCCTCTCGGGAGGTTCAAGGACCCCACTCAGAAACCAGAGAGGAGTCTGGGCTCCCAGGAGCAGGAAGTGTAGTAACTGGTGTGGTCCTGCCTGGGGCTGCCACCTCCCCCTCCCTCCGTCTTTTTGATGTCCAGCTGCCTGTGGTCAGTATCTCTACCAAGACAACCCCTGCAGGGAGGTACCTGTAAATACAGATTAGAAGTAGGATGCTGAGTGCACCCTCCCCCAAACATCCAGCCCTGGGGGGCACCAGGGACAAGCGTGGGTGAAAAGGATATTGTTGATGAAAATGCTGAGTGGCACCTGGCCTCCAAAGAGGCAGTTCCTCCAGGTGGCCTGCAGGCTGGGTGTGCTCCAGCACTGACATTGCCCTCCGGAGGAGGATGTGGCCTTGGCCCTGCTGGGGGCACAAAGTCATTTTACTTTCAATTGCTCTTTGCATCAGGAATCCTCCTCTTGTCCCAGGGACTTCAATGGAGTGGCTGTGTATCCTGTCAAAGGAACAGCAGGACTGGGGTTTAAACCCACATGCTATTGTCTCCTCCTCCTGTTCTGGAGGAAGGCTGCAGGACAGGAGCAGGCGCATGCCACCTCCCTGGGGATGCAGATGGGGGAGGCAGAGGACTGGAGAGCGCAGGTCCTGCTTCCCAGATCTGAGAGAAAGGGGAAGGACAGGCCCTGAAGGCAAACCGGCTGAGACTCTGCGAGAGGGTAGCTCCTGTCTCCGCAGAAAAGAGCAGACATTGGACCTGTCCCCTCACTCCAGAGCCGGTGACCCACTGCGCTCTCTTCCTCTGAGGACTCTGGTCTCCGCGTCTGGTTTTTATGGGTTTGAGTCCAGGCCCATCTCACAGTTGGGAAAGACCTGTTCGCAGTAGCTCAAGTCAAGGAATCCGAGAAGGGACCTTGCACAAGAGCTGGCCTCTGAGAGCCGAGGCCGGAGGCAGGGGTGCATTGCAGGCTGAGCTAGGGGCCCAGGAGTTCCACATTGGTCAGCGGCCAGTCTGAGCTTGTGTGCCTTGGGGAGGGACCTGCCCAAAGCCCCTTGCCCTCGATCTGCAAGAGCGGGTGTCAGTGATACCAAGGTAGGAAGTGCCAAAGCAGCGGTGGCTGGTGACTGGTGGACCTCCAAGTCCCCAACTCCCAAGGTCTGCAGGACCACACCAGTCTGTATGGACAGCAGGAGCTGGGGCTGGGGCTGGCTTCTGGGAAGCGGTGTAGACTCACTGGCAATGATGGGTAGGGGGCAGGCCCTCGCCCCTGGAAGTGGATGTCACCGTGGAGTCTCCACACAGCTTTAGCATGGTATTCCCTGGCGTTGGTTTTCCACGACTGACCAGGGTGTCCTGCATCCCCCTTTTGGGCAGACTCTAGAGCCCCATCTCAGACTCCCACAGGGCAGACCAGAAGCTGACAGTCATCATGAGTGCCCGCCCAGAGGATCCTTCTGTGAAATCTGAGGGTCCCTGTCGGCTCTTTGAAGTGCCTGCCCACGCAGGGCCTCCTTTCCCATCTTAGCCAGGAACTCCGCTCGCCCTGGATTCAAAGCAGGGAGATCACACTCTGACCTCTTCTCCCCCTTCCCCAACCCTCGGGAGGGGGCTTCATGTAGACCGGGGCTAGAGGTTGCATGGGATGGATTTCAGGAGGAGGCTGAATCCAGAGAGGCAGGACCAGGCCTGGGCAACTGGGGTGGGCCCTTCCTGTGAGACAGGGTTTAAAGGGGGTCCAGCTCCCTGGTCCGAGGCTGACCAGCTGGGCATGACACCGAAGGGCTGAGCCAGTGCTGAGATTCCAAAGACGGTGCCGGCACCCATGGTGATGTCCAGCGACCCCTGTGACCCTCTCTCTTTCTTCTCCAACAGGTGTGCGTCTTGACCGAGTGCGAGGAGGCCGCCAGAAGTACAAGCGGCGGCTGGATTCGGAGAGCAGCCCGTACCTGAGCTTGCAAATTTCTCCACCCGCTAAAAAGCCATGTATGTACCAGGCCCGTCCACGCCCATCCACGCCCTTTCCCAGTGTGTGTGCCTGGGACATCTGGTGTCCTGTGGGGAGATGGCATGAGCAGTGTGGGTCTCAGGGAGGGCTGCTATTCCTGGTTCCCCCAGAGGGCCTTTCCATGAGGGGTAGACCCCGATCAAGGCTGAGAAGGAGACAGAGTCCCAAGAAGTCACAGGTCCCAGCCTCCAGGCCTGCCCTGCTTACCAACCCACGGTCGGGCTGCAGGGTCCTCCCAGGAGAATTCACCAGAACTCCCATGGGAAGGCACTCCTCAACCACAGGTCACTGCCGTCAGCCACTCTATGGGGTCAAAATGGCAGACGTTGCAGCCCCATGCGACCTTCCTGAGGCTCTGCCTGACTTTCCTCCTTCACCATCTGGGCCCCACCTGCCCTGCCCTCTTTCCCGGGTGTTTACCTTGTCCCCTTTTGTCACTGCAGTGACCAAGATTGTCTCATACCTACTGGTGGCCGAGCCGGACAAGCTGTACGCCATGCCCCCGCCTGGTATGCCGGAGGGGGACATCAAGGCCCTCACCACGCTCTGTGACCTGGCGGACCGGGAGCTCGTGGTCATCATCGGGTGGGCCAAGCACATCCCAGGTGAGTCACGGGGCCCTGGGAGAGTGTGGCGAGGGGCTCTGGCCAGGTTCCCGGGGCCGCCCCCTTCCTGGGTACTGGTGCGGGTCCAGGAGGCCTGATTTCAAGTCTGTTCTCCCTGGGGGCGTGCTCTTCCCAGGGGGCTCGGAGAGGCGCCCCTGTTTGGAAGGCCCAGTGCTGTTCACAGGCTGCTAGGGGTTCTTTAGAACCGTCCGTCGTTCTGGATGGGGCTGTGATTGGATCTGCAACTGGTAATATTCAAAGAATAAGTTCCTCGAATCCTTAAAGGACAAGGAGCAGGGCTTTCTTCTAGACCTTATGGGAATCACATGGAAAGCAGCTCGCAGGAGGTGAGCGTCCCTTCCTCCATATTAGAGGCAGGCAGAGAGGGGCAGTTCGGAGCAGTGACTGGGGGATCAGATCGGATTCACAGTCTGGGTCTGCAGCCTTCGGGTACCTCATCTGTGGCTTTGACATGAGGAGGAGATGAGAGCATGGCACGGAGCATCGGGCACGGGGCCTGGCACAGGCCAGTGTCAGCTGCATGCTCACAGTGGCCACCTGCCAGAGCCCTTTGCTTGGGCTGCCTGTTTTGGGGGGTGGGGGTACCAGGGATTGAACTCGGGGGCACTCAACCACTGAGCCACATCCCCAGCCCTATTTTGTGTTTTAGTAGAGACAGGGTCTCCCTGAGTTGCTTAGCACCTCGCTTTTGCTGAAGCTGGCTTTGAACTCGTGATCCTCCTGCCTCAGCCTCCCAAGCTGCTGGGATTACAGGCCGGGGCTGCCTCTTTAAATGAATGAAGCTGCAAATCTAAGGCATTTCTGGCATGGGAAGTGTGTGCCACCTGGACCCATGCCCTGCTGTAAGCCTCTGGGCAAAGGGTGTGAGCTGATTATTTTCTTTGTGCGGACACCAGTGTCCCCGTGATTCTACATCCACACATCTGGGACCTTCCTGCTCCTGGTGCTTTTTACTCCACTCCTTTGTTCAACAGTGTGACTCAGGGCGAGGAGATGTCATCCTGTTACCCTCTGGCAGTCACCCTGCCATAGGCTCTGGCTCTAGTTGTGAGACACAAGGAGACAACATTCCCGTATGCACTTTTTTTTTTTTTGGTCCGCTTGTTGCAGCCCTGAGAGGTGAATACAGCATGATGATATAGCAAAGGTGCCCTGCCTTCAAATGCCAAGCCTGAGGTTGATTGAGGTGAATCAGAAAGTCCCACGTGAGCCTTTGCAACAACAGCTGACAGGAGGGAGCCTTCCTGGGATGGGGGCTCACAGAGAGACTGGGTGACCTGGAGGTGCTATTGGCTGACCGCTAGCTGGCAGGAAGCCTGGGGGACTCCCTGGTGGCCCTGGACATTCCGACTCGGGCGGGTTTGCCAGGGACCTGGCTGGTGTGCCCTTGCTAAGGAGCTCAGCCTCCTGGAGATTATACACTGAGTAGTTTTTCAATCTGCCCAGTGCTGGCTCAGCACAGACATGGGGTCAGGCCACTGCTAAGACCCCTCAGCCTGGATTGCTCCACTAACCTAGGGCCAAACTGCTCACATCTACCCCTGCCTGTCCCCGTACCCCTATTCCTGGTCAAGCAGATACTGCATTCTAGAGATGGCTCAAGAGTGGCGCCTGGTGGTTCTTTCCATCACCCCACTCCCATAACACCTCCTGCGGAGGGGAGTAGGACCAGGAGAGTCCATCTCCCTGCCCCCATTCTTCTCCCATCTGGGAGGTGCAGGGCAGAGTGTTTGCTGGGGACATGGAGCAGGTGGCCTGAGCTCCATCCCAGCTCTGTCCTCCCTGACCTTGTGCAAGATACCTGGCTTTCCCAAGCTTTAGCGCCCTCATCTGTAAGATGGGGGTCCTGATGGAGTCCCCATGGGGGGACGCAGCCCATCCCGTGGCCACTTGGTGATGCCAGACGGTTTCCGTGGTTGTTGTCATCACCCGTGAGATCTCCGTCGTTTCTCCTCATCCAAAGTTGAATTCCTTTGGATTAAAAGAATGAAATAAATATAGGGGCTCGTTTGTCTGTCTCAACTGCGAATTTTCCTACTTGGCATTAATCTGCAAGCTGAATTATTTGCGTCTGACCTTCCAGTGTTTAAGGTAAAATTAATTAGTGAAGTCTTCTGTCCCGGCATGCAGACCTCACGGTACGGACAGTGGCACCCACTGCCCAGTGTTTAAACTAATTGACTTAATCCGGTCTCAGATGAGATGGTGAGCTAGCCCTGAGAGAGAGAGAGAGAGAGAGAGAGAGAGAGAGAGAGAGAGAGAGACACGGGCAGGCTAGAGGCCACCCTGAGACTGTGTTGGCTCCTAGCCACTTTGTTTCTGGGATGGACAGAAAGAAGAACTGGCCACTTCAGACTGCTCAGGACTAGATCTCTGGAGAGGCTGCTATCTTAAGCAACAGGAGACCATGTCCCTTGCTTCAGTATCTTCCAGTCTCTAGTCCGAGGCCAGGCACAGAAAAGAGCACTACACACTTGGCCTTGGTGTGCACAAAGTGAGCACTCACTGTATGTAGGGTCTCCTGCTTGGAGTTGTAGCTGGGACAGGAGTTGCAGGAAGGCTCTTCGTTTGTGGGAGATACGCTCTAAGAACCCCAATGGAGGCCTAAAACCATGGTTAGTTCCAAATCCTGTCCAAATACAGTATTGTTCCCTGTATGCACTGCCGCACAGTATCAGAGTTAGTCTGCTCTTCTGTGTTTTGTGCTCTGGTACCTCCTTTGCATTACTGCTCTTGTGCTTTGGGACCATTATTAAACAAGGATGCTTGAACATAGGTTCCGTGTCAGTTGCCCTGGTAACTTAGATGTCTACTAAGTGGTGAATAGGGTGGGTAGCATATACAGTGTGGATACACTGGAAAAAGCGATTATTCGTGTCCTGGGCAGAATAGAGCAGGACGGCATGAGGTTTTGTCATAGGTCTCAGAATGTTATACAGTTTAAATTTGATCCATCATTTATTTCTGGAATTTCCCACTTGATATTTTTGAATGGTAATTGGCCTCAGATAACTGAAACTTTAGAAAGTGAAACCTCAGATAGGAGAATGGACCACTGTAGATTAATTTCTGCCCCAAGGATCTCACTGGACCAAGGACAAGTTCCATGGGGGAACTCAGGGATGGTTGTGATCTGCTCAGAATGGCAGCCCTAGTTCAGTTCAGTCTGAGGTTGAATTTGTCAAGTATTGGGCTGCTTGAAGGGTCAGCGTCTTCAGAGTGCCCACCTCTTATTTCCTGTGAGCAAGAAATTAGGACAAGAGCCAGCATCCTTTAGCAGGTGGAGAGAAGCTCTTGATGAATTGAAGCCTCCACACGTTACCAGCAGGTCACCCACCCTCCCACGCAGGCTGGGCGGCCAGGCCAGGGGAGCCTTCATGGGGAGTCACCACTGCCCCTGCCTGGGCCAGGCTGCATGTTCAGGGGCTCCCCAGAGGCCTCCTCAGAAGGGTCCCTGGGCGGCCTGCTCCCAGGTAGCTGCCGTCTGGCTGGATGAAAGATGAGCTGCCGAGTGACAGCAGCTGTGTCTGCAGTGGCCCCAGATCCTATAATTACATCTCCCTTTATTACCTCTCTAATGGCCCTCCAGGTCGGCCGAGACCATCATAAATTAACAGATTATGAACTCCACTTGCCACAAATTATGTGCTTGCTTTTTCCTTTTTTTAAATTCTAGATGCTCCTGGTGCCAGATCATGGGGGGATGGGGCCTGGGCAGAGCAGGAGGCTATCAGATCTGATGGTGCAGATAAAGAAATTTTCTGGGGCAGCAAAGCCCCTGGTGGGAGGCCTTCGACCCAGGGGCCTGGAGGGGCAGTGCTGCCCAGGGTCAGCCCCACCCCACCCAGCAGCCCTGCTCTCCCAGGGACCCAGCCACACCCGCAGCTTCTCCCAGTGGACAATGCCAGGGCCTCCCTGGCTTGGAATCTCTGACTCCCTTGGAGGAGGAGGCCCAGCCCAGGATAGAGAGGTGGAAGTGGAAAGAGCTTTCCTGAAGCCTGGGGGAGTGCTTCAGCTGCTTTGGGTTTAAAATAAAGGAATATGTGAAGAGGTCAGATATGGTGGAACTAAGCCTCTCCAATCCCCCATTTGAGCACCCTTCTGGAAATTTCCTATATGTGCACAACACTGTGGAGTGTCTCCACCCCCACCCCCACCCCCTGGCGGGGGGTGGAGATTCCCACTCCAACAGTGCTTACTCTCAACAGTTCCTTTAATTAGACCAAATGGTAGCACTTCCCATGTGCTGGGCAGAGTTCTGGTGTTCCACGTGTCAGCTCATTGCATCTGAACCACCCCCTAAAGTCAAGTGCTATGGTTTTCCCATTTTACAGATGAGGAAATGGAGGCTCAGAGAGGTGGGCTGGCCCAGGGTCATCTCAGGTAGACAGCAAGCAAAGATTCCGACGTCCAGCCCAGAGCCTGTGCTCCCAACGCCCTCTTTATGCTCTTGGGTATTTTTGGTTTTCCACACAAACAGTTCTTCTTCTTTTATTTATTTATTTATTATTGGTACTGGGGACTGAACTCAAGGACACTCAACCACTGAGCCACATCCCAAGTCCTATTTTGTATTTTATTTAGAGACAGGGTCTCACTGAGTTGCTTAGCACCTCACTGTTGCTGAGGCTGGCTTTGAACCTGCGATCCTCCTGCCTCAGCCTCCTGAGCTTCTGGGGTCACAGGCAGGCGCCACCGTGCCTTGGCTTCTACTGGCTTCTACTTCTTTCTTTCTAGTAGTTTCTAATATGCCATTCATTTAACTGAACATTGCATTTATCTAATTAAGTGTTTCACATTAGTTACGTGTAGGTTGTTTTCTGTTTGTGATGTTTCAAACAGTAATGGAATCGATACCCTGTTACCTTAATCCTTGTGTATTTACACATTATCTTTCTGGGAGATACTCTTTTGAGAGGTGGAAGTGCTAAATTGAAAGGAGTATGCCTGTTGTTTTGTCTTTGATTAAACTGTATTTATGATTTAACTTTATTTTCGAACATGTTGAACTTTGACATGATTGAAAAGCCAAAAGTACGTTAAAATGTGCACGCAGATACCCCACCTCCATCCCGTGCCCTCCTAGAGGGAACCGTGTTTGTTTCTCATGTTTTTTTTTCCGGTGTTCCTTTTTTCAAATAATAGGAAGCATTTGAACTATTTTAAAAGTTAGATGATGGCCAACATTTCTTTCCTTCCCCACATGGAGCAGTGTGGCCTGGGTACCCGGTTAGCAATCTGGAGCATCCAGTGGAAACTTCTCCTCTCTCCAGGACATTTGCAGGTGTTCAAGGAGGAGGAGAGAGATCGGGGGCTGAGCCCACTGTCCACACCAGCCTAGCAGCGAGGTGTTGGGGGGACAGCACCCCAGCTGTGCCTGCACATGGGGCACAGATCTTTCCAATAAGGTGCCCCCAACTCCCACCGAAGACCAGGTTGATTCCTGAGTCTTACACAATGGTGGGCAGAGGCAGCTAAGTCTGAATCTGAGTCCAAGGATCGAAGGCCTTCGACACAGTGCTTTATTGTCTTGTCACCTGGGGGACGTCCGGTCTCTCCTCTGCTGGGAACGGGGGTTGGGCCCTGCTCTGCTGCAGGCCCAGTGCTTGACAGTGGAGTACAACCGTCCAGTGTGCTCAGTGTCGGGTGTCCTCAGCACCCTCCTGCAGAGCTCTGTCCCCAAGTCACCCTTCTGCAGAGCCTCCCCAGGCCCTCTCTGGCACATGGTCCCATTGCATGTCCCCAGAGCTGTCCACTCTCCATTGCTCTTCTTATGGTCATAACTGTGTGATCGTTCGTGACCTTTGGTGATCCAGGAAGCCCTCTTCACCACGCTCTCTTGAAGACAGGGAGCAGTTCTGGCTGGAGCCCCCTCTCTGTCCCGATGGATCTCCGTGGGTTCCAACAGCCCATTGAGCTCATCTCGCTTCCAGTTGAGACCCCAGTGAAGCAGAGGCCCAGCACTTAGTAAGTGCTCAGTGAATATTTGTTGACTGACTAAAGGAGCAGACCCATGGCTCCAGCCTGGGTGATCAGCCCACAGGGGCTCTCCTCCCGCGTTTCCTGAAGCCTGGCTCTTGCCCAGCCCTCCTTCTCTGCCACCTTCCAGTGGGGCTGTCTATTAATCTCACCCCTGCCCTCCTCCTCCATCCTCCCTGCCAGTCTGCCGGCCCAGACGCCCCTCGCAGTGCGGTCCGGCACTTCGCCACACACCCTCCCGCGCGGGCTGATTGGTATCTGTTAATTAATGTCGCCCAGGGCCTCTCTCCTACTCGGAGACCTGATAAGGGAAATTGAATGTCCATTTCTATCTATCTTTTATTACCTCTGGACTCCCCCGGCCCCCACACACCCTCGCCCATGCTGGGGATCTCGATGGTGACACACACACACAGCTGACCCCTCTGTGTCCCAGCCTCTCCCCTGAAGGCATATCAATCAGCTCCTCACCCCGTGTGGGTGGCTGCAACCCTTCCCACTCGCTGGCCGATCTCCCTGTGTTCCAGGAGCCCGTTGGTGACCCAAAGCCCAGGCTGTTCAGATGGGACCAGGTTAAGGACAGCCTGCCGCCCCAGGAGCGCCCCCTAGGGGTGAAGAGTCACACACTGGTTGGAAACCAGGGACAGATGAGGGGGGATGGATCACAGAAGCCAAGGAGATCAGCCATGAAAAACAGGGTGCACCCAGGCCATAGGCACATTCAACCGGAAGACAGGAGTGAGGCACATCAGGTGTCCGGGACATCAGCAGCTTCGCAGCCCCCGGCTGAGGGCCACCGAGAGCCGCCGAGCGCTGGGAGTGCTGCTGGGTGTTCAAGTGCATCTTTTTGACCTCAGGACACAGTGACATCAGCAAATGGCAGCCGGGCAGGGCGAGCTCCTACGTCAGCAGATCCCTTCAGGGGCAGAATTACCTCAGAAAAAAAATCTCTTGTTTTCTGTAGCCCGTTGTGCACGGAGCCAATGGCTTTGTGAGCTTTCTTTCCCCTTTAAGTTAACGTAGCATGTCAGGGTGGGAAGCCATCGTACAGCCCCCGGGAAAGGCACTGCCTCGTGTTTAGTAGTTCAGATGTGGGGCCAGGCATGGTGGCTCTCGCCTGTCACCCCAGAGACTCGGGAGGCTGAGGCAGGAGGATCACAGGTTCGAGACCAGCCTTAGCAACTGAGGCTGTAAGCCATTTAGCAAAACCCTGTCTCAAAATAGAAAATAAAGGGGGCTGGGGATGTGGCCCAGTGGTTGAGTGCCCCTGGGTTCAATCCTTAGTACAAAAAAGGAAAAGCTGTATGAGAATCGGTGATCTTACTCTTTCTTTCTGGGCCTCTTGTTAATCAAGATGTTAATTGGCGGTGCCTATGTCAAGCACATATATAATGCAGTTCCAGTATGTCATCTTGGTTTGACAAACGTTGACCTTAGCTCATATTAATAAGAGCCCAACAAATACTAATTATGTGCTCCTGTCCTCGCCATCTCATCTAGACTCCACAGGAACACAGGAGAGGAGGCTGAGGCCTGGCACTTGTGAGCCCACAGAGAAGCTGTGCTAGTGAACCGCGAGAGGGGTTCCAGCCCAGGCCCAGTCCAGGGCAAGGCGGCTTCCTGGTTCTGGAGGCACCCCTACCCAACCTCCATTCACTGTGGAGTCGGCCTTCTTGCTAGCAGGGAGGGGGAACCCCAGTGACCCCCAGGACAAAACGTTGTTGAAGGAGAGTGATGTACTCAGAAGCTGAGGCACGAGGATGGGTGGCTTAGCAAGACCAATGTGGAGCTCTGGTCATGGAAGTCCTTCCTGTGAGTTTTGAGTGTGGCTCATTCACCACGGAAGGACGTGGGTCTAGCAGCTACCCAGGGATGCTCCCTGTAGCAGGTTCTGGCAGTGCCAAGGACAGAGCCTGCCTCTGACCACCGCTGCCTTCCTCCCGCAGGTTTCTCGAATCTTTCTCTGGGCGACCAGATGAGCCTGCTGCAGAGCGCCTGGATGGAGATCCTCATCCTGGGCATCGTGTACCGCTCGCTGCCCTACGATGACAAGCTGGTGTACGCCGAGGACTACATCATGGACGAGGAGCACTCCCGCCTGGCCGGGCTGCTGGAGCTCTACCGGGCCATCCTGCAGCTGGTGCGCAGGTACAAGAAGCTCAAGGTGGAGAAGGAGGAGTTTGTGACGCTCAAGGCCCTGGCTCTGGCTAACTCAGGTAGGGGCCGCGGGGGGTGCGTGTCTCTGGGGCTGTAAGCGGGGCTGCGAAGGGTGGAGAGGGCCGAAAGGTGCTGCCCCTGTTGTCCGCAGCAGAGACGGGGCAGAGCAGGTAGCCAGGAGTTGAGAAGACAGTGACATCCACATCTAAATGCTGCTCGAGGACACAGAGTCAGGTTGCTCAGGGGCAAATCCTGCTTCCCCCGCTTGAGCAAGCTGCTTCACTCTGAGCCCAAGTTTTTGTTTTAATCAATAAAATGGGGACAGTAAACAAACCTTACTGCACAAGACAATGGGAAGGATTTATTTAATCACAATTATATTATGCATACAACATGCCTGGCACATAATAAGTGCTCAGCTTGTTCAGTTAGGTTTTCTTTTTTTTTTTTTTTAGTCGTGTTGGACCCAATACCTTTATTTATTGACTTTTATGTGATGCTGAGGATCGAACCCAGGGCCTCACATGCACCAGGCGAGCGCTCTAACCCTGAGCCATAACCCCAGCCCCTGTTTGTTTTGGGTTTTTGCCACTGGGGATTTAACCTAAAGGGCTTAACCACTGAGCCACATCCCCAGTCCAGGGTCTCCCTGAGTTGTTTAGGGCCTCACTGAGTTGTTGAGGCTGGCTTTGGACTCGCGAACCTCCTGCCTTAGCCTCCACTGGGATTATAGGCATGTGCCACCACATCCAGCCTGGATTTAATTCTTAACAACAGCCCTGTGAGAAAATTTTTAATTATTGGAGCCACATTTTATAGATGTGAGAACTGAGGCTGGAAAAGTGAAGAAGACGGTCCAGGGTCACAGAGTTTAAAAAAAAAAAAAAATGTCCTGAGTTAAGACCCAAACCAGGGTCACCTAATTTCAAAATCAGCCCAAGCTTTTATCTGCTCCTTAAAACTTTCCATCAAATTGCTTGAACACATGAAAATGAAACCTTCCCAAATGAGCCATTTAGTCTGTGGTGTAAAAAGGAGGATTCCCAGGCTGGGAATGTGACTCAGTGGTAGAGCACTTGTCTAGCGTGTGCACGGCCCTGGGTTCAGTTCCCAGTGCCACCTCTCCCTCTCAGAATGCCCCCAGAAAGGGAGGATTCATCCCATTTAACCATTACCAACTTCTGGCTAGATTACCTAGGGTAAGGGGGCGGGCTGGGAGATGGTGAGTGAACTCCAGTGTGTCCATGTGCACACTTAGCCCATGCAGGCTAGGGGGTGCTGGAGCTGCAGGAGGAGTACAGGGTCCCTGCCCAGGAGTCTGCCAGCAAGGCATGCATAGAATTCTGCAGGGCAGTGTGTGGTGAAGCTAACTGCTCAGGTCTGGGTCACAAGGACCCAAGTTCAAATTCTGTCTCTGACATTTCCCTGGCAGCAGGACCTTGCTCAGCTCTGTTCTTTGTGCAGTGGGGATATTCTGATACCTCTTTCAAGCACTTTTGTGAGGGTTAAGGAGCAACTGGAGATAAAGCACTTTATCCAGTGCCTGGCCTAAAGAAAAGTTCAGTGAATATTAGTTATTACCATTCCTATTCCTGTTAGAGGAGACTAAGTGTCATCAGCGCTTGGAGAGGGAGGCTGCTGGAGACACGCAGGGCAACTGACCCGTGAGCTCCATACTGTCCCGCTTTGACGGAAAGCCCCACCTTCCAGGAAACCCCTCATACCTGCAAACTGGGATAGCTGGTCACCCTGACCTAAGTCACCCTAACTTGGCTTCATGGTTCATTCAGACCTTTGCCTGAATGTGACCGATCCCCCAGGTGCTGAGCTCTGCTGCTGACCACTCACAGTCACCCTCCTAGACTAAGCCCTGCTCTGCCCAACCCCAGGCAGTTAGTTTTTGGCTCCACCCCTGGGCACTGTCAGCCAGGGGTGGACACACGAGGGCAGACTGGATCAGAGCTCTGTGTGGATCGGGCCTTGTCCCCCTTGCTTGCTGCCCCCCACTTAAAGGAGGCTGGGGATGTGACTCAGTGGTTGAGTGCCCCAAAACAAACAAACAAACAAAAAACCAAAACAGCACTTTCCAAGGTGCCTGTAATGAAGGATCCGTTTTTAAATGTTTTACACTTTTTGATTTATCACAGGCTGATCATTTTGTAAAATACAACAAAAATGAATTATTATAAAAATGAAATTTAAAAATCAGATATACAAAGTATCAGCCCATTTTTTAAATTACTAGATACAATAGACTTAAAGAAAACAAATTCTGTCAAGTTTCTCTGAAGTTTCCAAATACTCTCAATTTCTATCCCGAGTTTACCCAGGCCAGTAGTAACCAACCAGAGGGCAGAGGGGACCCGTCTGGTCCCTGTGCTCAGAACAGCACAGGTTTGAAGAGTGGACTTCAGGACCGGCCAGCCCCAGGTTCAAACCCTGCCTGTGAGATTGGAGCAGCCAACCTCTCTGAGCAGCATTTTCCTCCTCTGCACAGTGAGGCACCTGCTCGCCCCAGGTGCTTCTGCTCATCTCTGCCAGGCCTAGTGCTGGCAGCCTGGGGAAGAGGCCATTGGATACAGTCCCTGACCCCAGATGGGGGGGACATGAACATGGGCAAAGCCAGAACCAAATCATGATCCCAGCACAGTGGAGGCTCGTGCAGAGGCTCCGGGAGACTTTTCAGCTGGGAGTGGGGAAGGCTCTGCAGTGGAGGAGTCAGTGCAAGGCAGGAGATGGGAAGAACGCGCCCCCTGCACCTGAGCATCTCACACCTGTGCACTGAACACAGGGTGGCCTCTAGATGCCACTGGGCAAGAATCCAGGTTCCTTGAACCTCATCCCATGTGACAAGAAGCTCACGGCTGGGCCGGCCTGGGTTGGAATGGCCTCAGCACATGAGCCAAGAAATATCCGCGAGTGTCCTGTCCCCAGCCTTGGGGATCACCCAGGTGGCATGGAGGAGAGATGGGGTCCAGGAGATCACTGAGGAGGTCCTGGTGGCCTGTGGGTGCCACCGTGAGTTGAGCAGATGAGACGTGGCGGGGTTCAGTCGCTTAGTGGCTCATGCTAGACAGGAGCAGAGCACGTTGGAGTGAGGCCAGGCCCCAGAGCTCAGCCCCTCGGGAGCCTGCGGTCCGCCGTTCACCCCACATCGCGTCCCTCTCCAGGGCTCCCTGACAGCGGGAAAAATTCATAGCCATTGATTTTGTAATTAACAGTTTATCAATGCCATCGATACAGACTTGCTGATGGATTGTGGAGAAATTAATCTTGCAATGTTATTTTATTTCATTTTTGGTCGAAGACACCTGCCAATTTTGGCCTCCTGGGGGAAGGAGAGGAGGGTGGCCGGACAGGGAGGGGGAGCTGGACAGAGTCAGGGAATCCAGGTGGCCAGGGTCCAGCCTTGCAGGGACCAGCCACATTTTGATTTACATTGTAAATGACTGTAAATGACTTAGAGTATAGGAACAGAGCCACGTTCCATCTCCCAATTGGCAGAGGAGTCCTTGCTGGCTTGGTAACTGTGGAGAAATGTGGAGGAGACTTGGGTATGGTCAAGGATTACCCAGCCCTGCAAGGACACTCCCCCCAGATCCAATCCCCCCAATAATGATAATAACAGGTAAATACTAGGTGCCAACTAAGTACCTGGTGATGTGCCATTTCCTTTAACCCTTACCACCAGCTTATACGTCTTTGTGCCTATTTGCTCTGTACAGATAAAGAAACCATCTAAGAGAGGCTAAGTAACCTGGCCAAAGTCACACAGCATATGTACCTCTCCAGTCTTTTCCGTCATTCTACTGCTCCCAACCCAGAAAGAAGCCGGATCTTGGAGGGCACAGGCAGAGTATAGCCCCAGAGGGTTGGGAGAGTCACCAGGATCAACCAGTCCTCCCACCTTTGGCCAGCCTTGGGCACAGTTCAGGGTCATCAAGGAAGGTCAAAAGAAGTCTGGTTCTCTCTCCCCAGGGAGTGGGAGTCCCTTTGACTCAAATGCATGTTAGCGCAGTGTCAGCAGCACCTCCCTGCTGGGGTGAGATTTAGGTGCATTTCACTCAAATCCTCAATTCG
The DNA here is from genome assembly GCF_048772815.1 of Callospermophilus lateralis. Taxonomy (NCBI): domain Eukaryota; kingdom Metazoa; phylum Chordata; class Mammalia; order Rodentia; family Sciuridae; genus Callospermophilus; species Callospermophilus lateralis. Next base: position 27,497,737 of record NC_135307.1, on the reverse strand, counting down.
TGGCCATCAAAGTCCCTCCCGTTTATTCTTTCATCTTTTGCGGTGCTTGGGATGGGACCCATGGTGTCACACATGCTAGACATGCACTCTGCCACTGAGCCACCCCAGCTCCCTCCCTGAGGATCTAGAGCCGTCCTCCAGCCCCTGAATCACAGTGCCCCAGGTGCCCACCACGGGGCGCCCTGACCTGCTGGGCCCTGTCTCTGTGTCTGCAGCTGGGACCTGCAGCGTTCACGACTGCACTGTGCACCAGAGGAGCTGGCGCCAAGGGTGGTGACAGTGACAGTGATGGTGATGGCAATGGCGACCTGCTCCCTGGGCACCCACTGGGGACACCTACTGTTCTAGCCCTTAGGCAGGATAACTTCTTTAACCCTTTGAGATAGTTCTGGCCATTATCCCATTTCCCAGATGAGGAAAGTGAGGCACAGAGAAATTAATGTCATGCATCTGGCAGGTGAGGGACCCGGGACTCTAGCACTGGCACCTCCAGGGACCCAGACAGCCAGCCCCTCTGGCATCAGTGTGGGTGCCTCCTGGTGGCCCCTTCCTTAGACGCAGGTCTGTGCCCCAGCTCTATCGTTTCTTCTGGGTCTCCGGCCGCAGCGTGACCTCTCTGTGCCTGTGCGGCCGGCCACTCACACGCGCCTTGTGCCCTCAGATTCCATGTACATCGAGGACCTGGAGGCCGTGCAGAAGCTGCAGGATCTGCTGCACGAGGCGCTGCAGGACTACGAGCTGAGCCAGCGCCACGAGGAGCCGCGGAGGACGGGCAAGCTGCTGCTGACGCTGCCCCTGCTGCGACAGACGGCCGCCAAGGCCGTGCAGCACTTCTACAGCATCAAGCTGCAGGGCAAGGTGCCCATGCACAAACTCTTCCTGGAGATGCTGGAGGCCAAGGTCTGACGGCCCGCCCACAGACCACGCCCACCCATGGACAGACCGATGACGGACCGCGGTGGAGCCCTCCACAGCCACCAGCCTCGCCCCCGACCCCTGTATCATGGCTCTAAGCTGTGCCAGCGGAGGGGCCTCCGCCTCCTGGCTGTGTGTGCAGACTCCTGGGTGCAGTGGGGTGGGTGGACGGGGACGGGACAGGACGGGAGGGAAGGGGCGTGGGGCTCATCTGTCACCCGCTTTTTCTTTGGTATGTCTTTCCTTCTCACCAGCAGTGCTGAGGCCTGGCCCAGGGCTGACGCCACTTGGGACTGGAGACCACCAGAGGAAGTGCCCACCGGCCCTCCTGGGGTGCGGGGCCTGGGCGGGCAGTGCTCAGGGCAGGTGGAGGGCAGGTCCTGGGTTCAGCAGCAACTCCTGGAGGCCCTGCCTGTGCCGAGGCCCTCAGCCTCCCTTCTCTGAGGCTAACAGCTTCCACAATCCAGATGGCTGCCTCCTCCTCCTCTCAGCCCTCCACCCCACACACACACAGCAGGAAACCTGGGTGTTTGCGGGCTATACAGAATCCCTGGGCCACCGCCTCTGTGCCCTCCCACCTGCCTGCCACTCATCTTCCTCCTCCTCCTCCCCTTTCTCAGGAGGCCTTGCCTCAGCTCACTGGAAGTGACTTCAGCCAGCAACAGTGACCCCAGGGCTCAGGGAAGAGCAGGGGGCTCCTCTGCTTCGTTCATCCTCCTCCTCCTCCTCCTTCAGAGCAGGTTCAGACCAGAGGGCTGGTGGGAGGTTCCCGCCCAAGGGCGTGGGGGACTCTCTAAGGCTGGCAGTTGTGGGAGAGGTGAGGGCAGGATGGGAAAGATCCCAACCAACCTTTGCCCAGAACACAAAGAATCAGCAGCAGAGAGCAGGTGCAGGTGAGCCCTGGAGATGGGGTCCAGGGGGCCCAGTGCCAGTTCCTTTCTGGCTCCCAGGGCAGTAGACCCCAGAGATACCCATCCTCTGCATTCCATAGGGTCAGGTACACAAGGGCCACCAAGGAAATTTGGTGATAGCTCTCCTGGCCAGCTCTGGGCAGGGTTCCAAAAGTGTCTTGCTGCTACACAGGGGACCCACCAACCCCCTTTGCCCAGGACTTTCCCAGTTTTAACCAGGAGCATTCTGTGTCCCAAGAAACCCCTCAGTCCAGGCACATGGGCACGTTTCAGTGGCTGGCCACTCAGGTGGCATCCCTGAATCCTTGCACCTGGTGCTCCGGGGGTGGCCAAGGGCAGCATGGAGGATCTGGGGTGAAGGGAACAAGCCCCTGCCAATCGGCTGCCTTCACGGCAGGGGTCAGAACAGTCCCAAGCCCAGGCCTTTCCAACTCCGCCTCCCCTTCCTGGGAGAGGCAGGCAGATCTCTGTTGTCTGGGACACCAGGTGTCTTGTCCAGCTTTTCCATCAGAAGAAGCTGCTGTTTCTGGGGGACACCAGGTGGACCAGAAGCTGCTGGGCCTGAGCCACATTGGGACAGGCTGAGGTCACCAGGAGATCCCCTTTATCTTTGACCTGTGGGGAGTCTGAAGGCCTAAGTTGCTGGGTGAGCTGACCCTGAAGCTGCTGGTGCCTGGTGCCCTGACCTCATGCTGCCCTTGTCCCTGACCTGGGTGGATGTGCATGGTCACTGCAGTCACCACCTTGGCATTAAGGAACCCAAGCTGAACACCAGGTCATAACTAGGGGCCAGGGCCAAGGCCTGACTTGGAGGGTCCTCAGCAAGGGAACTGGGGGAGTGCTCTCTGGGTGTCCCCAGCTTCACTGCTGCAAGCCAGAGGAGGTGCCCAGGGCAGCCTCTCATTACCAGGTACCAGGTTGTCCGCGCTCTCACTTCCTGTCCAAACTCAAGGGGACTTGTGCACGCTGGCATTTGTGTCCACCTTTTCTGGGGAAAGGGGCCTGTCACACAGGCCCTGCTTTGGAGCAGGTGGGTGTTCTCCACGGGGGCACCTTTGCCGGCTTGTGTCTGGTGCTTCTGCAGATGCCCCAAGTCAGACCTTCCCAGCAGAGGGGGGTGCGGGTCTGCGCGGGGAGCGGCTGTCACAGGAAATGCCCCAGTTACCATGGAAACTCAACCCAGTGGGAAACCCTGGTGTGGACTTGGGGGGCCCCTGGACACCCAGAGGAGGGCAGCGGGGGACTTCTTAGTTGTCAGCCCAGCTAGATGTGGGAGCCAGGACTGCGAGGAGAGTTCAGGAAGCCCTACGCCCCCAAATCAGAGAGTCCAAGTTTGCCCCCAAATCTGCCGTTTCTAGAAAATCTGTAAAAAGGAAACGACCCTTCTCAGTTGTACCCTCATGATACAGGTCATTTGAAACCAACCAAGAAATAAAAACGTGGCAATCCAACTGCAGAGAAGGTGGTGCTGGCTGGGTTTTGTTTGGTTTCCTTGTTCCCGTCCTTTCTAAAGGTTCCCGATGGCATGTGTGAACCTGAGGGTGTCTCCCGTTTTTTGCCTACGGAAACTTCCTGGATTTCCCAGGCTGCAGTTTGAGGACTGAGCCCAAGGCTCTAGGGAGCAGGAGATCAGGGCCTCCAGAACAACCTGCCCCATCCTGTTGGGGCCCCCTACCCTCCAGCCTCTGCCCTCCCTGGGGCCAGGGAGGAGGAAGGGAGGCGGATGGAGACAGGCCTGTGACAAAGACCACACAAGGGACCAGAGTCTGTGCCCCACAGAACAGCACCAAAGAAAAGCACTATGTTGAAAGATGGCTTTATTTTCTAATAATGATGATACGGCTGGAATGGCTTCTTGAGATGTATATATTTTTAAATGGCAGCCCCTCGTGGCCGCCTCATCCCCCTGTACGTAATCCCACCCCTGTCTGTGTTCTCCCAAAGACCTCCATGTAAATCACATGCCCTAGGATTCTTCCCGCCCTGGTCCCGTGTATCTGGAATCTAATAAATAAGGAAAGCCCTGTTGGAGAGTCTCTGCACACGTTATCTTTTCAGGCTTGCTGTTCTCTGGACAGAACTGCTGCCAGGTGTCCAAGCTAATGCAGGAAAGGCCATCAGGGAGCCACCTCAGCCTCCGAGGTCTCAGGGTCGGGTGGGGTGGGGTAGGGTCCCATGGACATTTTAAAAGCACGATCAGCATTTACCTGGATGCATGAGACACCAGATCAATCCCCAGCACCACAACCAATCAGCCAACCAACCAACCAATCAAATTGTGATCAGCAGCAAAACTCAGAAAGTACAACTTGAGAAGTCTGATGCCAACCTGAGAAGCCCTGGTACTACTTTTAATGACACTTCTTGTTTTCATTAGTCCAGAGACAGAGGACGTTAAGATATACATGATATACACGAATAATAACGCATAAGTTCAAAATGATCTTAATGATTAAATAGTTCAATTGGATCAAAATGTCCATGGGATCCAATGAAGCGTAAGTCCTTTAAAAAAGAAAGATGCATGAAGCACACACAGTCTTTCTGAGATTTTGAAATGCATTCAGGTGTAACCCTTGACACCACAGCCTGCCTGCTGTTCAGGACACTCATGACCAGAGGGAAGCAAGAAAAGACCCGGAAAAGATCAAAGAGGACTGTACAGGATGTCTTTTGTAGAAAGTAAAAGACACCCGTTTACTTTACTGGCTTATGGAGATTTATTGCCTGCGATACGTATATGTGAAATCTAGAAGTGGTGTGGGGTCAGCAGAGGAAAACTGGAAACCTCCCCACCTTGTATATTTTGCCCCACTTGTGAATTTATTTCACCCCCAAAGAGGGGAAACCACCCAGAATCCAAGGGAACTGATCCTTACCTGCCCTGAATCTTAGCTGTGCACTCAGACATGTCTTCCAGGGACCCACTTCTGGCTCAAAGACTGTAGCAGCTGTTTTAAGTCTTGCTGCAGTGAACACCCAGACAGGCAAATCCTCCCAAACCCAGGGTGTGCTCTCTCCCCTTCGCTGGCCCACCCTCTGTCCTCGTTCATCTGTCACCTGGCGCGGGGCTAGATTTGGGGTTACGTGGGAGTTCGTTGTTTACTAGGGAAGGCTGACATTGAACCAGTTTTTGAAGAAGGTATCTCCCACGGAGACTCTGTAACACGCAGGAGAGGGGAACAGGCGAACCGACCAGCCTGGCTTGTGGTGGCTGGGACGATGGGAATTTGTGGTCCAGGGACACCAGCCCTGGAGAAGCAGGTGAAGGCTGAGAGCTGATGTGCGGAGGGAGCCAGGAGAGGCTGGGGAAGTGTATTTCAGGAAGAAAGAGAGACACTGAGGGGGCTGACCTATTCCAAGCTTGCTCCAGAGATTGGAAGAAAACCATCTGGGTTGGTTGGTGGCTGAGAGTGAGGACAAAGAGAAGGCTGGACGTGGGAGGGGTCAGATCATGCTGAGCTTTGTCACCTTTGGTGAGGAAGTTGCTCCACATGGGGAAGAACCATGGGAAGCTGCGCAGGGTTCTCAGCAGGGGGTGGCATGCCGCGATCGCCACATCTCGGGTGAAGCTGAGCTTGGGGTCCAGACTGGCGCAGGCTCAGGAGTCTCTGCAGGATACAGCTGATTGCACTGGGCGCAGGTGCCCCTGAGCAACGTTAGTGGGATGTTTCCTGTATCCCAGCCACCCCGCACCCTGTCCCCTCTAACCCTTATGCCTCACCAGGGGCCGTCATTCTATGGGAGAGCAAGCCCCAGAGAGGTTAACCAACTTGCAGAGATCGGATTTGAATCCAGATCCCTATGAGTTCAACTCAAGCCTCCTTTCTTAACCCCACGCCAGAGTGCAGGGTAGTCCTCTCGGGGTCAGGTGCACAGCAATCCCTCAGTAAACGTCCACTCCTTCTTCCCATCCTCCTCCCACCACGAGGAAGCATGTGACTTTGCAGGAGTCCCCTCCAGCCACAGATGTCTGCTCTTATCCCTTGAGAGGGTCAGCTCAGGGACTTCCATCCAGGCAGGAAGGGACACACAGAGGCTTCCCAGGTGCCTCTGTGTGCAGGAGCCATGGGGCCACTGGAAGCAGGATTGCTGTGTCCACTTGGTGGCTAAGTGATGTCACCCAGTGTCATACTCCATTTAAAGTAACTGAGCTAAAATGCTGCTCTGGCCTTCAGATCACAGGACCTGGAACAAAATCCAAACTTGTTCCTTCCTATCTTTGGAGAAAAAAAAAAATTAAGCCTAATTTTGTGGGTCAATATTATGGTGACATTTTGGTCAATATTCTAAAGATCTCTCTGGGTAAGGTTCAGATTCATTCAGAAGTCTCTGCTGTATGGTGTCAGAGGTCAGAGCTCAGACAGAAACAAGTCCCTGTCTCCAGACAAAGCCCAGAGGACGACCACGGCTTGTGCCTTGAAAGTGCAGGTGGGCAGGGCTCGGCACAGGGCTCCAGCGGTGGGCAGGGCACCAGCGTGGGGTGCAGACCAGGGCTGGGGGATGCTGGCAGGGACCTGTGTCCTTCTTTGTCCTATGTCCCAGGTAACCTCCTGCTCCGCACTGAGGTCACTGCAATGGGGTGGGCAGGGGGGCTAGAAGAGGAGATGGACCCAGGACAGCCGTGGGACGTGCTGGCCCAAAGAAAAGCGAAATTGACTCAGAGGAAATGTTCTTGGAAGGAGACAAAGCTCCCCCAGCTTCCTCTGGAAATTGCTTTGTTTAATATGCAAAGTGCAGATGTGTTTAGATGACATCTCGGCATCCATCACCCTATGCAAATGCCGACCCTGGGGAAGAGGAGCCCCTGTAAGTCACTCGATCCCCTAATCAGGTGTATGTGGGTGATGGTGGGCCAGGGAAACAGCTCAGGGGCGGGTGAGAGCTCACCACTGCGGGAGGCTGGATGGAGGCGGGCAAGGGAAGCTGGCTCCAGGGGATAGATCTGTAGGTCCACTTTGTGCCCGACCGTGGGGGCCTCTGGTTCCCAGCACCACCCCCACAGGCTGGCTGCTCTTGGGTAAAGGCTGCTGCTACTGCAGCTAGGGGCCATGGAAGGGCAGATCTTCGAACACTGGGTTCAGGACAGGGACTCTGGGGAAGTCCACAGAATGACCCTTTCCTGAACCCTCTGTCCCAGGACAAATGGTGAAATGAAGGCCTGTCTGGGCAAGGGCGGGCTCTTACACTCATGCCTGTGTCAGACATCTTGGTCAATCCCCCGACCACGGATGGCCTTCGGTGACAAAAACGCAACATCCTGGTAGTATTTCCAGATAGAAAACAGGATTCTAGTTAATTCTGACTTTCAGATAAATGACGGATAATCTTTTAGTATAAGCACATCCCAAATATTGAATAGGATTATTTGTTGTTCACCTGAAGTTCAAATTTGACTGGGTGTCCGGCATTATTATCTGTTCAATCTGGCAACCCTCTGCCCTGGACCAGCCTCCCCACTCTTTGCAGGGGTCTAATGGTGGCATCATGGGTTGAGCCTGTCCTCTGCCTTCCTTTCAACTCTTCCCACCTCTCCTCACCCCCTCCTTGCTCTGTCACTGGAAGCAAGCCCCACCGTCCTGCCCAGGGCCCTGCAGGAATGGAGACCCACTCTCAGGCACTCTTGGGTCCCCACCTCTGAGCCCTCAGAGTGTTCCCTGGTTGCTTCCTGTGTCTGTTCCAGGCTGGATTCAGGAGCCTGTGACAACCTGACTTGGTTATTTTCCTGGGCAAGTCTCTTCGAGGCTCCGTCTTTGGTAATGGTGCTTGTCTTTAAATGCAATAGAACACGTTCACACACAGCAGATGCTCCAATAGAAAAGAACACAGACCTACAATTTTCTAAAACGTGATTGGAAAATGCCACCAAGGGCTGGAAGCTGAGCTGGTAAGCAAAAGCTCTTCCTCAGCAGAGGATGTGGGGTGGCAGTGGTGGAGGAAGACGGAAACCTCACCAACGCTGCCTTGGTCGTGAATTCACTTTCTAAAGAGCACAACCCCCTGGAATCCTAGAGCGAGGTGCTTGACCGTCCCGAGGCTTCGTCTATAGGCTGTCCTGAAGGACGGAAGGCATCGTGCAGAGCGCTTCATCTGCACTTGAGCACGGGTAACAATGAACCGTGTGCCCATCCTGAGCACAGGTGAGTGCAGTTCTCTGAATTTTCAGGTCACCAGTAGCACCTTCTCCAAAGCTCTGTGCAGCCATCGCCCAAAACAAGCTGGATGCTTCCCACAGAGGTGCCAAGCACGGACCTGGAGCCGCCTTCAGGGGACAGCAGCAGGCTTGAGCGCAGCTCTGAGACCTCTGAAGCAACCAGCAGGACGGAGGCAATTTCCAAGCAATTCTGAGCTGTGGGTACAAATTCCGGGGACTCCGTTCTTTTGCAATATGGGCCACTTCATGGGTCAAAATATGCAAAGGGCCAAAGGCAGGCAGCACAAGAAGGGTTTCCTTGCTGGTGTTCACTGTTTTTCAGGTCTGGATGCTGCTTCGGCAGGCACATGCATGGACTGCCATGCCCTCCTCTGAAACCCCAGAGCGAGTCCAGGGCAGTGGAGGCCCCGGTTTCCTGTGGACATTTTGACCTATGATCCCTATATTCCAAGTTGTGGTCCCAGCACATGTTCCTTGATGATGCTGACTGCTCCCAACACAAGGTCTATCTCTCCCTGAGGGCCAAGGAGGGACAGGCAGAGCCCAGCCATTGGTGGCCAGTGGCTGGGGGTTCCTTGTGACCTCTCGAGAAGAGCAAAGGCCACCAAGCAACAGTGGGATCGCCCTCTGAAGACCCCGCTGGTGACCACTTCAGCCCCTCCTCCAGCCTACCCAGCCCACCACAGCAGCCCCCTCAGCCTCAGTGACCTGCTCTGGACCCTACCCCTAAGATTCCAACTCTGGAACTTTCCAGAGGAGTAAACATACGTCTGTTAAGTGAACAGGTAGGGAACGCCTCTTCTTCCCACCTCTTGGCCAGGCCAGCCACAGTGCCACCTGCTCATTTCTACAGGTACCCTGGGAAGCAGATGCTGAGGTGGTTAGGAATCAAGACAGGGGGGTACAGTGGGCTCACGAACATCCCCCCAAATTCCTGTCTACACAGAAGTCTCACAATGTGACCTTATTTGGAAATAGGCCTTTGCAGATGTAATTAAAGATCTCAAGATAAAATCGTCCTCGAATTAGGGTGGCCCCAAATCCAGGGACTGGTGTCCTCGGAAGAGGAGATGACACAGGGAGGCCTAGTGGAGGGGGATGGGAAGATGGAAGCAGAGACTGGAGGGACGCATCTACCAGCCAAGCAATGGCAGGGTGGCCAGCCGTGGCCAGGGGAGGCTGGCAGCGGGTTCTCCTTACGAGCCTGGACTTCTGGCCTCCAGGAGAGAATAGAGTTCCACTGTCGCAAGCTGCTGGGTTGGTGGTCATTTGTCACAACAGCAGAGATGGGAGGGGAACACCCACAGAGGATGAAGGGGGAGAAGCAGATCCTGGAAGACCCCAGCTGGCCCAGTCTTCTCTGCCCAGTTCCGCCACCCGCTTCTGTTCACGGGCTCACCTCCTGCCTCCCGTCCTCACCGGCAATAAAGTTCTTGAGCTGCTAACTCTATCTCCGTGTCTGGTTTCTGGACTATATCAACGATGGCGCCTGGGCCACCCTGATACGGAGCACTGGCGCAGAGACTGCTCATGAGGGGGGGCGGTCCCACACTGGGAAGAAACGGCCAGGCCAGGACTCAGTCTGACCAGGGCTGCCCAAGAAAAGCAGGGCCTTCACTCAAACTCTGAGGTGGGCCCCAGAGGTGCTGCAGCTGGGCGCTGTCAGCTGACCACCCCTCGGGAAGATGTAGCCAATTCTCTCTTGGAGGAAGATCATGCCAGCTCCAGTCCCCTGCCTGTCCCCATTTGGGGACTCCCCCAGCTTCCCCATTACCAAACATTTCAGTAATTTCCAACTGGCACTTGAGATTTCCAGTAGGGCTGACCTTGTGTTGAGGACCTCCTGCAGTCCCCTACTTGAGGCAGGACACGCGGCCCCACCAATTAGTACCCTAGGGACACCAGCTTTTTGATACTCACTCCTGGATTCAGGAAGCACTGGTTGCCCTTCTACTCTCACGTGGCTAGACCAGAGGATACAGGAACACAGGACAGATGTGGTCCCTGGTCTCCTGGGGCTTCCAAACTAGTTGAATAAGACAAAGAAGAAGTAAAAGAGGAGGAGGGGGGGAGAGGAGGAAGAAGAAAGAAACAAGCTAGTAAAGTAATTGCAAGTGTAAATGGTAGGAAGAGATAAAGGAGCTGAAACAGAATCATGGGAGATAAGGAAGGGCCTACTTTAGGGGGAGTTTTTTGGGAAAGGCCAATCTGAAGAAATGACATTTAAACCAAGATCTGAAAGGTAAGAAAATGCAAAGAACAGTGGCAGGATGTTCTAAGTAGAGGAAAGAGCATGTGCAAAGTCCCTGCAGACTGGCAGGTCTTTAAAATCTCAGTAGCTCTCAGTGGATATTTCAGTTTGCAGTTTTCTTGAAGTCCCAAACCCACCTGTCCCTCCACAGGTGACCTCACCTCCACAGTTTCCTTTTATTGCAGTGCCCTCTGCCCCACCCCCAGCCACAGACCAATTCCCATCTTTCTTCTGTTCTTGAAATGGATGTCTCTGCCTTCCCTCCACAGCCGGTCCTGCCCCTGACTTGACCCTGCCTCTAAGTCCCTGGGACTTTGCTCTGTGATGAAGCCCTCTCTTGTGCTTCAACCTTGACTGTTGCACTGGCCGGCCTCCTCCTTCCGAGCAGCTCAGACACAACAGCTGTGGCTTCCCCTTTCTCAGCTGTTTTTTCCTTGTCCCCTTCTGGGTACACTCCTCTTCCAGACCTCTGTCTCCGCCACCCTCCACCAGCTGTCCCTGCCCCTGCTCTTCCAGAGGCCCCTGGTGGTGCCCTTCCCTCCCTCCCTCCCTCCCCCCTCCATTCTTCCCTCCCCCATCTCCCTTCTTCCTTCCCTCCCTACCCCTCCCTCCCTCCCTCCCTGTCCATTCTCCCCTCCCTCCCTCCCTCTCCATTCTTCTCTCTCTTCCTCCCCCTCCCCTCCCTCCTCCATCTCCATTCTTCCTTCCCTCCCTACCCCTCCCTCCCTCCCTCCCTGTCCATTCTTCCCTCCCTCCCTCCCTCTCCATTCTTCTCTCTCTCCCTCCCTCTCCATTCTTCTCTCTCTCCCTCCCTCTTTCCCTCCCTCCCTCTCCCCCCTCCCTCCCTCCCTCTCCCCCCTCCCCTCTGCCCTTGAAGGCAGGGTTGCCCACCCAGAGCCTCAGGCACAGAACTTCAGCAGGGACTGACAACTTCTGCAGCAAAGGTTTTTGAGTTGACTTCAACTGGGACATCACTTGGGCTTCTGGGGACCCTTGTGCCAGTGTTTCCTGGGAGATAACCGCGATGACCGCGGGAGGGCTCCCCTCGGCGGCAGGGATGGGCTCCGGGGGCCCGCGAGGCTCCTAGGAGGGGATGACAAATGATCACAGCGCTGGGGACAAAACCAAGCACCCTTCATGCTGTCAGGGCCACGGGGCCAGCACATGCCTGGTTCTGGAGGGGACGGAGCGCCCGGTCCCCCTGGCTCAGAGCCAGCTGCACAATGCCGCTTCCTGGGGCGTGTTCCGACGCTGTTGGTGGATGGGCACCCTGGGGTGGGAGGGAGGGAGGGAAGTCCACCTGAGCAGCTGCCCTCACCATCCCCACCCTGGGGCAGTGGTGACCCAATTGGACTTCTCAGTTCTAGCGTCTGCCACCCACACAAGCTCAGTTCCATAATTCCATGCCCATTCCAGAATTCCCCATGAGGACCTGGCTGTCCCTTTCGAAGTCCTGCTTCCCTGGCCAGGCAGTGGACTAGGGTCAGGAGCCCATCCTGGGTCCACTGCGGGTAAGATGGGGAGGGTCCATGTGCAGTCTGTCCCTCCCATAAAGCGTGCCTAGCGCCAGGGTGAACTGGAACTTGGCCACTGCTCCGACGTTGCTATTAGGAAATGACTGGAGAATGGTAGGGAGAGCCAAGGGAGGGGCGGGGAGTGGGAGGCCCAATGCAAGGCTGCAGAGCTGACGGGTCTGCAGCCCTGGGCTCTGGGACTCGCCAAGCGGACTGACTCATTCTGCTGCCATGGGCCAGCTGAGTGGCCTTTGTGGTTCTGGACACTCACCATCATAGGAGCAGCCAGAAGGAGAGAAGAGCCAGAAGCACCATCCAACCCAGGCACGGCGGGGGGGGGGGGTGGGGGGTGGGGTGGGGGGTGCAAAGCAGGGAGAGAAAAGGCAGAAAGAATAAACCAGAACTAGAACCAGATTCCTCGTCCCAGAACCTGCCCCCCAGGGGTCCCACAGGGCGTCACTGCGTAGAAAGCTCTTCCTCCCATCCCACCGGGCTTCGGAGCCTCAGTCTTCCCTACATAAAGTGAGAATCCTCCTGCTCCCACCAGAGGCCTGACGGCTCACGCTGTAGGTACTTTAGTGGAGACAAACTCAATTTTCATTTGCCGCAGTCTGGCTGGGCACAAATAACCAAGCCGCCACATAGCCTTGTAGGTTCAAACAGCAACCTTTATTCCCGACTATCCGCGGCAACACACTGCCTCCACCATGCTCAGGGCGCCAAAACCCCGGGAGAACTCAAGGGGAACTCCAAAGTAGCAGCCGGAGGCAGCAGGATCCGCCCTACTCCCAGAGCAGGGTCACCTTTCAACCATTCCCTTTGGCAAAAATGCCAGGCGTCATTCTGACTAAACTGTGGCTCTCAACATTCATTCTTATGCAAATTTATTTATTAGGGGTTTGCACTCAGGGGCACTCAACCACTGAGCCACATCTCCAGCCCTATTTTGTATTTTATTTAGACACTGGGTCTCACTGAGTTGGCACCTCACCATTGCTGAGGCTGGCTTTGATGAAATCCTCCTGTCTCAGCCTCCTGAGCCGCTGGGATTACCCAGCATAACTTAGACTTTAAAAGATAGTTTCAGTGGATATAAATTGATAGCTATTTTGCTCTGCATATTGGAAATCATGTCACTTCCATTACTACTGTTCACAAGCTGTCCATCACCAATGCTGAGAGTGATCTGTCTCTTTTCTCTGGCTATTTAAAAAAAAATCTATTTTTCTTGAATATTCTGCAAATTTGCTTTGCTGTAATAGGTATGAGTGTCATTTGATTATACTTGAGGTCCATTGGACGTCCAGGATGTGAAGACTGATGTCTTTCAGCAACCCTGGGGAATCCTCCAGTGCCCTCTCTTCAAGCACCGCCCCTCCATGCTCCTCAGGAGCACTGCCTCTTCCCCTCCCCATGAGCTCATCTCCAGATCAGTCAGTCGGTCCTTCGCACCCCTTAACATCCTTTTATCTTGTCCATGTCTTTGTCTCTTTGAGTTAAATTCTGGAGAAGATTTGAATCTTTCATATCTCTAGGATTTTTCTCTTCAGTTGTGTTTAATCTTTTGTTTAATCTTCCATCAATAGTACTTTAAATTTAATTACATAATGTTTCCTACTTTTGTAAGTTTCATTGGTTTTATTTATATCTACTTAATTGTTCTTTATGCTCCCATGCCCTTGCTCTTATTCTAAAACTTCCCTCTTTGTAGATACATTTGTGGTAGGCAGAATAATAACTTCCCAAAGAAGTTCACCTCCCAATTCCTAGAACCTGGAATATGTTAGGTTACATGATAAAGAAGAATTCCGTTTGCAGATGGAATTTGCTAATCAGCTGGGGTTTTTTTTTTTTTTTTTTTTTTTTTTGGTATAGGGATTGACCCCAGGGGCGCTTAACCACAAAGCCATATCCCCAGCCCTTTTTGTGTGTTTTATTTAGAGACAGGGCCTCACTGAATTGCTTAACACCTTTTGCGGAGTCTGGTTTTGAACTCGTGATCCTCCTGCCTCAGCCTCCTGAGTCACTGAGATTACAGGTTTGCACCATCATGTCCAGCTGCTAATCAGCTGATTTTAAAATAAGAAATTATCTTGGATTATAGGGTGGGTCCATTTTTACTTTATGAGGGATAATCAGCCATATTGATGCTGCCTAACTTTAAAAATGTAAACTTTGAGGATTATTATAAATTCACGCAGTTGTAAGAAATATGATTCAACTTCCATCTGACTCAGTTTCCCCAATACTACCACCCTGAAAAACAATGGTACAGTATCAAAATCAGGATATTCACAATTAATACATCAGCCAATATACAGAACCTTGCATCCCTACAAGGACTCTCAAGCTGCCCTTTTGTAGCCACGCTCACTTTCTTCCCACTCCACCGCCTCCTTAAATCCTGGCACTCACCAACCTCTCCTCCATTCTATGATTTTGTCATTTGAAGAAAGTTATGGAAGTGGAATGAAACAGCATGTAATCTTTCAGGACTGGCCTTTTTCATTTGACATAATTCTCTGGGGATTCATCTAGGTTGTTGCCTGCATTAAGATTTTGTGCTTCCCCCCGCCCCTTTTCTGAGTAGCATGCAGCAGCCAGGATAAACCACAGTCTGTTTAACCATTCACTCTTGAAGGACATCAGGGATGTTTACCATTTGGGGCCATTGTGAGTGAATAAAGCTACTGCGAATGCTAATGTACAGGTTTCTGTGTGAACAGACTTCCTTTCCTTCTGGGGTAAGTGCCCAGGATTGACATGACTGGCCATAGGGTGATTACATCATCAGTGTTTTGTGATGCTGCCAAACCATTCTCCAGACTTTTTTTTTTTTTTCCTAGATTCTTCCAGATGTTTCTTAACATCTTCTCTGACATTTGGGATTGTCACTAATTTTTATCTTAGCCATTTTATAAGCCAATAATCACATCTCACTGTGGTTTTAATCTCATTTCCCCAATCTTAAGAGAATAAAACTTCTTATCATGTGCTCCTTTGCCATTTGCAAATCCTCACTGGTGAAAACTGTCTCCATACCTTGTGGCCATTTTCTGATTGGATCATTTGTTGTTTTTACTGTTGAGTTGTAAGAATTATTTTTTATTCTATATTCTAGACTCTGATCCTTTGTCAAATATGTTTTGTGATTTTCTTTCTTTTTTTTTTAAGAGAGAGAGAGAATTTTTTTAATATTTATTTTTTAGTTATCGGTGGACACAACATCCTTGTTGGTATGTGGTGCTGAGGATCGAACCCGGGCCGCACGCATGCCAGGCGAGCGCGCTACCGCTGGAGCCACATCCCCAGTCTGTTTTGTGATTTTCCTCCCTATCTGTTCTTGTCTCTTTATCCTCTTAAGTGTATCTTTCATAGAGCTGAGTTTTATTTTTTTCTTTTGGTACTAGGGATTGAACTCAGGGACGCTAGACCACTGAACCACATCCCCAGTTCTATTTTGTATTTATTTAGAGATAGGGTCTCCCTGAGTTGCTTAGCGCCTCACTATTGTTGAGGCTGGCTTTGAACTCACAATCCTCCTGCCTCAGCCTCCTGAGCTGCTGGGATTACAGGCGTGCACTACTATACCTGGCCAGAGTTTTAATTTTGATGAAGTCCAATTTATTAGCTTTTTTTCTTTTTTGGATTGGGCTTTTGGCAATTCTGTAAGAATCCTTCTTCTAACCCTAGATCCTGAAATTTTTTTCCTGTGTATTGCCTAAAAGTTTTATAATTTACATTTAAGTCCATTATCCACTTTGAGGTGTTTTTTTTTTTCTTTCCCAGTACTAGGGATTAAATCCAGGGTCTCATGGCTTCTGGGCAGGCACTCTACCATCAAGCTACAACCCAGTCCTTTTAAAAAATTTTTGAGACTGGGTCTCACTAAGTTGCTGAGGCTGCCCTTGGAACATATGATCCTCCTGCCTTAGCCTCCCAAGTAACTTGATCACAGGTATAAATCACTATGCCCAGCTTTTTGGGAAGTTTTGAATTTAGAATTCAACTTCCTCAAAAGCTATTCAAATTATCTCATAGTGGACACATTTTAATTTGTGTTTTTTAAGGATGAGTTCATTTCATAAATAAAGTATCAGATTTATATGTTCACAGTTGTGTTGATCAGCTTTCTATCACTATAACAAATACCTGAGACAAGAAACTTAAAAAACGAAAAAGGTTAGTTTGGCTCACACTTTTGAAGGTTCCAATCCATGACTGATTGGCCCTGTTGCTTCTGGGCCTGTGACAAGGCAGCACACCCTGGTGGGAACTTGAAGCCGAGCAAAACCATTCTCTTCAGGCATGGCCAAGCAGTCAAAGAGGAAGAAACTGGGTCCCACAATCCCCTTTGAGGTCACACCCCCAATCACTAAAGTTCTCCCCTGAGCCCAAATCCTAAAGGCTCCAGCACTTCCCAGCTCTACTAACCCTTGACCGCATTGGCCTTTGAGATACTCTGTGAAAACCATAGGAGAGTTGTTCTCAGTATTCTCTTATTATGTTTTTGAGATTGGCAGAATCTAGAGTGATATCTCTTATTTCACTCCTGAATGTAATAATTTGCATTTTCTCTCATTTTTCTTTGTCACTGTTGCTAGGGGTTTGTCAGTTTTATTGATATTTTCAAAGAACCAGTTCCTTTTTCCTGAGTTAAAAAACTTCTATTTTCAATTTCACAAATTTTCATTCTTCATCCCTTTCTTCCTTCTGCTGGCTTTCAGTTTGTTTTTATTTTTCTAGGATCTTGAGGTGTGAACTTAGATTATTGATTACAGGCTTTCCTCTTTTCTAATGTAACCACATAATGCTGTAAATTCCCTTCTCTGTACAACTTCAACTACACATCACAAATTCTGATATACCGTATTTTCATTCTTGTTCACTTCATTTTTATCCTTGAGACTTTCTTCTTTGATTCATGGATTATGTAGTAATATATTGTTGGATTTCCATGAGTTGGAGATTTTTCTGTTATCTTTCGGTCATTGATTTCTAGTTTGATTCCATTTTGGTCAGACAAAACGTTCTACAACTCCTATATTTGTTGAGCTCTATGGCTCAGGATATGGTCAATCTTGCACTTGAAAGGAACGTACATTCTGCTTTGTAGGGTGGGCATTTTGATTACATTCTATTGATTTATGATGTTGAGTTCTTATATACCCTTGTTAGTTTTCTGTTTAGTTGTTCTATCAATTGCAGAGAGATGGGTATTGAAATTTCTAACTATGATTATGGATTTCTCTATTCTTTTCAGTTTTATCAGCTTTTTCTTTATATATTTTACAACTCTATTGTTTGGTGCATACATATTTAGGATTGCTATATCTTCTTGATGGATTGACCTTTTCATCATTATGTTATGCATCTCTTTGTCTCTGGTGATTTTTTCCCCCTGAAATCTACTTTATCTGATACTAATATAGACACTTCTGCTTTTTTCAGATTATCATTTGAAAGGTACAGATTTTCCATCTGTTTACTTTTAACCTATCTCTATTGCTATATTTGGAATGAGTTTCTTGTAGATAGCACATAGTTGGGTCATGTTTTCTTGTTCACTTATCTAATCTTTGACTTTTAAGTGTTGTCTTTAGGCCATTTTACATTTAATGTACTTAATGGTATTTTAAGGGTTATTTTTTGTTTTATATTAGTTCTCTCTGTTTTATTTTTCATGTCTTCCTCTAGGTTAATTGGACATTTTAAATTTTCTTTTAAATTGTAACTTTTTGAGTGTATCTCTTTGTATAATTTTGTTAGTGGTTTCTGCAGGTAGTATATTATTATGTATATATAACTTATCCATTTCATTAGTTCAAGTAAAGCGTAGAAATCATACCCCTTTAGATTATTTACTCTCCTCTGTTTATTACATAATTTAAAAAAAATATTTCTTATACACACACCTAAAGTCATATTAGATAACTATAATTTTTGCTTCAAACACAAAACATTACTTAGAAAAATCAAGAATAGAAGAAAAGTCTATTGTTTTCACCTACATTTTTGCTTACTGTGTTTTTTTCTTCTTGATGTTCCAAAATTCCTCCTTATTATTTAAAGAAGTTTAGAGAATTTCTTTAGTCATTCTTTTAGGGTAGGTCTGCTAACAATAAAGTAACTCAGCTTTTCTTCATCTTAGAATGTCTTAATTTCTCCCTTCATTCCTGAAGGAGATATATATATATATATATATATATATATATATATATATATATATATGTATGTATATAGATATAGATATAGATATTGATATTTATTGAGGGGGGTACCGGGGATTGAACTCAGGGCCACTTGACCACTGAGCCACATCCCCAGCCCTATTTTGTATTTTATTTAGATACAGGGTCTCACTGAGTTGCTTAGCGCCTCATTTTTGCTGAGGCTGGCTTTGAACTCATGATCCTCCTGCCTCAGCCTCCTGAGCTGCTGGGATTACAGGTGTGTGTGACCATGCCCAGCTTGTTCTATTTAAAATTTGCTCAACTTTTTGAATCTGTACGCTTATGTTTTTGCCAAATTTGGAAAGTTTCCTCACTCTCCTTCTTCTCTCTGTCTATAATTCTGATGATGCAAATGTTATCACCTTTGTCATAGTCCCACAGGACCCCAGAATTTCATTAAAGCCTATTTCTCTCTATTATTCAGGAGGAGTGATATCTATTGTTCTAGCTTCAAGTTCACTGATTCTATCTCTGTTATTCCTTTTTTTTTTTAAAGACAGAGTGAGAGATGGAGAGAGAGAGAGAGAGAGAGAGAGAGAGAGAGAGAGAGAATTTTTTAATATTTATTTTTTTAGTTTTCGGTGGACACAACATCTTTGTTTGTATGTGGTGCTGAGAATCGAACCCGGGCCACACGCATGCCAGGCGAGTGCGCCACCGCTTGAGCCACATCCCCAGCCCCTGTTATTCCTTTTTTGCTATTAAGCTCACATGCTGACAAAACGCTGTTTGTTTTTGCAGTACTCAGGACTGAACCCATGATCTAGCACATGCTAGGCAAGTGCTCTCCCACTGAACTGCGCCATCAGCCCTTTAATTTTATCTTGAGACAGAGTCTTGCTAAGTTGCCCAGGCTGGCCCTGAACTTGGGATCATCCTGCCTCAGCTTCCTGAGGACCTGGGATGGCAGGTGTGTGCCACTACACCTGGCTGATTTTTTTTTTTTTTAACTTTGGTTATTATAATTTTCAGTTCTAAAATTTCCACTTTGTTCTTTTTAATATTGTCTCTTACACTGATGAGACTTTTGATTTCTTAACTGAGATGTTCTTTTTTTTTTTTTTAATCGTCTCAGGTGTGTTTATTGAATCAGTTTCCTGATGGTTGCTTTAAGAGCACCGTCAGCTCATTCTGACACTCCTGTAATCTTGGGGTTGGCCCTACTGATTGATTGACTTTTTCCATTCAGTTTGAGAACCTCATGGAACTTTTTTTTAAAAACCTGAACCTTGTGGGTTTGTACTGCGGGGCTCTGGGTCTTATTGAAACCTTCTCTTCTGGCTACTTTTTTCTGACACAACTCTGGCAGGGGTGAAAGGAGGCTTCTGGGTGGGGAGAGAAGACAGTGCCCCTATTATTTCTGGGAGGGGGTGGAGCTCCGCCACCATTTGGCCTCCTCTGACTGCTCTCTGCAGGCCACCAGGCCTCCCTGGCTGAGGGTAGGAGTGACTCATCCCAGCTCTTCTGTGGCCTCTGCCGACTCCACAGAGTGAGGGGCTTCGTTACCCACTGGTGAAGATGGGAGTCCCAGGCCTTCTCTGGCACCACTCCCTGGGGGCTGGGGGGCCTCCTTATAACTCGCAAGGATGGAGTCCAAGCTCCTGCTTGATCTTTGCTGCTGATGGTGAGGGTGTGGCTCCATTTCTTCCTGTGATCTGTGGCTGGAGCCGAGCTGCTGCAGACCAGAGCCTGGGTCTTGCTACATCCACCCTTTCCTAATTCTTTGACTAGAGGTAGGAGGTTTTTGTTTGTTTTTAGAATCTGTGTCCCCTTGTGTTCCCAGTTGCTGTCTTCTTTAGCTTCAAGCATGGGTTACATGAGGCAAGAAGAAAAACTCAGGGCTGGGGATATGGCTCAGCTGGTAGGGTGCTTGCCTCGCATGCACAAGGCCCTGGGTTCAATCCCCAGCAGCAGCAAAAAAAGAAGAAGAAGAAA
This sequence comes from Callospermophilus lateralis, assembly GCF_048772815.1. Lineage (NCBI taxonomy): Eukaryota > Metazoa > Chordata > Mammalia > Rodentia > Sciuridae > Callospermophilus > Callospermophilus lateralis. Next base: position 27,477,824 of record NC_135307.1, on the reverse strand, counting down.
CCCCAGAGAATCCGGAACCCAGTTGTTGCTGTTCTGACGGCCCCTGCCAGTCTTCCTCCTCCTCTCCACCCGTCTGAGTTGCCTCATGACCGGATGTAGCATCCAGGCTTCCTAGTTATACCTCATAGAAGTATGTCTATTCCATCGTGCTGCCCAAAGCAGAAGTCCTACTATGTAACTGTGTGTGTGAGGGTCCTCAGGGACACTCAGAGGCACACACAGTCTCCGCCAGCTTTTTGGCCGAGTGAGTGCCAAGCGGTGTGCTGGAGCCACAGACCTGACAGAACAAGGTACCACTCCAGCCTCAGAGTCACCAGGGAGAGTGAAGCAGGCATACAGGTGAGTGCGTGCAGCCCCCGTTTCACTGCTCTGGTGGGAAAAGGCCCAGGCGAGAGAGCCTGCTCTGCCTCACCTGGGCCAGGCTCCATGGAGGCAGGGAGGCTTGGACTCCATTCACTGGATCTCCTCATCTGCCCTTTTCTTAGCAGGTGGGAGTGGGAGCAGGTGGGACAGGCTGTCCCGTGGTGGTGTGGAGAAGTGCTTCTTAAACTTTAAGGTGCACAAGAGGCCCCTGGGTATGCTTTCTAAGTGCAGGTCCTGGTTCAGGAGGTCTGGGTTGGGGCCCAATAGCCTACATTCCTGAAAAGCTCCCAGGTGAGGCCCGTGAAGCTGCTGGTCCGTGGACCACACTTTGAGAAGCAGGGCAAGGCCGGTGCTCCCTCTGCTCATGGGCCAAGCCACCTTTTCCTGATGGCATGGGCACTTTTAAATGGAGATGAGAGTTCTGCCCCTGGGCATGCGTTGAAGGGCGGAGTCTGCACGGTGCCTGGCGCTCCTGAGAGTCCAAAAAGCAGGCACCCTCCTCTGCCCTCTCCTGCTGCCCCAGGCCCGGGTCCGGCTGCACATGGCTGCAGGCCGTATGGGCCTGGCAATGGCACGCACAGGGTTAAAGTGCCTGCTCTCCCCGAGATGAATGTTTTGTGTTGAGTCTTTGCTGCTGGGAAGGGAAAGGAGGGGGAGAGAGAAAACCCCTTTCTTATTATTCCGAGGTGCATTTTAATTTGCACAAGCGACGCTGTGTCTGTGATGGATGACACAGAGGGAGAAATTACAGCCCAGGAAGCCCAGCTAAGGGGGAAAAAAATAAGAGATCCAGCAAGGATTAAAAACAGCCCTGGTGACACTGCATCCTGATCAGGGACCCGGGAGGGGGGGCCGGGAGGGGGGGCCCTAGTCGGGACAGGGTGGGGAAGGGCGGGACAGGGTGGGGAAGGTAGTATGGGGACAAGGTCTGACGGGCAACCGGCCTGCAGTGGGCGCAGCCTGGTGTCCACTGCGGTCTCCTCCCTGCACTGGGCGAGGCTGGACGTTGGTGCCTGAGCGGGAGGTGCCAGGCTGAGGAGGTCCTTGGCTCCCAGGGAGTCTGTGGCAAGCTTGCTGCTCTGGCTCCCCTACCTGCTTCGTCCCTCCCCTCGATGGCACTGCCGTCAACTCTGGGTCACTCAACTTGGAACATTTGGGGAGCCCGACTTTCTCCTCCTGATGCCGAAATCCAGGAGCCTTGGGGCTCTTTCCCGAGGAGGTCCATGCACTCGGAGACCACCTGAGGCACAGGCAGAATGGCCAGGAGTCGGGGTTCCCAAGGAGCTCCCTTCCTGGTTGCTCGTGAGCAGATGGCTGAAGGCTGGCAGCCCAGGGAGTTACAGATGTTCCTTCTTTCCTTTGGCTGTGGGTTGACTGACAGTAGTTTAGAGCATGGATTCTGGAATCAGATGCACAGATGTGGGTTTGATATGTGACTTTTCGACTTACAAACTGTGTCACCTCAAGCAAGTTACTTAACTTCTCTGGTGCACTCTGTTTCTTTCATTCTATACTTTTTTTTTTTTTTTTTTTTTTTTTGCAGTGCGGAGAATGGATTGAACCCGGAGCCTTCTGCATGCTGGGCAAGTGCTCCCCCACTGAGCCACATCCCAGCCCTGTTCCTTTTATCTTACAACAGAGATAAATGAGGGCTTACCTCATGGGGCCATTGTGGAGATCAAATAAAATGGTGGGACTCCTTTGTCCTAGAAGAGTAGACCCAGCGAGATTGAGCAGGACCAGTTAGGAGAGTGGTGACCAAACTCTATAACTGGCTGTCCCCAGGGCAGCTAGGTGGCCTCTCTGGTCACTGTCAAGACCCACAGGGAAGGAGATCTCAGAGCACCCTGGGGCCCAGAGCCAGCCTGAGCTCTGTCCCCTCCAGAGCATTTCTCTCACAAGTTCTTGGAGTGAGGAGAGCAGCTGGTCATGGTCTCCTCTCTGGGGACCCACTAAGTACCAAGAAAGGACGATGATGGATCCCAACAAGTGTATTACTAAAGGTTGAACTTCATTAACGGGGCTGCCGCCCTCTTTATTTCTAGGAGTAAAACTTAAGCAAATCTCAAACTTCTCCCCGCAAGACCCTCACCCACAACCTGGGCCACAGCAGGTCAAAGAAACAGAGGTAGCAGTTCATTGCAGCCAGTTGGCCAGATATTGATAATGCAGTAATAAAGAAAAAAAAAAAAAATGTCTGAGAAACCTTAAGGAGCCGTCTTGGGACATTTCTCCTGCAAATAGTTGGGCACTTTCCATATAACACTCTCCCACTCATCAATAATCCAAATAGCTAATATTTACTGACGACTTGCTATGTTCTGGGCCCTGTTTTAAGCATTTTATTCGTGTATTTGTTCATTTACTATTTATCTTTCTTTTACAGAAGGACTCAATGGCACAGAGAGGTTAGACTCTGCCCAGGATCACAGAGCAGGAGGCGGCCGAGTCCGGACTCACACCAGCTCCAGAGCAAACCTTTGTTGAACCTCTACGACAACATTCATAGGCACACGAGGGGACCGCAAACTCCTGTGGGCGTAGGCAAGGATTATCATTTATTTTCTTGGAACTACACACGTCTACACTCTGGCTACCAGTGTGGGAGGATTGATTTGAGCTCCTGGGGATTAGGGTTTAGGGGGAAGCACGATTCACTGGTGTGAATGTCCAGAGTGTGGTCACCACCAGGCGAGATCCTGTTCTCTAGAACGCTTAGAACTTTGCCTTGTGTGTGGACCAGAAGCAAGAATGCTCCATTCAGTGACCACCAATACAGAGTCCACCATCCAGAGTCCAACCTATGGATGCTCTTAGAGACGCGAGATGCTGTCCTCCGTCTTCCCGGGGCTGCCGTGACTCTGCTCCTGTTCAGTGTTCTCTGAGCCTTCTGCTCTCTGTACCTGGGGGCCAGGCTTTCCTGCCCCTCCACCCTTACCTGTCAGCAGCCCCAGGTGGGGTCTGGATTTGGGGCCGATTTAGGACCACAGGGAAAGTCTTACAGGCTCCGAGTTAGAGGAATCAAATCCCCAAGCAAAGACTTTCTCGCTGGTACCTTTTGTCACAGGGGAGTCTGGTTGACATTTCATAAGCCCAAGTGGAGTCTTGTTCCGCTGTGGAACCTCTTTGAGCCTCAGTTTTATCTTCTCTGAAGAAGGGATAATGACTTCTCTTTCCTGCCTCTCAGATGACTGCAAGGTCCAGAGGCTGGTAGTGAGTTACTAGCTGTGGACCTATAATTTTGCATCTAGTAACAGAGGAGGATTCCCTGTGGGGTCTCAGTGTTGGGTGAGGCTCCTGTTCTCAACAGTCTCTTTCTTTGGAACAGCTTAGGGTCATTGCTGGGACTTCTGCTGAAACCACTGGGGAGAGGCACCGTCTTTTCTACTGGGATCCCTGGCTGCAAAGAACATGTCAGCCTGGAGCTACCAAGGTCAGCCTGGCCATCAAGTGGACCAAAGCCAGGAGGGGCTGAGGGAGGGCATGGGGGGATTTCTGACCTCTGAAAGGCACCCAGAGCTGAGCTCGGCCTGCAGCTCCCCACGGAGCCTTCCACGACGGGAGCCCACACACTCTCACTGGACGCACGCGCGTCCACCGCCCAGGGGAACCAGGACTCCTGCAGGGTTCCAGGAGGGTTTTGCACTCTCTCTAGGTCTGCAGCTTCCAGGGGGCCCAGTTCACAGAAGTCACAAGGGCACCATCCCCTTGCTGGAGTGGAACACTCCCCATCACCTCTGAGCCACGGCTCCAGTCAGCATGGGGACCCGTCTCCTCCCCAGTGGGTCCCCAGCCCAGGGGACATGCTCATTGGAGACCAAGGCCACACTGCTCTGCAGACTGGGCATGCGTGGGAGAGCTCTGGAGATGAGCCCAGGGTCCTGCCCCAGAGCCTGGGCCTGGCTCTTCAGGGCCAGCCTCGGTTGTCCCTGGGCTGAGAGACTGTACCTGAGCCCTCGTACCTCTCTCACTAGGATGTGAAGACCAGGACTTGGCACAGTCCCCGGCACCTCATGAGGCTGTAATGAACAGCAGCTCGCCACACTCCCTGCCATCTCCCTAGAACTGCCACCGCCATCAATGTCATTATCGTCTCCTCTTTCCGGTCGGCTCCTCATCACTCTTTTTATGTTTTTATTTTTTTGAGACAGGGTCTTGCCAAGTTGCCCAGGCTGGCCTTGAACCTGCCATCCTCCTTCCTCAGCCTCCCAAGTCCCTGGGATTACAGGTGTGCATCACTGCGCCCAGCTCCTCACCACTCCTTCGTGGAGTTTGTCAATAATTTCCAAAATCTAGAGCTGGGGTTGTGGCTCAGTGGTAGAGGGCTCGCCTGGCAGGTGTGGGGCCCTGGGTTCGATCCCCAGCACCACAAATAAATAAATAAATAAAGGTATTGCATCCAACTACAACTAAAAAATAAATATTTAAAAAAAATTTCCAGAATCCACCTTCTCACCTGTATTTCCTCCTCTTTGCTTCCAAACCCCGTCCTGGGGAGCTTTCATCCCTTCTTTTGGGGGCCCCGCCCTTCTTTTCTAGCACCTGTCTCCACCATCAAAGCTTTGACCTCTCCCCAAACATACAATGTCCTTCTCCCCTGCTGCACTGCCCGCCTGGGCTACCTCTCCACCACAGCTCTCCCAGGCCTTCTGATGGCATCCGTGCTCATCTCTGTATCAGTCAGGTGCTCCGCAGTAACAAGCAGCCCCATCCACAGAGGCTCCAACAGAGCGGCTCCTTCTCCCCCACAGTACGTGTCTGTCCCGCAGGGTGAGCAGGCCAGGTGGCAGCTCCACTCCTCCGCGGGGAGGTGCAGGCTGTGGCCAGTGGTTGTCACCCCATCTCACAGAGGTGACCATGCAATGTGCTCTCCATCCTGTGTCTTACTGGTTCAGAGACGAGGCTGGGCTCCGGTCAGTCAGTGAGGTGTAGGAGGAGGTGTGCCTGGGCCTGGGAGGGCGACTTCTTCTCTCTTCGCACACACACAGCTGGATCAGCTTCCTGAGACTCATCACAAATCTCAGCCCAGGCAGCTGAAATGACGGAAATCTATGCTACAGTGGTCAGTGGTGGAGACCAGGTGTCTGACATCAGGGCGTCTGCCTCTGAGGGCCGCTGGGTGGCTGCTGCCCTGCTCCTCCTGGGCTTGCCGTCCAACCCTGGCGTGCGGACGCCCTGTTCTGTCTTCACGTGGCCTCCTCTGTGCCTTCCTTTTCTCCTCTTCTGTCACAGTGACACTCAGCATTGCATTTAAGGCCCACTTAGTTGATCCAGAATGATCTCAAGATCCTTAATTACATTGATAAAGACCTCTTTAAAAAAAAAATAAGGTCATATTGCAGGGCATGGGTATATCTAGGGACAGGTTTCTTGCAATCTGGGGGAGAGCCAACCTGAGGACAGCAATAACATATAGGAAACCCGGGCCTTGGTCATGCTGTGCCTGAGGTTGACCCTACCTTTCCCATTCCTTCATGTGAGATAAGTGTCTTTGTGGTTCACAGTAGATTTGCTGTTCCTTGTCCTCCCTCCCAGCTTTGAGCGCCTTTGTGTATCCCCCTCCTTTGGGGACTTTTCTCACATACCTGGACCAGATTTTTTATGCCAGCTACTTTTTGGATCTTCTAAGTCACCCCTGCGGTACAGCACACGCTACTTTCTGGTGACGATTCTGTCATTTGTGTTCCTCTCGGGCTTCCCACCCTCCCCATCTGTGTCACACTGGCTAAATTAGACGTCCATATTTAATTGGCCAGCCATGACCCTCACCTTTGAGGAGACCCACTGGGGTCAGGAGACTGCTTCTGCCTGGCCCCGACTCGCTCTCCTTCATCACCTGCCTCATCCCGGGGACAGTCCCTGTCCAGGACAATTTAAATTACTTTTGCTGGTCACATTTCATGAGTCACGGAATCAAAGCCTTTTCTAAAAAAATCAAAACCCACTAAATCTCCCAAAGACCCTCTTCCCCTAATATTACAAATTAGTCAGAATTAAAAGGCGCCGAGGTTTCCCGGCATGACTCTGCGTAAACCTGCCAGTTCAGTTTATGGCTTCGGTTCCTGTGGCCTCCAGCTGCTTACTGGACTTTCTACTCATAAAATTTATCGTAAATTTTTAATCATAAAATTTCTTCTGTGGCGCCCGCAAGCGGTTCTCAGGGCTTCCCTGGGGGAGTGGCTGGGGGCGGGTTTCCTCCTGGTTTTGGAGCCCAGCCCCGCAGCATTTCCCCTGCCCAGCGTCCCCTCCAAGCCGCCTCACTTTTTTGAAAGTATATGTCGAGAGCCCCCGAAGTTCATTAGCTAATTCTGGTGAGACCTTTCTGTTTGTGTGCCACAGGGCCCCGTGATTTATGTCTCTCCCTAGCGTTTAATTTTTCTAAGTGACCCTTTACCTGTTTTTTATTATGACTTTCTAATTGCAGCCATTTCCTAACTTTATTTTTCTTATTAAAGACAGGTTTTAATAGGCAGTTCATTGCTCAGCCACTTAAGGATCCTGATTAATTCCACAAGACTCCTCACCATTCGGGAATGGATCGCCTTTCTGGCTAATATTTCTTTGTCCCCGACCTGGTGGGTCTGCCTCTGTGCGTGGAGGCATGGTTAAATGCGGGGGCGGGGGGGGGGGGCCCTCTGGTGCAAATGCTGCCTCCTCCCCCAGCTTTCCTTGTTACTCGAACTTTCTTTTATTTTGGTGGGGTGGGGGGTACCTGGGATGGAACCCAGGGCGCTTAACCTCTGAGCCACATCCCCAGCCCTTTTCTTATATTTTATTTAGAGACAGCATCTCTCTGAGTTGCTTAGCTTGTCAAGTTGCTGAGGCTGCCCTCAAACTTACAATCCTCCTGCCTCAGCCTCCCAGTTCCCTGGGATCGTAGGCATGTGCCACAGAGCCCAGCAGTTACTTGGACTTTCTGTGCCTTCTGCAGAAGGAGGATAATAGGACTTTACAACCTTCTGAGACACAGTAAACTAGTGTGGGGAGATGGGAAGTGCTTAGCAATCACTGCCTCTGCTTATTTTTGAGATGCTTTTTCCCATTCAAATGTTCACCTGTAATTCACGAGTTTCTGGAAACTTCTGTGCTGACTGCGTGGAGCCAGGTAGAAGGGGCATGGCTACAGAGCCCAATGCCATCACCTCACCCCTTCCCTGCCCTCAGGGAACTCATCCTGGTAAGAGACGGCAAGCTCGCTGCTGCCCACAGGTCCAGGCAGGGTGAGATCGATGCCAGAGCAGGTCAAAGCCAAGTGGGGGGCCGCGGTGGAAAGAACCTTGCAGGGGGCGTCATGGAGAAGGAGGCTGAGATTCAGAGTCGGAGAAGGACTTGGGTTGCAGAAGAAAGAGAAGAAAGGACATTGCAGGATGAGGGGCGGAGGGGCGGGCTGTGAGCACACCCAGGTGTTCCCCAGCAGGGCCAGGCGATGGCCGGGCCTGGAACACTGTTTACTAAGCACTTCCTGTGCCGGATCTTCCTGCCCGGGCTCACTGCGTCCTCTAGGGTCCTTCGGGGTCTGGGGTGACAAGAATAAGGCTGGAGGGGGTAGTTTGAGCTCCAGTCTCAGTGCAGGGGTTCCCCAGCAGCACCTCCTGGGGGGTGTTCTAGAATTTGAAATGCAAATTCCCAGGCCCAGCGCCAACCCTCCTGAACCAGAAACTCAGAGGTGTAAGCCCAGAGACTGTTTTCACAAGGCCTCCAGGGGATTCCCATGCAAGTTCAAGGACGCTAGTGTTGCTGTTGGAGGATGTTTAGGGCCCACCATTAAGGCAAGCCGTCAAGAATGTGTGATTCTTTATCTTTATGAAGCTATGGATTTGGCCAAATGCAGTTGCTTAGCCCATTATGGTTTTATTTTCCTTTCATCATAAGAGGTCCAGAGGAGGTAGGTAGTTCAGGGCTACCCTAAAGAAGACCAGTGTTCTGTTAGTTGGGGGAGAAATGGAAAACAGATCTAGGTGGCTTGTCATAGCCCTGCCAAGCCACGCTGCAGGAGGTGCCTCCTGCAGACGCATGACAGCTGGCTGGAGGGTTAGCAGAGTGGGACAGTGACGCTCCTGCAGGGCGCTGTTCTCTGACTCTTTCTCAGCTTCTGCAAGGTGCCCCTTCATGAAGGGCTCAGTCCCCAGGGCCACGCAACAGACGCATTCCTGGGACTGGCAGGGCCCGTGTGGCTTCCCGGCCTATTTCAGTTTGACCTCCTTTCTCTGGGGAAGAGCCGCTCTCCCCAAGGTCACCCAAGTCCTTTCCTACCCTCCATTTACACCTGCCCCTTTCAGGATAATCTTCACGGACTCCTGTAGATTGCACCACCTCAGGGGGCAGTTTGTAGCCACAGCTGCGATCCCAGTTATGCAGGGTGCTGGAGGACACCAGGGGCCTGGCCCAACATGGAGGGGCCAGGAGAGCTTCCTGCTGCAGGAGGTGCTGGAGCAGAATCCTTAAAGTGGCCAGGGATGGACAGAAGGAAAGAAGAGAAAGGGGTGGCTGGAGAAGGAGGCCGTGTCCTGGGGAGGAGACTCCAGAGCAGAGGCCGAGGGGGAGGGGGAGGGTTGGGCTGAGAGCCACAGGAGGGAGGGTGGACTGTGACTTCTGTAGACCCATGTGGGGAGACAGGCTGCAGGGGACAGAGCTGGGGCCACACAGTCACTGGATGTTTGAGGGGTGCCAGCCAGGTCATGTGGCACGGAGGAGGCTTTGGTTGGGGAGAAGCACCTGGAACTAGATAACTGGGCAGGTTCCAGGTGGGCAGCCAGACTGTCTGCTGGGCAGCAGCTGACCCCTGAGCTCTGCCCCAGGACAGTCCTGGTCCCAGATCAAGGTGCAGCTAGGTGTCCCCAGGGGTGAGGGGCAGCAGGGATGTAGCCGGAGGTGGAGCGTGTCACGCATGATAAGGAGCTCGCGAAGGCAGCTGCCACTTTAGAGAAGAGGGACGGGTTGACCCCCAACCTTACCCCAGTTTGGAGAATAAGCTCTGCTCATGGGGAAGGAGAAGAAAGGCAGGGGAGAGAAGGAAGCAGCCAGGCTCAAGGTGAGCCTTTCAAGAAAAGAGTCCACCCATCCCAGCAAGCATGGAGGGCAAGTGGGGCCAAGGATACAGGTCTGCACTCCAGGTCGGGGTGTGGGGCGTGGGGCCTCGGCATGACCCCAGCTCCGTGGGACCAGGGCCTGGTTTGCTTCCCCGCCAGACTGAACTTGGTTGAGAACCTGGCTTGGCAGCCACGGTGTCCCACTCCTGGGCAGTGTTCTTCCTGGTGCTGGCAAACCCCCTTTCTGCATCTCAGGGTGTAGGCAGACCCTGGCCCCTCCCAGGGGGATATCTGTCCCCACCAGGGACATCCGAGCAGCCCCTTTGCTGGATCTGCCTCTTCCTTCTGGGACGCACATTTCACACACTGCTCCTTGCTTGGTCTTGTCCCAATCCCTGATTGTGCCTGTGAGTGAGTGTCGCGTCCAGGAAACCAGGAGGGAATCAGGGGGGAATCTAGTTTTCCAGCTCCTCTGAATTCTACCCTCGCCGGCCAGGAGCGAGCCTGCTGTCCCAGCATCCTTTCCACAGCCTCTTCCCAGCTGCTGAACCCCAGCGATCCGTCCAGATACTTTTCACCTTCGCCTGACCTTGAGCATAATGAGGCCTCCACATTCATGGTCCCCTTTGGCCAGTTTCCCCTTTTTAAAAACCATGTCTTGGGCTGGGGATGTGGCTCAAGCGGTAGCACGCTCGCCTGGAGTGCGTGTGGCCCGGGTTCGATCCTCAGCACCACATACCAACAAAGATGTTGTGCCCGCTGATAACTAAAAAATAAATATTAAAAAATTCTCTCTCTCTCTCTCTCTCTCTCTTTAAAATAAATAAATAAATAAATAAAAACCATGTCTTCTGTTTCCTACCAGCAAGCCCCCAAGCGCTGTCCTTGGTGCTGAAACAGCCGCCGTGGAAGCCGATTCTCCTCTCACCATCTTACCGGTGAGAAGCTGAGGCGGGGAGAGTCCCTCAGTGAGTCGGTGGCAGAGTCTCCAATTCCAAGGTCCTTCATTGAAAGCATGGTACTTCCCAACTTCAAGTCTTCAAGCTCATAAGAATTCCAGGAGCGAAGTGACAATTCTGAACTCTTGAGCCCATGAGAGCCCATGAGGGCTACTGAGCTGGGGTGAAGCTCTGACCTTCTTAGCCAGGGCTTCTCAACCTAGGCCGACCCTAGACTTTCATGGAGACTTAAAAACACACCAACATCTGGGGTATATCCCAGACCCACCAATTTAAATTGCTGGGGTAGTTTGTAGCTGGTAATTTTTTGTGTCAGCTGCAGGGTGGGCTGACCCCCGTCTGGTGCAACAGAAACCCACATCTAGCCCCTGCCTGGTCTGCCTGAAGGCAGAAGATGACACCTTTAGTAACTATTGTGTGATCCAATCACCGTATGCCAACAAGGCAGCTTGCAGACCCAGAGACCCTGTTAGATTCAAGCCGCACAGCAAAGGGGATAGAAGACCTTCTCCTTCCAGAACTCTCTCTCTCTTCTGCTTTCACTCTCTCTTTTGCTTTGTTCTCCCCCCTCTTTTCTTCTCCCTTTCCTCTCTCTCTCTCTCTCCTCCTCCTCCTCCTCTTTCTCCTGTCAATCAGACACCACTGCAATAAAGATCTCTTGATCACTCTGAGTGTCGTGGTCACTTTCCTTTCAGTTTGTTTGTTTTCTCTTCAGTTTTAGGAATTGAACCCAGGAGTACCCTAACACTGAGCCTCATCCCCAGCCCTTTCTATCTATTTTTTAATTTTGAGACAGGGCCTCGCTAAGTTGCTGAGACTGGCTTCGAAATTACCATCCTCCTGCCTCAGCCTCCCTAGTCCTGCAGAGTACCTGCCCTCCTGATAGTCCCTCTTAGTACCTCCCAGGAACTGCTTGCCTACTCCATCAGCCAGCTCTTCTGGTGGCCCATCAGGGCACACCCAGGATCTCCCCCGAGATCCACCAGCACCTCATTCTACCTGGCCACGTTTTGGCCTCTTGTCCACCCAAGTGCTCCCTCTTTGAAGTCCTGGGGATTACAGGTGCATGCCACCATGCCTGTCATTATTGGTTGTTCATACAGCTTCCCAGGTAATGCCTATGTGTGGCCACAGTTAAAACGTGCTGGACATTGTGGCTCATGCCTGTAATCCCAGCAGCTGGGGAGGCTGAGGCAGGAGAATTGCGAGTTCAAAGCCAGGTTTAGCAAAAGTGGGGTGCTAAGTCTCTAAATAAAATACAAAAGGAAAGGGCTGGGGATGTGGCTCAGTGGTTGAGTGCCCCTGGGTTCAATCCCTGGTACCAAAAAAAAAAAAAAATTGACTGACGTGGACCAGTGGTTCTCAAGATTTAGCATACATCTGAAGAACTGGGAGGGTTCCTTAAGCCTCAAACTGCTGGGGCCACCTGTTTCAGTTCTGCAGGTCTGGGATTCAGCCAGAGAACTGGGTAGATGATGAGTTTCCAGCTGCCGCTACTGCCAGACCCCACCTTAAGAATTGCCCCAGTCTTACCTGACCCACAGATGCTCCTCAGCCCCAGACACAACATGTCTCTCCCTGTGTGTCACCTTTCCTGGCAGAAGCCCCTTCCCCCTCAGAGCTCCATAGAGATCTCGTAAGGACAGGAAGAGGTGACTTTAATAAAATTGGAGACAATAGGGAATTTGGCTCCAAATAAAAAGGGTTGCCTATAAAATGAAAGGGCAGGGGGTGAAATCGTTAATTAACTTGAATGTCTGTGTCACTTAATATATCCCTTTAGCAGGGAGAAGTCATGCTCACTGTGACTGGCAGCTTTGGTCTTATAAATGGGGCAGCTGAGGGATACTTGAGAAAAACCTGCTCTCCACTGTATCAGCCATTTAATGATAGGGGGATGGTGGCCCTGTTGCTGGATATCTCTGAGTCTCCATTTCCCCCTCTGTAAAAGTGCGGGTTTAATCACACTTGCTTCCCAAAATCATTGGGGGGATTAACATTTGAAAGCACCCACCCAATACATGGTAACTGTTATTACTACTACATCATAATTCTTGGCCTTGCTGGTGGTGACCCATATATAAGATTCTCAGCAACAAATAAATGGTACTAGCAGCTCAGTGCTGGGGAAGGTGGCTCTTGCACTGGCAGGGAAGCTGCCTATTGGCTAACAGAGGCTGCTGAGCTCAGCAGGGAAGCCAGGGCTTGGTTCTGTGTGTATCCACACCATTTCCAGACTGCCTTTTGGTGCAACTCTCTCTCTTCATGATTATCCAGGAGACACTTCTTTCTTTGCTTCTTCCAGCTCTTGACTGTGCCATCAGCTAATTTTGTGTCCCCACTGGCTTCTAAGATTCCAAGAGAACTTTGGTTGACTCTTTGCTGTGCTTGGCCGTGGCTCCTCCGTTGTGTTTGGTGGGTGGATGTAGAGATCTGAATGAACATGAAAGGGATAAAGTCCTCTTTTGGCAATGAGTGATTTAAAATAATTAATCAGAAAGTACCTGGAAAACACAGGCGTACTCTGGCTTCCATTGGAACTCCTCTGGGAAGTGGAGTTGATTCTACCTGTTGCTGTTGTGGTGTTGGGATGGAGCCCAGGGCCTCGGATGCTAGGCAAGTGCTGTGCCCCTGAGCTGCAGCCCAGCCCCAATTCTAATTTCATTAACTGCCGCAGTCTGGCTGGGCACAAAATAACCGAGCCACCTCACAGCCTTGTAGGTTCAAACAGCAACCTTTATTTCCAAACTCTCCAAACTCTCACCAGCACTCTACACACACTTCCCGGGAACTTCCACCGGGCTCCGCACGACAATTCTCTCAGAACCCCCCCCCCCACACACACACACAACTCCTCGGGAACTCCAAAGTAGTGGCGCCCAAGGCAGCAGGATCCGCCCTAATCCCAGCAGGATTGCCCTATTCCCAGCAGGATCCGCCCTAATCCCCAGAGCCGCCCTAATCCCAGAGCAGGGTCACCTTTCAACCATTCCCTCTGGCAAAAATGCCAGGCGTCATTCTTACTAAACTGTGGCTCTCAACAATTAACACTCCAAAAAGCAAAGAATAGTTCCTTCTTCCCTTCCTCTTTCCTCCCATCCTCCCTCCCTCCCTCCCTTTCCCTTGGCTGGTTCTTTAGCCCAAGCCCTATTGTCCCTGGGTGTCATATGGCATCAATGACACCTCCCTGGTGGCCTCATGGAGGCGGAACTCTCCTCTTGGATGTTCAGTTGACGGTTGGTTCTTTGTCCCGACTTCACTCTGACTCATGAGGGTTTAGATCTAGCAACACCAAGGCTTTGGCAAAGCCAGGACTGGCGGGGAGCAGGCACGTCGCCAGGGAACATTCCGGGCGTTCTCACTCTCAGGATGTGTCAGTGCAGGGTCAGCCCCTGAGAGAAAGGCACCCCCATGTTCTGCACTCTAAATCCTTTGCTTGCAGTATTCTAGTCCCCACCCTGGGACTCTGGGTAACTTCTGATAGGTCCATACCCCACTCATAATTTCATTTTAATGGTGTTGTAGTCCATGTGGGCTGATGTAACAAAACAGCCAAGAATAAACACTTTATGAAGAATAGAAATGTGTTTCTCACATTATGGAGACCAGGAAGTTCAAGGTTCAAGTTCAAGGTCATAAACACTTTATGAAGAATAGAAATGTGTTTCTCACATTATGGAGACCAGGAAGTTCAAGGTCAAGGGGCCAGCAGGTTCGTCCTCTGGGGAGGGCCCACTGTCTATTTCCAAGGCTGTGTCCTGACCGAAGGTGGAGGGCAAGAGGAAACAGACTTTCCATCAAGCCCTCGGTACCTAATCTCATTCATGAGCGTGGACCCTCGTGCATCCATCGCCTCTCGAGGCCACACCTCTCAATATGGTGGCTTTCGGAATTAAATTCCAGGATGAATCTTGGAGGGGACAAGTCATCCAAACGACAGCAAATGGCAATCACGAAACTGGCTTCGAGATTTGCCCTCAAATCTGCAGGAATCTGTAGTTTTCAAATCCAGCCAAAACAATGGGCTCAACTGCTAAAAGATGCTGAAGGAAAAAGCCACGCCCGTCCCATCTCAGCAGAGCTGGCCACCTTTCCAAACCATCGCCTGCTTAGCTCCTCAAGTCCTGGCCTTTCGGTGACCTCCGTGGAGTGAGAAGATCTGTCCCAGTTTCAGCATCTAGGAAACGGAGGATTCGGTGATGTTCTTCAGGCTACAAAGGAGATCAGATTTCAAGCAGGGGCTGGACTGGTACTTCTCAAAGCATGGCTGGGTGTTTGAGGGACTCTTGTCCCTGTCAAGATTTCTGGGCCTGCACTCTATAGGACGCCTGAATCAGGGTCCCTGGAGGTGCAATGACATCAGCCTCCCACCCGGCTCTTGGGCATCCCAGGAAGTAGCAGGGTTCTCGGAGATCAGAGCTGCTCTACTCTCTGGGTCCAGTCCAGGGACAGCCAGAGCTGAGGCTGTGTGATGGGCGCTGCTCCAGATGATTTCAGTTGGTATCGAGTGAGGCCGTTGGTGTAGGAGCTAAGCATTTGTTTTCGTAGCTATTGGGAAACACATAACAATCCCTTTCAACATAAGAGTTCGTGAACTCTGACTTAGACTAAGTAAAGTTTGTGAAGCAAGTGAAGCAATTTCAAGTTGATCTGAGAAAACACTGTACATACAACACGGAGATGTCCTGCAAGTGATTGGACACTAGCTGAGGTCTGGATGCTTCTGCTGGGCAGAAGTGGGGCTGGAAGGTGGGCCCCTCAGAGGCTCTACCTCTCCTCCCCAAACACCATCAGCAGCAAAGACAGAGCATGATCAATATGTAGGATGACCATTGTCGCCACGCGGGGCTGGGGGTGGGGGTGTCAGGCTCTCTCCTTAGGGAGAATGAATGGCCCTTTCCAACAGGTTGGGAGAACCCCAGACTCCGAGCTCTATCCAAGTCAATAGACCCAGCTGCAGGCTGGGCACGGGTGGGTGCTCATCAGGGCTCATCCAAGAGGAGGACATGTCACCATTCTCCATCTTCCCTAGGCCGCCGCCCCAGGGCGCTCTTTACTCCCCTTCTCAAGGGTCACTGCAGATGGCCAGGCTGGCCAGGGGCGGGGAGCACTGTGCAAATGAGAGATGACAGAGGCAGAAAAAGAGAGGAGAGAGAACGTGGGAGGGTGGGGGAGGGGACAGACTGGAGGAGAAAGAAGAAAGGAAAGTGGGGGGAAAGCATTTGTAAAATTAAAAGGCAAGGCCCCATCAGATGGTGTTGGGCAAGGAAAGCGTGTCACAGGCGGGAGTAATTGGTAATCGGAGCTGATGTGAAGAAGGGATGATTTATGGGAGCATGCAGACAGGGGTGGAATAATTTTTGGAGCAGAACGGGGAACTTACTGAACGCCTGAAACTCAGCTACTTATCCACTCGTTCTTGTGATGAATTAGCTCTTGTTTAAAGTAACCGCGGCTCCATTTTTCATTCTGATTACTACACTTGATATCTTTCTCTCCCTCTGTTTCCCTCTGACCACTGCCCCCTTGCCAGGTTCCGGGTGCAGAGACACTGGGTTTGTAGAAACTCACCCCCTCCCCCCAATCACCTTAACTCCCCCCCACCCCATAGCAACATTAACTCTAAATAGCCAAGTCTAAAACCCGGCCGCTTGAAATATTGCAAAGATTAGGAATGCATGGAATTAGCAGAAGATTTTAGATGCAAGACTGGCCCGCTTATGCATCCTGAATGATTGCAATTCCTTTGCCCATCTGATGTGATAATTCTCTTTCCAGACTGTCTACCGCTGGGAAATAGAAAGCGCTTGCCCCTTCCTACCTGGGGGTAGCCTTCCTGTTGGAGGTGGAAAGGCCTTGAAGACCTGGGGAGCCTAACGAGAGATAAACTCAAGGTAAACCATGTTCCCTACCTCGTCTCCCTCTTTGCCAACCTTTAAAAACACGAGTTTTTAATTTCTATTATGCAGAAAGGGAGCAATTCTAGATAAAGACATAAGTATACAAGTATGATGCTCTATTCACATTTTTCAAATTATTTTTATCAAAAATACAAACTTTAGAAATTCAAGCTCCCTTCCAGTCCAGTTTTAGCACAAATTTCCATTAACAAAAATGTCTGATAAAAAAGTAATTAGGGCGGCTGGGGCTGCAGCTCAGTGGTGGAGCACTTGCCTAGCATGTGTGAGGTCCTGGGTTCAATCCCAACCACTTGCCTAACCAATAAAAAGAAAAAAAAATGATGAAAGCAATTGAAATATTTACAGCAGTTACTTGGAAAATAACAAAGGAAAAACATTTACCTAATATTAGTTCCAAAATAAATATCTAAGATATTCTTTGCATCTTATCTTTTGCATTCTCTCGATGTCAACTACAAACCAAGGTGCCCTCCAAGGCCCAGGCAAGGGCTCTCGGTCAGGTGGCTGGTGGTGCACCAGCAGCCCACCCCTCAGCCTCGCTGCCCTTCTGCTGTGGGGAGACTGGTTTCCTGGCCCTGGGTTTCACACGGTCCTGGTTCCCTCTGCTTTTGCCGGCAGTTGGTACCCGCCCTGGGTCCTTAATTCCTTCCATGATTCGGTGTCCAGCCTGCTGGGGTCTTTCCCGCCTCAGCACACCTCCGGCTCTGCCAGCTTCTATTTCACAGCCTCCTAAATGCTGAGGCCTCCTGACCCCTGTCTCCACTGATTTCCTGGACTCTGACCTCTCTGGGTCCCCAGCTACCTGTAGGCTGCTTCCAGCTGCTGACTCCCTCTTCCATCTTGGGATCCAGCTTCCCAGAGACCAGGCTCAGCTTGTTTGCTTCCAACATGGATTGTCCTGACGCTGGTTCTGTCTACTCTGCCTCTATGTTGAGCCCAGCCCCTGGCACACAGTGAGCACCCCGGGGTGGGGCGCTGCTGTTATTATTATCATTATGAATTTGTCGGGGCTGGGGATGTGGCTCAAGCGGTAGCGCGCTCGCCTGCCATGCGTGCGGCCCGGGTTCGATCCTCAGCACCACATACAAACAAAGATGTGTCCCCTGAACTAAAAAATAAATATTAAAATTCTCTCTCTCTCTCTCTAAAAACAAAACAAAAAAAAAATGAATTTGTCGTGCCCATGGATGAATTCTGGAAGGCTTTTCCTGGTTGCCCTTTTGCTTTGCTTTACAGAATTAGCTTCTCAGAGCCGGCCTCTGCTGACATCCTTTCCTTCTCACACTTACTGAGGGAGACACGCTCTCGGCGCTCAACGGAGACGGCTGTCGGTTTGGCTGTCAGGGCCTATCTTTTGGAGAAGGGAAAACAACCCACATGGGCTGACAATCACCGTTTTAGACTCTGCTAATAAGAAAAAGGCCTATTAAGAAGATGCTGAGTCAGCCCAGCAACTGTATCCTCAGCATAGCCAATCAGGGGCTGGCACTCAAGGAGAGACCCAAGTTCATCCATTGTCCTGGTCCAGTTGTCCTTGCTGGGCTTTGGGAAGCGTGGTTTGCTGCAAGATGGGGCTGGGCTGGTCCCGAATGACAGACAATGATAGAATCAGTAGTCTGGAAGGACGGCAGGCAGGGCTCAAGCCAAAACTGAGAGGTAGTCGGTTGGTCCTGTGCAAGTTCAAAAGAGCTGGAAAGAGAGGCGGATACTGGGGAGGTGGCTGGACAGGCTGGTGTGATCTGACAGCTGTGATTGACACTGGGTGGGGGAGCCTGGACCCCACCCCACCGAGTCTTCCTCAGCAAACACCTGCCTGTACCTGGTCCCCCTTCCAGATTGAGTAGGAAACTGAGCCCAGGGGAATGTGTGCCCGGGGTCCCCAGCCCCCCGTTCTGCTGGTTGGTGGATTCTGTGGCTGTCTGGTCATTAGGCAGAAATGCCAGAGAGAAGAGAGTCACTGTGGCTCTGGCGATACCATGAAGACCTCGTTGCCTAGCTTGCACCCAGTGACACGGGACACTTCTTGCCTCCTTTTTGCTGACTGGGGCTTGGACATGGCCAGTTCCCCTGAGCTGAGCTGGCAGTCTTTGCTTCCTGGACAGCAGGCCCCAGTAATACCTTAGGTGAGACTCAGGGCGGACTGCCCACCTGGGGCTCAGTACTTCAGTCATCCTCCAGATGTTCCTAAAATGTCATTTGGGCACCCATTATGTGCCAAGCACTTGATAGATCTTGGAGCTGACTCTGCTCCAGGGTTGGAGGGCCTGGGAGCTGACCCACCTCGGGGGTATAAAATCTCCCTGAGCACCACCTCTTTCCTCTGGGGACAGTAAGCCCATTGGATCAGACTGAGCAGCTGGAGAGCAGGAGTCGGATCAGTATGTTCATTGTGGTCTACTCAGCACCGTGCCTGGAAAATAGCAGGCCCTTGGAAACATCCCTGGAACGAATGCTGCTTCCAAAAGGGATTCGATGGATGACCCCCAAGCACCCCAAACCAAGCAGCCATTACTGCTCTATCGCATTATGTCCACGCACACCCACGTCAGCCTGTGCCCTCACGTGCACCACCCCAGAAGCTCAGACGGATGCCCGACCACTCCCCATGTGGCCCTTTCTAACAGTGCCCTCAGGAGGTCAGCTTTGTTATCACATCCCCATCGCATGGGAATCCCGGGAGTCTCCCTGGCTTCCCTGGGAACAAAGCCAGGTTCCAAAGGCTGTGTCTCCTCCCTGCAGGGTCCACACCATCCAGAGTGCAAAGTGAGCCTGCGGAGGCTGGGAAAGTGGAAGGAAAGGCAGGAGGAGGTTTTACCAATTTTGGAAGCCTGCAGCAGGAGGAGGCGGCTAGACGGAAGCGGGGTGTACCTCTAGAGTGTGTTGCAAAGACCCCCGAGGCCTCAACCCTCTGCAGAACACATTCTCCACAACTCTGGTTGGCTGCCAGCTTGCAGAAGGGTGGGAGGGTGCAGAGGGGAGGTGAGATGGGACCGGGCCCAGCCCTGTGGGCTCCTGCAGGTGGCTGTGAGCAGGATGGGGAGTTGAAGTTTACCAGGGAACCAGGGTGGGGCCAGGGCCGGGCTGCTGAAACAGACCTCATCAGTGGCTCTGATTGTTCAGTAGCCAAACTTCCCCCTTCCCCAGGAGCCTTGTAAGGTGAATTGCATATCTTTAGTTAATAATTAACTTGTCACCAGCCCCATCAATACCCCATCTAGGGAGTGAGGGAGGAGTGGAGGGGGAAGGGGGCCTAGCCCAGCACCCCAGCCCTGGCCGGCCGGCCACAGCCCCCTGCTCATCTGGCCCATAATAAATAGGATGAAAGGCACTCCTGATAAATGCCCGTGTCATGGAGAGATTTTTACCTTCACTCAGAAACAATGTAATATCTCGGCTATTACCCAAAATAATTTATCAATGTGTAATAGCTTTGTGCAGGCCTCAGATAGGAGGGGAGCTGTGCTATCAGAGATGGATGTAGCCTACCTTCGCCTTTTAATTTTTAATGTTCGCAGCCAGCTTTGCATTAAAGGCCAGGTGTCATATAAAGACTTAATGTAAGAGGGGAGTTCATGAATTCTAATCAAGGGAGGAGCGCTCCCTGGTCGCTGCTGTCACTTCCCGGCTATTCATATTGATCTTTTGTTTTCTCCCTGCTGGTTCTTCCGTTCTTCCTTCTCCTCTCCACCCCACCCCACCCCACCTCACCCTCCCTGCCTGGCCCCCACGCTGGTCTTTGCTCTGCCTAAATCACGTCTTTTACTTCCTGCCCTAAGAAGGAGGGTCTCTAGTGCACTAGGCCAGGGCGTTGGGGGCAAGGATTCTGTAACATCTGGATAAGAAGTTCAGCCTGGAGATGGCGGGAGTTTTTCATTCATTCATTCATTTTGTTTTTGTTTATGTATTTGTTTCTTTTTCATTCATTCCAAAAAGTCTTTTGGAATATCCACCAGGGGCTCAGGTCTGTGCTTGGCCTCAGAGATAATGGAGGAGGCAAGATCAACTCTGTCCTTAGGGGAGTTTCCTCAGTTGCTGGGGAAATACTCATTTAGGCAACATAGGCATGTAAATGTGAGTTGAGGCAGTTGTGTGAGATCTAAAAGAAACCCTGAAATGTCCTCTCCACGAGGCCTCGCCTGACGTGTACACGTGGGCATCTGCACGCGCACACCATGCACACACACACACCCTCCACACCTGGCCCAGCACTCAATGTCCCCTTTTATGTTTATTTCCTTCCATATACTTATCACCTTCCACTACACTCTATAAATTGCCTGTGTTAAAAGATAAACTTGGGCACATTAAACTTTTAAAGAGTTGAGCAAACAGAGATTCTGATTCACACAGCCCCAGACCCCAGTGACTGGGGCAGTGCGCCACAGAGGTGGCACAAGGTGAGAATTTTTATAAGGTGACTGTGGAAGCAAGACAAGGGATGTGTTTGATGATGTGGGGAGTCAGGTTAGTTGGCAGTTTCTGATCATTTAGGTGTAAGTTTGATTTCCTAGGCTGGCACCGCTCACTTGGAGTAGGGCTTCAGCTTGTGTATATAATATGTAGGTGGCAAGGCCTGGCGCTGTCTCAGACTAGTGGCATTTGTTTTAGTTTTTTCCTTCTTCTTCTTTCTGGCAAGAACTTGACAAGGATGATTAGAAGAGGAAAAGCTTATTTGGGGCTCACAGTTTCAGAGGTCTCAGTCCATAGGAGACTGACTCTATTCCCCAGATATAAAATATATACCCCAAAGGTACACCCACCTCCTCCTGGAACACCCTACCTGCCTTCAGTCACCACTCATTAACCCCATCAGGGGATTAATTAACTGTTGGGTTAAGGCTTTTATAACCCAATCATTTCACCTCTAAACGTTCTTGCATTGTCTCATGTTTTGGGGGACACCTCATATCTAACCATACCATTCCACCCCTGGCCCCCAAAAGCTCATGCTCACTTTACAATTTTACAATTTAGTCTATTTCCAAGACTCCCCATAGCTGCAACAGTTCAAGCATTGCCCGAAAGTCCAAGTCCAAAGTCTCCTTTGAGGCTCAAGGCAAATTCTCAGTGTGAGCCCCTGAGAAAATCAAAAGCAAGTTTCATATATGCTGAGAGCCATAGCCAAGTAGGAATGACGCATGGCATTTTTGGTTGAAAGGTGACGCCAGCAAGCCACTGAGATGATAATGATTATGTTAAGATGTGCATTCAATTGGAGATTAGACCCCTGCTGTCCACCTGGGCCTGGACTCCCGGAGAGTTCCCATTGGTTGGGGAAGTGCGGTAGGAGGGAATTCCGGAGGAGGGATTTCCTGTTGGTGTAGTGTGTCCCAGAGAAGGCCGCGTGCGTGGCATTAGCGGGAGTTTTGGAAATAAAGTTTGTTCCTGCTTGAGTGGCTTGTGATTTTGTGCCCAGCCAGACTGTGGCACATATATCTGCTATATAAAGGCACATAGTAAACCATAGTAAACATTCTCATGTGAATAAATAGGGGCATAGAAAGAAGGGATGGGGCCAAAGCCAGACCAAAATCCAGCTGGGTAAATCAGTCCTGTGGCTCCACATCCAGCGGACACGTGGCATCCTGATATCTCCAAAGGGTTTGTGTAGCTCTGCCCACAAAGGTGGCCTCTCTGTTGGCTTGATTCTGCTCCCTTCCTGCAGCTTTCTTTGGAAGACATTCCACAGCACTGGCATTTCTTAATCTCCCACTTCTCTCCAGTCTCGTCCAAGCCTAGTCTACCCCATGCCTCCCTCCCTTTGCTAAACTCTTAGTCAAATCCTCTTTCTATTCCTCCACCAGATTCCAGGCTGCCACAGAGTGGGAGGGAGATGGGGTTCTACCTGGCTGTGGGCTCATCCAGATAGGGCTGCACTTCTGGAACCCAGAGCTTCAGCTTCCTCCTTACCTCTATATATCGCCCTCTCAGGGGCTGCCCATAGGGACTCAGACCCTACTACACTTTGCCCAGGCCTTCCTTTGAAATCTCAGTGGAAGCCTCTTGACCTCTAACTCTAGTGTCCTGCATTCCTGCAAAGCCAGCACCATGTGGTTGATGCCAAGGTCTGTTGCCATCTCCATCTGTAGCCAAGCCTCCAGGGACCTGGCTGCAGTAGCCTCTGAGTGCCTGGCTGAACACGGTAAACAACTTCCTAGGAACCTCCACCCCATGTGGTCTCTTCTCAGGGAAATTTTTTTCTTTTACACCCTTGAGCCTGAGATGGGTGTGGTCTTGCCAGTTTCTGAGATGCTCTCAAATCATCTTTCCTATTGTCTCTGGGCAAAGTCTTTGGTGTTTCCTTAGTGTCTGTAATGTCTTTAACAACTACACATTCCTTAGCACAAGTTTTACTCACAATTTTCTGGTCAAACTGCACGTTTTTCAATTTTTTTCTGCTTTGCTTTCTGTTCCTGATCTCACAATAAACTTGGCTAAAAGTTGCCAGCAATATATGCGTCACTGCCTGAATGCTCTGCTGTCTAGAAATTTCTTCTGACAGATTAATAAGCCCATCACCTTTAAGTTCAGCCTCAGAGAAAAATCTCAGGATGTGGTCCAAATGTGAACAACTTCTTAGCTAGAACATAACATGAAAGGCCTGGAGTCCAATTTACAATAGAATCCTCTTCTCCTCTGAAACCTCATGAGCCCTGTCTTTACTATCTGCAGTCCTATGGGGACTGAACTTCTACCAGAACTGCCCATTAAGGTCCTCTTACAACATTCTAAAGCTTTTCCAGCTTTCATCACTAAACTTTTCAAAATTCCTCCCACAAATTCCAAAAAGCTTCAAAAGCCTCTAAACTACATGATCAGGTTAGTGTTAGCAATGATCCCACTTCTTGGTACCAATTTCTGTTTTAGTCAGCTTTCTCACTGCTGTGACCAAAAGACCTGTCAAGAACAATTAGTGGATGAAAAGTTTATTTGGAGGCTCATGGTTTCAGAAGTCTCAGGCCATAGAATTCGACTCCATAACTCAGAGATCCAAGTGAGGCAGAACATCAAAACAGGGGAGTGTGGTGGAAGAAAGTGGCTCAGGACATGGTATCAGGAAGCAAAGAGCCAGATACAAAAGATATTCCCCCAAAGGCATGCCCCCAATGACCCGCCTCCTCCAGCCATACCCTATCTGCCTTTAGTTCCCACTCAATTAATCCCATCAGGGGGGATTGATTCCTGATTAGGTTAAGACTTTCATAAGCCAATTGTTTCACCTCTAAACCTTCTTGTGTTGTTTTACACATGAGTTTTTTGGGGGATACCTCACATCTAAACATAACAGCAGTCCAGTTGATTATTTCTAATACCTACTTATTTTCTTTGTGTTTTATCTTCTCCTGCATGTTGGTTTCTTTTGCTCATTGATATGGCCCTTGTGCTTGACACATAGTAAGTGCTCAGTATTTCTTGACTGGATTAAGTGACCAGGAGTGGTACTAAGAGGACAGAGCAGTGGCATTGCTGTACCTTGGGAAGGAAGGGGAGAAACCCACATGCCTTCCAGCCACCTCTCTAACTCTTCTGCCCATTGCCTGGTCCCTGCCCTGGGTGTCCTACCTCTCTGTAAAGTGCCCTTGTAGGTCCCTGGGTAAACCCACTTCTCTCTAGTCTGGTCCACGCCCAGTCCACTCCTTGTCTGCTTCTCTTTGCTGGACTCCTCATTGGTCCTCTTCTGTTCCTCCACCAGATTCCAGGCTGCCACAGAGTGGGAGGCAGATGGGGTTCTACCTGGCCTTGGGCTCCTCCAGGTGGGGCTGTGCCTCACGCCCCTCTGGAACCCAGAGCACAGGGGCTGGCCTGGGGCAGCAGCGAGCTCCAGGCAGGCCGGTTTTTCAGGGAGATGCATTCCTAAAAGCCTCTCCTGATTCTACACTCACAGAATTCAAGACCCATTGTGAGGCAGGAGTACAGGGTCAAAAGTTGGTGACGGTTAACAGAAAGTGCTACATGTTTCATGCTTAAGATAAATGGCAGGGACAGGAGGATAGGGTTAAGGTTTAAGTTGGAGACAGTTAAAAGGAAAGCACTGCACAGGTAATGCTTAGGATGAGTGGTGAAGAGCCTCCCCGACCACGTCCATTGTTCAAGACAAATAATGAAAACACATCAAACTGATGCCGGCAGGTCTGGCCACAGCCCCTGGACCAAAAGTGAATGGGACCCTCACTTAAATATACGTCTATGTCAAAGGATATGCAGGGGTGGGGGTAGTGATTGTGAACCTAACCCAATTTGGGGGGTTGAATCCAGGGGAGCTACATCCCCACCCCTTTATATTTTTTTATTTTGAGACAAGTCTCACTAAGTTATTCAGGCTGGCCTTCAACTTGCCAAGGCTACCTTGAAGTTGGGATTATCCTGCCTCAGCCTCCTGAGTCATTGGGATTATAGGTATGTAACACTGTGCCCTGCTTAGACATGTTTTTTAAAAAAAATTTTAAATACTATTTTTAGATATTAATGGACCTTTATTTTATTCATTTATTTGTATGTGGTGCTGAGAATCAAACCCAGTGCCTCGCACATGCTAGGCGAGTTCTACCACTGAGCCACAACCCCAGCCCATGAGACATGTTTTTGACCATGCACAAAATGGCATAGGTGGGCTGGGGTTGCGGCTCAGTGGTAGAGCGCTTGCCTAGCATGTGTGAGGCACTGGGTTCAATTCTCAGCACCACATACAAATAAATAAAATAAAGGTTCCATCAACAACTAAAAAAAAATTTTTTTTTTAATGGCATGGGCATACAAAGATTGTGACCTAACTGTGAATATTGCTACGTGATCTATAAATAAGCAAATTCCTGATGCACAACTATATGAATGTCGTTCACCCTTCTCCTTCCTTACTGCTCTGCCTATGGAGTGGTCATTTGGCTGCCTGGCCCCTCTGCCTATGGGGTAGACACCTTGCTATACTAATCAATTCAATGATTGATTTCTTTTTTCTGAGATTGAAATTTGGGGATACAGAGAAAGAAAGACAAACTGTGTCTCAAAAGAAAACCACCCTTGTCCTGTACCCTTAGGGCACAAACTAACACCTTGAGAGGACAGTGCACCAAACTGGTGTGAAGTTGCCTAACTCAGCCCGACTCCACCTCCCCACTAGCTGCTGGGAAATTTTAGCTTCCCAGACCCGGGGTTTCTCTCTGGCTTCCCAATGCTCCTGGTCACCAGGGCGGCTATCAGAACGGCTAAGAAGGAGAAAACTCATGAGTAGGGGTGATCTCCACCTCACAAAGTCTGTGTCTAGGGTAGATGACCATACCAAAGCACGTAATGAAAATGAAACCAGAAGGTATAAAGAGAAAAAGGGGAAATTAAAAGTCTGGTGGTTCATTTTCAAGTTCTATAGCTCAGCCTTAACTGGAGGCCATCCTATCCCTTTCCTTTCGCTCACCCTAATTCTAAAATTAGCTAATCGCATAGATTGTACCCCCTCCCCCAGCAGGAAGTCTATCCTTAGGGAGAAGCGTTGGCTGACCCCGTGCCCAGCTGATCAGTGCCCAGCCGTGTTAGCTCCCCGGATTCCCCTGGGGACACAGTCCATTGCTGTCCACCCACTTGGGAGCGCGTGTTGGATTTCTTGTGGCGCCTGGTTATGTCTGGTGGCTAGCGAGGGGAACTCCGGTCTCAGAGTGCGGTTCTTTCCACTGAGGAAAGCAGAGGGTTTTTAAAGAGGCGATTCAAAGGCTGCATTCCAGGTGCGCCCCATGGAGGCCGTCATTCACTAGCTCATTTTTGGGGGGGGAGATTTCTTAAATACTCTGACGTCATCCCTGAAGTCTGATAACTACGCCCAGGAAGCCCAGAAAGCAGAAGAAGGGTGATCCTGTTTCCCCTGAGTTTAGGGAGGGGAGATTAGGGGAGGGAAAGGAGAGAGGGAGAAGAGGAAAAACAAAATAGGGCTATATTCAAGGACTCGAGCGGACCACTGTTACACGGTGACATTTCGCGTCCTGCCTCTGTTAGCTGTGTTTGATTTCTAATCTGCATGAGCCAAAGGACCCAGGAAGCAGGTGACACCTAGGAATAGATATAAAGTGGAACCTGCATTGTTTCAGATTTTTCAAGAGCTACTCTTTGTGTTGCCCAGTTTCAGATTCACCAGACAAGGACAGCCGAGCTGGGAAGCTGTGTTGAATGACGTGTGAAAGCGTGTGTTGGGGGGTCTGGGGGCAAGTCCCCCGCTTCCCATTTCAGTTCTGCTGCCTCTTCCTCTGCCAAGGGGCTTCTTTCCATTGTTTCTGCGGTTAAGATCTCCCTTCCTTTAAGACCCACTTGACATCACCTCCGCCGTGACGCCCTCAGGTGGAGTGCGCACCTCCCTTCTCTGTAGCTCAAGGAATTTGGTGCCAGCCCTGGTGTCTGTTGCTAGTGGTGAGTCTCTGCTCATAGCTCTGGAGTGCGGGAAGGCGGACGCTACCTCTAGGGCACCTCTTTCATCCTGGCACCTTGTGTATCTGAGCTAAGGGATGGATGGATGGGTGCCCAGTCTCCCCCTTCATACCTGCCAAAGCTCCTGTACCTTTTAAAGCTGACTTAATCATAATCACCTTTGGAGCTTAAAACAACCCAGATCATGCAGATTCCTGAGCCCCACACCCAACTTTGCTAGAACTCCCCCCACCCCATCCCACCCCGAGGTGTGAAGAACAGGCACTAAGCAGGCCTTCCACAAACTCACCTGGGGCACTGCTGAAAGGCACCCAGTCCTGGGCTCCTGGCAGAACCCATGGAATCCAACCCTCCGGGGAGAGTGTCTGCTTAACAGAGGCCCAGATGATGGCTGGATCAGGGACACACTAGTGTGCTGGGGTTCCCAGGCTGCAGTTAGGGCCTTCTTCCGGCCCATCCAGATAACAAGTCCCTCCAGAAGTTCCCAATAATTTTCAGGCAGGAGGGACCATGAGTGATCTTTCTGTCCCAGGGCTCCCCAAGCTTAGCACCACTGACATCCCTGGTCAGATAATCCCGCCTGTCATGGGTGCCGTCCCGTGCATGGTAGGATGATCAGCAGCACCCCTGGGCCCCACCCCACCGGATGCCGGTATCAGCTATCGCCTCCCCAACTTGTGACAACCTAAAATGTCTTTAGAGATAGCCATGTGTCCCTGGGGGACAAGGTCCTCCTTGGCTAAGAACCTTGCCAGTCCTGCTGGTGGCTCAAAGGTAAACTGCTTTGCCCCAAAGAAGGCCCACAGTTAAGATCTCAGGAAGAATCCAAGTCGAGATGACAGTCATGTCCAAAGAGGGTCCACCAATGCTACTTAGGAAAGAAGACAGACAAACAAAACAACAAACACACAAACAAAGAAACCAGACAAGCCAGAAGCAGCAGCAGTAACTAAGAATACAAGTTTTGACACTTAGGTCACCTTGTAAGATAGGACACTAGTCATGCAGATGGCAACACCGAAGATTAACAAAGATGTAGAAAGATGATTAAAGGTTACATTAAAAAAAAACAATTTATGTTCTTGCTATTGTTTTCCCAATGAAGAATTTTTTTATTAGCTAAAGCATGATTGGAATGAAAAGTCAAAACAATGCAGAGAAATTAACATTTCTCACTATACATTCTACTCCCCAGTCACAAGACCCAAGGTGGACAGGCTGCCCAGGCAGGTGGGAATCAGCAAGGACCCTGGTATTCTTTAATGCAAATTCAGCCCTTATTTAGTGAAAGTGGGAGAAATTGATACTTACCAAACCAAAAACAGACAGTATGCCTGTGCTTCAAAATAGGTAACGCATGATAGGCACGGAAGAGACATTTTTTGTTTTTAATTATAAAATATTTGGAACCTACAGATAGTTATAGAAAATGATATAAACATATGTGCCTTAGAGAGTTCAAAGCCAGCCTCAGCAACTTAGCAAGGCCCAAAGCAACTCAGTGAGACTCTGTTTCTAAAAAAAATATTTAAAAAGACTGGGGATGTGGCTCAGTGGTTAAGCCTTTCTGGGTTCAATCCCTGATACTAAAAAAAAAAAAAAAAAAAAAAAAAAACCAAAAAAACACAAAAAACAAACAAACAAACAAAAAAAAAACCCCACCAGAATTATTGTAATAGTATAGATACAGTATAAACTGTTGAGAGCCACAGCCCAAGGGGCCCCAGCAAACTTCCAGCTGCCAGCAAACTTCCAGCTGCCAGCTGATGATTGGCTCACAGTGGCCCCAGCAACTTCTAGCTGCCAACTGATTGGCTCCTCTGAAGTGATGCTCATTGGGCTGTTTCCCTGCCCTTTCAGACCACGGAGCTGCTCATTGGGGGACTTTTTAGGCTCTGCCTACACAACCCAGCCAATTGGCCTCAAGAGCAGGAGGAAGGTGGGAGGTAGAGAGGCTTAGAAGAAGCCGGTGGTGGCAGTTGCTCTCTGAGGGTTTTTCCTGAGGAGCTGTGTAGTGTGGTGTGTGGTTCTAAAAATAAAGTTCATTTCTTTTGACAAAAAAAAAAAAAAAAAAAAAAAGAATGGAACTGGAGGACATCATGTTAACTGAAATAAGCCAGACACAGAGAAAAGTACTGCATGTTTTCTCTTTTATGCAGAAGCTCAAAATAGTCAAACTACATGAACAATAGTGATTGCTAGAGGTTGGGAAGGGTGAGAGGGGGAGAGTGGATAAAGATATGTTGGGTAATGGGTTCCAGAAAAGTTAAAGAAAATAAATTGTGATGTACCACGGCACAGTGGGATGCTATAGTTCACCATAACCTATTAGAAATTTTACAATATTCTGGGAGAAGCTTGAAGTCTCCAAACACAGAGAGATAATAATAAAAGGGAATTAGCCTCATTTGATCAGTGCACGCTATGTGCATGAGTTAAAATACCAAACCCCATTATATGTATAATTAATACATATCAATAAAGATTAAAGTAAATTATAAAAAAAGTAAATGGAGCAACTTTGATAATACTTCTCTTTTTTAAATATCTTTCAGGCAGCAAGGCATTTTGACATTCTCTGGGGACTCAGATGCTTAGATTATTTTGGATTAATAAGCAGCCAAAAAAAAAAAAAAAGAAAGAAAGAAAGAAAGAAAAGATTACTAATTTTATGACTTTTTAAGGTTAACATTCTTATCAAACAAAAATATTTTGGAAAATTGTAAATGAGAAAAAATATATATAATTCAGGAAACAACAAAGGAATTGGGTTAATTATAGGAGAAATATGTGTAGAGCAAAATTTACTTTGGTCAGCTTTTCCAAGAATAAACATTTAACATGATGAATTCTTGATTACTATAACATATATATTTTTTAAAGAAAAAAAGTAAATGCAGTAAATACACACACATATTCATAATAATTCTATCACTTTTCAACCTTAAAAAAGAAATTCTGTTGTTTGCAACAACATAGATGGCATTGGCATTACAAGCCAAACACTAAAAGACCAGTTTCACATGTTCTCATTTATATGTGGAATCTAAAACAATTGACCTCATAGAAGCCAAGCTGAATGGTGGGTAGTAGAGGCTGGTCGGGGTAAGGGGCTGGGAGATGATAAAGTGCAGAGAGGCTCAGGCAACATAAAGAGGTTGTGACCGAGCATGGTAGCACACACCTGTAATCCCAGGTACTTAGGAGGCTGAGACAGGAGGATCACAAGTTCAAGGCCAGTCTGGGCAACTTAGTGAGGTCCTGTCTCAAATTTTTAAAAGTAAACAAACAAACATATAAATTAAAATGGCTGGGAATGTGGCTCAGTGGTAGAGCCATTACCTAGCATGTGTGAGGCCCTGAGTTCAATCTCTACTAATCCAAAAGTTGGATTTTGTGGGAGCGTCTGTTACATAACATGGTGACTAGGCTAATGGTTGAGCACTGGACATTGCCACATCCTTGAGAGGCTGGATCTTGAATATGTCAAATGTTCAAAGTGATGAGTTGGTGGCCTTGATTTGGCCAGTCCCCATTGTCTCCAAAATTTATAACATTACTTTGTATTCCATAAATATGTATCGCTATAATTTGATGATAGATAATTTTCTTAAAACTGAAAATATTTAAAATTTTCATTTATTAATTTGAAAAAACAATTGCCACATGTCAATTTAAATAATACCTTTTTATGAAAAATTATTTTTTCCAATACATTTTAGTAAGATAAGTACATTGTCTTTCATTTTTAGAAATCTAATGAATGTCTGGTGCTATATGTGTGTTTTAGTTAAAGTCTATGAAGAAAATGTGGCCTCAGAGACACACAACTGAGAAAGGCAGGAGCAACTTAGTAGCCTTTTGAGATTATTTGGATATTGTTTGATAATACAGCAAAACTCCACGAGAGCTGATTTCTTAAGATGGGCTGTGATGGGAAATCCGAAACCACATCCGTGTGCTTTTTTTTATCATATCACAGGGTCTTGGTCTTTCTTGTGCTTTGAGTAGATCTTCCTCCTGGTTTTTGTAACATTTTGCATTAATATTTGGAAAATATGGACACACAGAGTCTTTCAGACTGTCTAGATGCTGGAGCCCTTTAGAACACAGTCTCAAAAAGTTCAGTTTTGGTTAACATCACCTCTGATTTTACAAGTATTGAGAAACTGTCAAACTCACAGGGGCAGATACAAGTTTCCCAAAATTTAAAAACTCATATTTAATTATTGGCCACAAATATTACCAGTTGTTTTCCTTGAAGCAACTGGATAACTTATTTTTTTGAGAAAATAGCTGTAAAATACTCAGATTGGAATAACCGTATTCCATAGTGCATTTTTTTTTTTTTTGTACTGGGGATTGAACCCAGAGGTACTTAACCACTGAGCAACATCCCCAATCTTTTTTTGTATTTTATTTAGAGACAGGGTCTTGCTGAGTTGCATAGGGTCTGCTAAGTTGCTGGGGCTGGCTTTGAACTTGGGAGCCTCCTGCCTCAGCCTCTCAAGCTATTGGGATTGGAGGCATGGGCCACTGTGCCCAACCTTCTGTCCTATTAAGTGAAGACAGTGTTCCATCAGAAAGTGCCGGTTCATCTTTCAGCTCTGACAGTCACACGCGTGCTCCCGAGTATTGAACAGAAGGGCTCTATGTGGGTTCCTATTTCATCACATTGAATATTAAAAGTATAGGTGCTCTGGGGTTCAGATTTTTAAAAATTAAAAATTTGACTGCTCCACCAAAAACATTCTTCAGTAAAACCATGTTTGCCCCTGTGAAGTGCGTGGCAGTGAGGAACGCCGTGACAACTAGCACGGCTTAAGGCCACTGCCTTGATTTGTGCTAAGGGACCAGCAGTCCACTCACCATGGCTTCTACACCATCAGGGCATACTTCATTGTAAATGGCAAGCGACATACTTGTCCTGTTATGGAAATAGTTTTGACTTTGCAGTTCCCCTTGGAAACATCTCAGGAATCCTCAGGGGCAGGGGATGATGCACTTGGAGAATTGCTATTCTGAGAGAGCTAAGCAGAAGTCAAATTATGTTTACTATTCCCTCCCAAGTGGTTCTCCAGAGTGTCTCTGTCAGCTCCATCCCACCAGCAATGTTAAACACCCTCCAGTGCCCACATCCTGCTCTTCACCTTGTGTAATCCGACTTTTATTTTGTCCGATCCTATGGGTAGGAAATGATGTCTCATTGCTCTATTAATCAAAGACAGTATTTCAAATATATTTGGAATCATCTCTCAAACTGTTTTTTTTTTTTTACTATAATTGGATGGTGTTTGTTGCATTCACTAAAAACTGGGATAATTTAAAAGGATATATTTATCAAATATAAAGTCTTTCCCGACATATGTTTAAAAGTTGTGTGTGTGTGTGTGTGTGTGTGTGTGAGAGAGAGAGAGAGAGAGAGAGAGAGAGTGTTTCTATCTTTCGTGTTGGCAAAACATTTCCCACTTCAATCTTCTTTTGCAATCTTCCAAATGAGAGAGCTTCTGGGAATGTGATTCTAGGGATTTTTAATCATTTTTTCCCTGTAAACCCCACTCGCCCGCATGTGATTTGGTTTCGGAATTGCAGTTGATTACATGGTAGATGTGAGCCTGCGGGTGTCTGGGCTGATGCTGCCCCTGGTAGCTCCATGTACCTCGCCTCTGTGTGTCGCTGAAGTTCTCCATTCAGATTCGTAGATGCTGGCAAAACTGGCTTCACTAAGACTCCGTGAGAAATGACACATTAGTTTCCAACTGCTTTACATGGTGACTATGTAAACTAACCCAAAGAGCAAGGCCTTCCTAAGTAGTTCTGTATGGAAACCTGAACTCATGGGCCAACATTGCTTCTGTCACGTTCTGATTCTCTGGAGAAAGTCTTTACTAATCCTTTGGTGTCTACTGTATGAAGCCCTGAAGTTTTCCCTGCATGTAATGGTGTGTATTGTATCTTTAATTTTTAAAAGACAAGGAGATGAAAATGAACACAATATGCACAAATAAATATGGTTATTCATTACTGCAAATAATAAAACCATAACCACTTGGAGAGGAGAACTTAATGAAACCTGGGCCAACTAGACCACGTGACCATGGAACATGCCTGGTGGGTAGTTGTCCTTCTGAGGACCCGCAGTGCTCCAGAAAAATCCAATTAAATTGGTTCTGGAAGGATCTCTGGAGAAAAAGCTGATCTGGGGCAAGGGAAGTAGGAGAGGAGGCTAACACAGCTGGTGGTGCACTTACCTGGTCAGGTGTGCTCCAAGATAGATGCGAAAGCATGAGTCAGCTTAAGGAAGTGCCTTTGGCTGAATGGGGACAATTTGAGCATCACAATGAACAATATGTAATGAATGACAACAAGAAGATTCCCTAAATGGATACTGATGTCAATAGAAATAAGTAAACAAGGGAGAGGGGATAATACTTCCTTGGCATGGAATGCTAAATAGTAAATATGGAAGGAATGATGGAATTGGAAAATCCTCAATGGGTGCTAAAACTCGTGGGTAAAATGTGAGGTGGAACAGGATATTGTCACAGAGTGTCTCCCCAGGATTCACTCATGACACAAGGAAGCACAATGACTTTACAATGCGGAAACCGGACAGATGATCACTTTACTCAACGATTAAAGTTCATATCCCCAGCACTGGGTCAAATAACTCCTTGTCTCTCCTGACAGCAGGCAGGGAGACGAACACAACATCACCTCTGTGAAATTTCTGGGCAAATGCACCAACTGAATCTGATTGTGAAAAAACAGCAGACAAACCCAAACAGAGGGAAATTCTATAGAATAGCTGGCCTGACCTCTTGAAAAAAAAAAAAAATGATGTGAGGCTCAGGAAATGCAAGGGAAGACTGCAGAACTAGCCCAGATCAAAGGAGATGAATTTAAGACACTGGGCTCTTTCTTTTCTTTGAAGGCCAGAGGTGGAGATGGGGGAAATAGAAAGCCCAAGCATCTTTCTTTCTCTGTTGGGCCAGACTGGGGCAGAGCTCTCCTGCAGAGCTGGGTGCACCAGATCTCTAGGGTGCAAAGCAGTGTTCCGGGACCAAATTTCATCCCTTTTCTAGATTTCCCAGAAATGGTCCCCAGAAACCCTCACCTCCAAGTCTTTCATGTCACAGCTCAAACAGGGAGAAGCCTCCTTTATCATAGATCATAGCTTCCATTTGCACCAGTCGTCAGAGAAGCAGACAGAACCTCACTGGGGATAGATGGCTATTGTCAGCCTTTTCACTGCTGTGACTAAAGGACCCGACCAGAACAACTGTAGAGGAGGGAAAGTTTATTTGGGGGCTCACAGCTTCAGAAGTCTCCATCCATAGACAGCAGGCTCCATTCCTCTGGGCTCAAAGTGAGGCAGAACATCATGGTGCAAGAGTGTGGCAGAGGGAAGCAGCTCCCATGGTGATCAGGAAGCAGAGAGAGACTCCACCCAAAAGGCCTGGCCTCAGTGACCCAGCTCCTGCATCCACACCTCCCCTCTCCTCCAGCCACCACTCAGTGAATCCGCATCAGGGGAAGAATTCGCTAATGGAGTTAAGGATCTCAGAACCTATCATTTCTTCCCTGAACCTTCTTGCATTGTCTTACATGTGAGCTTTTAGGGGACACCTCACCCATAAACCATAACAGATAGATACATCAAAACATAAGGGGAGAGAGAGGAAGAGAAAAAGAGCGAGCCCTCACCACCCTCTCCAAGCTCCTGCACCCTGGGTGTCTGGTCTGGTGCATGCCAACCAGAACCCCCAGAGAAGCTGATGGATTGGGTGGTCCTGAGCTGGACTAAGGTCCTCGGTGCTCCTCTGATCCCCATCCTAGATCAGGGCCACGGGAGAAGGGCTCTCGGGAACCTGCTGGTGTCAAATGGTCCTAAGCTCCTCTAATCAGGGTCTCTGCCGAGTCCTCGTTGCTAACACGGTGACTCTAACTGCCGTGTACTACAAATTAATTCATTCCTTTAGGCCTTGCTGTTCGGTAACTGGCTGTCACAGCAATCGCCCTGGGAGCTAATTGAGAGTTGCGATCCGTGGCGGTATTTCCATTAGCAGCATAGTGACAGGGGGCCGCTGTGCACACACAAATACACACCACAGCACAAAACATGGGTACACACACACACACACACACACACACACATACATAAGCAGACACCTGGCATGCATACACACAAACACATGCACACTCATGCACGCGGGCACACCAACACACATACACTCAAGCTGATGTACCCAAATTCGCTAGTATAGACAAGTAGGAGACTGTGAGTGCTCAAGGCTGCCATATTTTGGGATCTCCTGGAAGAAGATGGAGCCCCTGTGAACATGGGACCTGGGGGTGGACCTGCTGGCCACTGGAGAGCACAAGAGTGTCCTCCCCCACCCCTTGCTGCTACACCAGGGCCACTAGTGTTCCCGCAGGTCACTATGGGGAAGCATCCAGTACCTCGTTAGGGGGTTCTTCTTCCTGCTCAGGAGGATGTCAGCCACCCAAGAAATTAAAGTCTAGAATAATTAGTGAAGAACAAATGACAAAGTCGGAAAGAGAGTTTCAAACAGTGAAGCCCCTGATAGGCCCAGTCCACACAGGAGCTGGAGCTGGACAATTAGAAAATGGCTCCCATGGTCTATTTAAGGGGATACACCAAAGGCAGGGGATGAGGTTTCTTGCATTCCCCAGGCTGATTGGCATCTTGGCAGGTCACGCCCATCTCAGAGGGGCTGTGTGGCTACAGCAGGTCACCCCATCTCCCATGCTGTGTGGGACCTTTGGCAGAGCTGAATAGGGCTCACAGTGTGTCTGGGTGGTCAGCCAGAGGAAATGTCCACCGGAAGTGCCCAGGCACCAGATTCTCCTGTTCATTAGGCTGCGATGCACAACGTAGTGCACACACAGCCCATGGATGGCTCTTGACGGGTCACAGTGACCCGTGTCCTAGGTTGGTTTCCTTTGTCAGGGGGAGGGCAGGATGTGGCCACAGCAGACTTGGAGTATGCATGGACTCCTGCGGGGGTGGGGGACGAGTGGTCCTTCCTGCTCATCTCAACCCACGTTTACTGGCCTCCACTTCCTGCAGGGAATGCAGATGGACACACTCATCCTATGGTGCAAGAAGTCCTTGTTTGGACAAGGGCCGGGCACTGTTCTTGGCACTTGGCCAGGTTGGATTCTCAGAAGCAGAGCCTGCAACGTGGACCCACCAGGGGGGTGGGGTGGGGAGACGGGGAAGGGAAGGAGGGCCACGTGGGGCGGGGGAAGGGGAGCCACGTGGGGGCGAAGCAGGTCTCATCAGCTCTCAAACACCTCTAATCTGACTCTTGGGTAGACCGAGCAGTCTGAACCAATCTTTGGGACCAGGGGGATGAAATGGGCTGATTAACCAGGTCCTAAATTTTTGGATGGGGCCCTCCATAGCCTGGGAGTGAGGGGGAGAATTTCTCAAAAGGGAATATGAGTGAGATTTTACCAAAAGAATGGAAACAAGCCCAGGCACGTGGCACATGCCTGTAATCCCAGGGGCTTGGGAGGCTGACACGGGAGGATCATGAGTTCAAAGCCAGCCTCAGCAAAAGCAAGGCTCTAAGCAACTCAGTGAGACCCTGACTCTAAATAAAATACAAAATAGGGCTGGGATGTGGCTCAGTGGCTGAGCACTCCTAGGTTTAATCCTGGGTACCAAATAAATGAATAAAAGAAAAGAAGGAAAGATTGAAAGCCAAAGGCGGAGGCCAGGGACAATGAATCTCTGCTATCACTATGTGCCTGAAACAGGAGGACACTGTGCCCGGGCCACCAGGACTTGGGTGGAAGGCCACGGAGGTCAGTTACCAGGAGCCACTCACCTCATGCAGCAGCCATCTAACAGAGCCATGGGCCTGCCCTACTTATTCCAGAGGCCACCGCCCAGGGGCCTGGCTCTACCCTGCATGTCTGTGATGGACGTCATTTAATCCTCAACGTTCAAAGGCAGAACTGTCCAACTCAGGCACCAGGGGCACAAGTGGTCAAACACAGGGGACCGTGGGAGGGAGGGCTCTTGGCCCTTCTGCCTTCCCCAGAATTCCGTTCATGGGTCACAGTGCCCCACATGTCCTGAAAGTGCACATCCGTCTGGAAGCCCAGAATGTGACCTGACCTGGACATCAGGTCTTTCCAGATGTGTTGGATCCGATGAGGTCCCGTGGGACTGGATCCAGTATGACCAGTGCTGTGTCAGATGAGGAGAGCACAACAGGGAAGGACGCCAGCAATGGGAGAGGTAGAAGGTAACTGGAGGGACACATTTGCCAGCCAACCAAGGCCAAGGGCCACCGACAACCACCAGAAGCTGAGCAGAGTCAGGGACAGAGCCCCCTGGGGCCTAGGAGAGAGCATGGGCCACCAGCATCTCCATTTCAGACCTCCAACCCCTGCGACTGTGAGAGAACCAATGTCCACAGCAGTAAGTCCCCCAGGTGCCACTCTGTGACAGCAGCCCCAGAAACCCAACACACTTGGGCCCAGCTCATTCCATACAACTTAACATCTGTCCTTGGGAGAATGGACAAAACCCATCAACGCGCAAGGCCTTCGTGTGACTGGCAACCGTTATTGGAAGTTTTTAGGAGTTTCACCTGGTCACAGCTGACAGCCACAGCCCTAAGACACTCTGAAGCCCTCGTCTCCAATCTCTTGTCTCAGAAACTCAACTCCCTTGCTTTATTATACAGAAATGTCTAGGCCCTGGGTCACCTTCCCCTCTGGGCTCGCTTGGCCTATCCAAAGCTCGCTGTCCTGCTCAGCATGGCCACCTTCTATAGGACAGTCCTTCAGTGACAGGGGACACAGCTGGCATTTGGGCCTTTGTCTTTCTCCTTTCTTTGTCTCATGAGGAAGAAAGCCACGGAGGGATTTATTGTCTTATTCATCCGGATGATTCCTTCCTTGATATGGTTTGGATGTGAGGTGTCTCTCTAAAACTCTGAACGTCCCGAGGTGAAGTGATCAGGTAAGGAGAGCTGTGACCTAATCAGCCCATCCTGGTTTAAGTGGACCGACAGGGTGGTAACTGAGGGCAGGTAGGGGTGACTGGAGGAGGTGGGTCACTGAGGGTATGCCCCAGAAGGATGCGTCTCCTCTGTGGCCATTTCCCCTGTCTCTCTGCTTCCTGACCCTGCCATGAGTAGAGCAGCTTTCCTGCGCTGGGCCCTTCCCTGTGATGTTCTGCCTCACCCTGGGCCCAGAGCAATGGAGTCGGCCATCTATGGGCTGAGACCTCTGAAGCCATGAGCCCCAAATAAACTTTTCCTCCTCTAAGTTGTTCTTATTGGGTATTCTGGTCACCGCAACAGAAACAACAACAACACACAAACACAGACACACACACACAAAAAAAAAAAAAAAAAAAGAAAAAAAACTAGTTAAAACATTTCTCAGAAAACAGAAATAGTTATAGTCTCTTCTGACTTTTTCACCAAGCCTAGGAAGGCCATCTTCTGCTCGTGGCATAAGGGGCCATGGCTGCTCCCTATTTAGCTTTGGTGTCTTTGGCCATGGCTCAGTGGTCCCCTGCTGCCATGGAGGGGTGGGCCATCTTTCCAGCTCCCACTTCCCTCCGTGGATGAAGGACCTCAGAGTCCACCCAGTGATATCAAGGACATAGTGATACAAGGAAGAGAAGGATCTGCCTGGGCCTCCCAGCAAGCCGTGATGCAGCTAGATCGGGACCTAAGATGTTTCTCCTTTCCTAGCCTGGCCAGCAGCTGTCAGACCCGTGAGGAGA
The DNA here is from genome assembly GCF_048772815.1 of Callospermophilus lateralis. Taxonomy (NCBI): domain Eukaryota; kingdom Metazoa; phylum Chordata; class Mammalia; order Rodentia; family Sciuridae; genus Callospermophilus; species Callospermophilus lateralis. The sequence goes on along the minus strand of NC_135307.1, from coordinate 27,439,366 downwards.
CAGGTGGGCAGTGCTCACAGAATACAGTGTCCAAAAGTATTGGCCTCTCTGGGTTCAGTGGTATGTCCAGCGCTCGAGAAGCTGAGGCAGGAGGATCATGAGTTCAAAACTAGCCTCAGCAATTTAATGAGATGCTAAGCAACTCAGGGAATCCCTGACTCTAAATTAAATACATAAAGGGCCGGGGACGTGGCTCAGTGGTTGAATGCCTCTGAGTTCAATCCCCAATACCAAAAAAAAAAAAAAAAAGAAGTACTTGCTTCACCTGTTAGACAAGACCTCCTCAGAATCCCCACCATTTAACCTTGAGCTCAGACTGTCTTCATAGGGTTCCAGGTAAAGTGAGCGTACACCACCTTAAAGGTAGTGTATTTTTAGCTTTTAACACTATGATAATAATAACGATAATAATTCATTACAAGAATTACGTATTACACAAAGGTCTCATCACGGGTGATTTTTTTTTCCTTCAAGGACATTTGGCAATCTCTAGAGACATCTTTGGTTGTCATGACAGGGGCTAGATATTGGCATCTCGTGGGTAGAGACTAGAGATGCTACTAAACATGACTAAAGTGCAGGACAACACCAACGAGGAATCATCAGAACTAGGGAAAAAAAAGCAGATTTTTTTTAATGCTCATTGCGTAATGTAGAGAATTAATGGATATTACTATTTTATGAATGAAGGAACTCTCAGAGAGATGAATTTTTCATGGGCCACTAAGCCAGTGAGTGGAAGAACTGAATTGAAACTCAGGCTGGTCCTATTCCAAAGCTTGCGCCTCGTTTCCACCATGTAATATACTCCTTCTGCAGGTCTCTCCTCTAGGTGGTTGGTAAACCCTATTCCTCTCATGGCTGAGCTCAGCACAATGCCTGGTATAGACCAGGAACTCAGAAATGATTATAAATTAAACATTTCACCCTGGCTTAGGGAAAATTCCTGATCGAGGAAGTATTCCCAGCCGTAACTCTGGCTAGCTAACCAAGCCTTGGTCTTTCTTCCTCCCAGGCTCCACTCACACCCACCCCCTCTACCTCTTTTTTGGGTCGTCTTATTGTGGGGAGACATGATTTTGGCACCCAGAGAGGGGAGGCCAAGGATGCTGCTTCAACATCCTAGCTTGCTCAGAACAGCTCCTCTCAACAGAGAACTACCTGGCACAGAACAAGGCCAAGGTTGAAAGGTTGTGCGGGGAGAAATAATCTTCTTTGGGAATTAGTAATCATGACTTTCCTCCCCCATAGTTTGGTTTGTTTGTTTGTGGTACTGGGGATTGAAACCAGGGGTGCTCTAACACTGAGGTGCACCCCCAGCCCTTTTTATTGTTCACTTTGATACAGGGTCTTGCTAAGTTGCCGAGGCTGGCTTCAAACTTGCCAGCCTCCTTCCTCAGGCTCCCAAGTCGCTGGGATTTGGGGCATGTACCCCCATACCTGGAATCTCCCTGCTACATGTGAAATTTTAATTTGCTCCTGTGATTTGGAGCTCCAAACCCAGATTAACAACAACAAGGAATCTGAGGTCAGTTTTAACCTAGGACAAATGCAATTACCCTCGTGGAGGGACAAATCATCTCTCCAACTGATGTAGGATTCCCATATGCAAAACTTCATTGACGATGAATTTATAATCCAAAATTATAAAATGCACAAGGAAATAGTCAACCAAGAGAAAAAAAATCATGGGTATAAGAGAAAAATAAGATAAGATCCTCAAGAAATTTAGATTAAAAAGGGAGCAAAAAATGGTAAATCAGAGGAACCCACAGTATTGTAGCAACTGCCTGTGGGTGAATTACAACCACGGTTCTGTGGCAGGATATTGCAGTGGGAAGATTGTGGGAGAATACTGGTTTGCAACTTAGAGAGCTAGCAACCAGGTGAAAACCAAAAATATTGTTTTCTAGACTAAAAGAGAATTAATAAAAGGGATAGACTGCAGCAATATCCAGGCCCGCGGCGGCTCCGTAGGGGCGGGGAACTCCCTTCCAATGAGCCAAAGACAGTGTCCCTTCTAATTTTAGATAAACAGGCTTTGCTGTCCAACAAATTCACATTCTGAGCAGAAAAGAATCTTACATACAGTGAGCTGAGCCAGGTCAGGAGAAAATCCTAGCACAATCTGGTGGAAAGAGGCCCACAGTTTTTAAAAAAACTGGATCTCCTGAATGGGAGACTAGAAATCCCTGCGTTTTCCCTTTATTTTTTCATAGTTTGCTTTCCTTCTCTCTTATCCTGTCCTTGCTCTACTTGCTTTTCAAATACCAAGACCAAACAGTCACTTAGGATATACTTTTCACTGGATGGATTGGTGTCCGTGCCAAGTGTCAGTCTGCATAGGAGTGAAACTGGAGCTCAGATCGGGGGAAGCTCAGGGTGGCAATGGAAGCCGTAGCTGCTGGTCAGTCAGTCAGCACAGCAGAGAAGGATGAGATCCTAATTAGAATAAATTGCACTCCATGTATGTATAATATGTCAAAATGCACTCTACTGTCATGTAAATCTAAAAAGTACAATTGTGCTTTCATTCACAATTGGCAGTCTGATCCCTGGGTGTGCCCGAAGGGATGGAACTAGAATGATCAGGGTCAGGTGGAAAGCGATGATCCTGTGGCACACTCCTGTGGACCTGGCACCAGGTCTCTGTGCCCTTTAGAAAGGTCTGGAGGACAGGCTGATGTGTCTTGCATACCTCCCCACTGTGCAAGGACTGAGGTTCTTGGAATGAGGGGTGAAATAAAACCCAGTTCAGGGTAGAGGCAGAGTGGGTGAGAGGTATGACTATCAGTTCCGCCAGACTTACATGCCCACCCCTGGTCACAATAACAAAGTCATTTTGAGGGTGAATTATGCTCTGAATCAGACAGGCTGCCAGGCAAGGAGGGAGTGGAACTCAACATATAGACTCCCCTAGCAAATTTGGCTGGTTTAGGTCAGAGCTGAGATCAAACAAACAACACAATATTTTTGTCACACAAAGTTCCTCATAGTTGGGAAATTCTTTTTTGGGGGGTAGGGGGTGGCAGGGATACTGGGGATTGAACTCAGGGGCACTCAACCACTGAGCCCCATCCCCAGTCCTATTTTGCATTTTATTTAGAGACAGGGTCTCACTAAGTTGCTTAGCACCTCTCCATTGCTGAGATTGGCTTTGAACTTGTGATCCTCCTGTTTCAGCCTCCCAGGTTGCTGGGATTACAGTCATATGCCACCATGCCCAGCTATAGTTGGAAAATTCTAAAATAAAAAAATCCCAGAAAGATTCCTATGTTCATCTATAAATACACAACCAGTGTAACTCCACATCATGTACAACCACAAGAATGGGATCCTAATTAGAATAAATTACACTCCATGTATGTATAATATGTCAAAATGCACTCTACTGTCATGTAAATCTAAAAAGTACAAAAAAAATTTAGGTCATCTAGTCTGCTAAAAGGTTTTTCTTCTGATTTGTGAATCTATTGACATGAAAAGAGTTGCAAGAGTGAAACAATACAATTGTTTTGAGTCATTAATATAGTTACCTTTGTTGTAAATAATAAAATTAAATTATAAAAAGAAACAGAAAGATTTCCATTTCAAAATCCTCAGCAAAAAGAAAACTGATTCTCTATATAACAGTGACTGCACTAACTGCTCAGTTAGATTGATCCCCAGTGTCTTGCTATGTTTTATGTTTTTTCCAGAGTTCTATTTTACATATTTTTGTCAATTAATTAGATCCACTTTGGATACCTCTTTTCCTTTCTCCCATTTAAAAAAATTTTTTTTTAGTTGTATTGAACACAAACCTTTATTTTTCACTTTTTTATTTATATGTGGTGCTGAGGATCGCACCCAGAGCCTTGCACGTGCCAGATGAGCGCTCTACCACTGAGCCACAACCCCAGCCCCTCCATGGAATATTCTATCCCCAAAAGGGCAAAGGAGTAGGATTATAAAGGAACAGGTGAGTGTAACTCAACCCTGGTGGGTGATGCCTACACCTTCAGCCACACCTTGTTATCTGAGCTGGGGTAACGTCCAAGTTACTGCGACCTGGCACTGCCTTACCAGACTGAAGGCAATAATTGGTTAGAAACTGGTGCATCAGGACTTAAAGGTGGCTGCATCCAGGGCTGCTCCCGACAGAAGGGGTCTCAGAGAAGATGCACCCTTCCGGGGTTTGACCCCAATGATCCACATTCTCCAGGGTTTGACCCCAGTGATCCACATTGCCCTACCTACATACAGTTACCACCCAGCGTTTCCATTTAAACTAGGACAGACTGATTAGGTTATGGCTTTCACAATCTAATCATTTTACCTCTGCATATTCCTGCCTTAATTGAGGAGCTCTGGGGAGGATGCCTCAATCTAAACCGTAACAGATGGACATCCAAATACAGGAGGCATTTATAACCCCAAATAGACAAGATTAAAAAGAACTTTCCCATGATGTATTATAATTAAAATGCCAAATATACAGAATAAAGATAAAATTATTTATTTATTTATTTTTAAAATTTTAGTTGATTTAAAAAAAATGACAGCAGAATGCATTACAATTCTTATTACACATCTACAGCACAATTTTTCATAACTCCATACCTCTGGTTGTATATAAAGTATGTTCACACCAATTTGTGTCTTCATACATGTACTTTAGATAATGATGTCCATCACATTCCACCATCTTGCTACCCCCGTGCCCCCTCCCTTATCCTCCCACCCCTCTGCCCTATCTAGAGTTCGACTCTTCTTTCCATGCTCCCACTCCCTACCCAACTATGAATCAGCCTTCTTATATCAGAGAAAACATTTGGCATTTGTTTTTTGGGGATTGGCTAACTTCACTTAGCATTATCTTCTCCAATGCCATCCATTTACCTGAAAATGCCATGATTTTACTCTCTTTTATTGCTGAGTAATATTCCATTGTCTATATATGCCACACTTTTTTTTTTATCCATTCATCTACTGAAGGGAAAGATAAAAATTTTAAAAGCCTCAATAGAAAAACATTGGGTCACATTTAGAGGTGAATCAATAAGAATAACACCTGATTTTCCATGAGATACTCTAAAATCTAGAAGAACTTAGAATGCTGTCTTCAAAGCCCTGAAAGAAAATAACTATTAATCAAGATTGCTCCACCCAGAAAGGTTATTGTTCAGAATCAAAGAAGAAATAAAAGCCTTCCAAGGTGAGTATAAACTAAAACGATTAATGACTACTAAGCCAGCATTACAGAAAATGCTTAAAGAAATCCTACATATTAAATAAATTAAAAAACAAACTCCAGAGCTCAGAAAATGATGAATTTTGCTATAAAAGTAGTTAAGCAAATGAGAGATAGGACCAAATTAAACCTTAGAAATAAATCAAAATGGCAGGAAATAATAACACCAAATGTAAACTGTCTCAACTCTCCAACTAAAAGATATAGACTGGAAGAATGGATTAAAAGACAAAATCAACTACATGTTGTCTGCAAAAATACTCAACTCACAGGCAAGATATCCACAGTTTGAAATTGAAAAGATAGAAAATGAGAGTCCATGCAAATGGAGCCCCAAAGCAAGCAGTAGTAGTGACTCTCACATCCAGCAAAGCCGACTTCAAGACAAAACTAATCAAAAGTGACAAATAAGGTCCCTCTATACTGTCAAAGGGAATGATTCAATAAGAAGATATAATAACAGTGAATATTTATGTCCCAAACAAACACTACTCAACATAAAGTTTCAGATAGATCCCAACAAAATAATACTGGGTGATTTCAAACCTCTATTGCCAATCAATAGGTCATGCAGACATAAAATCAGTAAAGACTTTAAAAATTATATAAATCAATTGGGTCTAACAGACATCTACAGAATATTTCAACCAACAATTCACTTTCTTCTCAGTTACTTACTTATAAAACTTTGTCCAAAATAGATCATATTTTAGGTTACAAAGCAAGTCTTAGCAAATATTAAAAAATTAATTATTTGCAGCTTATCCAATCATAATGGAATAAAATTAGAACTCAACAGCAAGAAAGACTACAGAAACTAAGTAAACACATGCAGATTGAATAATACACTTTTAAATGATGAATGGATCATAGGAGAAACCAGGGAGAAATTGTAAAATACTCTAACAAGAATAAAGATACAACACATTAGAATGTCTTGGACTGTGAAAATTGTTCTAAGGAAAATTTATAGCTATGAATGCCTATTTTTAAAAAGATCAGAAAGATCCCAAAGGAACAACTTGATGATGCATTTTAAGGTCCTAGAGTAATAAGACCAATTCCAAACCTGGTGGAAGGAAGGATGTAATTAAGATCAGAGATGAAATTAATGAAATAGAGAATTTAAAAAAAAAACACAAAACCAATGTAGCAAAGAGTTGATTATTTGAAAATATAAACAAGATTGGAAAACTCTTGGATGAACTAACCAAAAGGAAGAGAAGACTCAATAAAATTAGAGATGAAAAAGGAGATATCACTACAGACATCACAGAAATCCAGATGATCATTAGGGAATATTTTGAACACTAGTATCTTTTTTAAAAACAAATTGAAAAATCTAGAAGAAATGGACAAATTTCTAGATACATACAACTTACCAAATTTAAATGAAGAGGATGTAGAAATCCTAAACAGATTTAAAACAAACAATGAGTTGTAAACAGTAATAAACAGCCCTCCAACAGAGCAAAGTTCAGGACCAGATGGATTCTCAGCTGAGTTCTTTCTTTCCTTTTTTTGTACCAGGGATTGAACCTAGGGACACTCGACCACTGGCCACATCCCCAGCCCTATTTTGTATTTTATTTAGAGACAGGGTCTCACTGAGTTGCTTAGTGCCTCGCCATTCCTGAGGCTGGCTTTGAACTCACAATCCTCCTGTCTCAGCCTCCTGAACCCTGGAATTATAGGCATGTGCCATCCCACCTGGCTCTCAGATGAGTTCTAATAAACCTTTAAATAACTCATGCCAATTCTCCTCAAAAAATTATTTCACAAATTTGGAAGGGGCTGAACACTCACAAATTTATTCTATGAGGCCAGTGTCACCCTGCTATCCAAACCAGATAAGACACATCAAGGAAAGAAAAATACAGACCAACATTACCAATAAATATAGATGCAAAAATTCTTAATAAAATATTAGCAAATCATACTCAACAACACATTAAGAAGACTGTACATCATGATCAAATTAGGTTAATTCCAAAGATGAAAGGATGGCTCCACATATGCAAATCATATAAATAAAATTAAGGACAAAAATCATATGGTCATCTCAATAGATGCAGAAGAAGCCTTAGATAGAATTCAGCACCCATCATAATAAAAACACTGAACAAACCAGGGGTAGAAAGACCTTACCTCAATATCATAAAAACCATGTATGACAAACCTAAAGCCAACATGGAAAAAAACCGAAAGCATTTCTTTGAATATCAGGAACAAGACAAGGCTGTCCATTCTCCCTATTAGTATTCAATATAGTACTTGAAATTTTGGCTGGAGTAATTAGGCAAGAGAAGAAAAAAAAAAAGGGATATGAACAGGAAAGGAGAAAGTCAGATTATACACTGTTGATGGGATTGTGAATTAGTACGATCACTATGGAAATAAGTACGGAGATTCCTCAAAAGATTAGGAATGGAACCAACATATGACCCAGTTACACCACTCCTTGAGATTTAGCCAAAAGAGGTGACATTGGCATACCATAGCAATACATGCATAGCCATGTTTATAGCCCCACAATTCATAATAGCCCAGTTATGGAACCATCAAGATGTCTGCCAACAGATGAATGGATAAAGAAACTGTGGTATATACACGATGAAGTTTTACCCTGCTATAAATAAGAATGAAAGTACGTCACTTGCAGGAAAATGGATGTTACTGTAGAATATCATGTTAAGTGAAATAAGCCAGATTCAGAAAGTCAAGGGTCAGATGTTTTCTTTCACAAGTAGCAACAAGACAGAAAAAAAAATGGGGGAAAAGTGATCTCTTGAAAATATAAGGGAGGCCAGTAGAGTAGAGGATGGGGATCAGGGGAGGAAGGAGGTAAGAAAAGGAGAGGTACTGGGGAATGGAATAGATCTGTTTTGTGCATAGATGAATATACCACAATGAATCCCACTTCTATGTACAGTTATGATGCACCAATAAAACATTCTTTGAAAAAGACATTTCAATAAAAGATTCTAGGTACAACCCTGAAAATATCCTGAAATCCACTAAATTATAGTCTTTAGAAGGGTGAATTTTTCCACATATGAATTATATCTCAATAAAGCTATTATTAAAGAAAAAGACCACAGGACAGAGACCACAATGTACCTTTGTGTGAAATGATTAAATTCACATTATCTTCCTTGGGAGCTTTCTTAAGAATTAGAGAAAATGTATAACTGGCATTAAATAAGCATTCAATAGTAGGATTTGTTATGATTATCCCAATGATTATTAATTTATCCTCTTTCTATATTTCTGAAGCCCCTTGTCATCTATCAGAATGTACCCTGGTTGTATCCCTTTCTATTAGAGCCTTAACACCACATTTCCTCAATCCCAAGATGCCATTAATTGTAGTACGGATCATCCATTCCATAAAAGCTTTCAAAAATCAAAGCTATCTATCAATCGTACTTATTTATTGTAGGGTACCATCTGATTTTTGGAAATATTCAAATGAGAAAAACACATCTGAATTTATAGTTCTGATAACATTATTTGTGGTCATGTGATCATAGGTGCCACTGAGTAGCCAACTTCAAGTTTGATGACTCTAAATTCTGGATTGCAGGAATCTGGAGCCTCTCTCCAGGCTGGCAGCTAGAGAACAGCGACTCTGGAGGCCTCACAGCCTGCACGTGGCCCAGGCAGAGGAGCCCCACAAGTCTGCAGGAGGAAGGAAGGGCAGCCCACAGTCTCAGGTGGGCATCCTTGATTTCTCATCTGGGCATTATCTGACCCAGTGCTAAATCGCCAGCCCTGCACGATCTTTCAGTGTGGGCAGACTCAGCCATGGGTGGGCACGGGGGCACGTCCTTCTTCCTTTGTCTCCCCTCCCTTTCCTTTTTCTCCCTCTGCCCTCCCTACAGGCCCCAGCCTTGAAGTCCTGACTGATACTAGCTTCTTGAAAGCTTCAGATTGGGCCCCGTCCTTGACCACAATGCTCTTTCTTGAATACTTTGATCCCCCACCCCCACATCGCAGGATTGCTCTCTGGGGAGTTTGAATCCAGTGCTCCTACCATCATCTCCTTGCTTGAAGTTCTCAATAATAACCGTAGAATGTCCTGGAACATAACACCCTGAGATAAGGAGAAAGCACCTGAGCTAGCTAGGGATCTGTTCTTGTCTTCACCAGGAATGTAACCTGAGTTACAGAGGAACATCTGGGCTTTGTTCCACTTTCCCCTGGACATAAGATGTCCTTCAAAGCTTTAGCCCAGCAAGTCATATTCCCCCCGAGGTGCATAACCTGGGGAGGGGGCGCTGCCTTTCAGGGTCCTTCACTGTGGTCCAGGGAGGTATATGTGTCATGACTTACCCACTCTGGGTTGCCTTCTTGAGCCTTGAGAATTTGGCTCACGATGGATCCCAGGGATCTTTCGCCCCTTGCTGGCTATCTGTGAGAACAACCTAGCTTCACATCACTTGCTGCATGTGAGTGTGGTTTGTCTCCTCACACTCAGGTGACACTAACACTGCAGTCCAGGAGGCAGTGGGCAAGTTTATCGGGACTCCTAATCCTGGTGGTTGGTGTGTGAGGGTTCTAGTTACCCTCCGCGCAGTAGGAGTCCGTCCTCCTTGGGGGTTGATTATTGGTGAAACTGCTCCACACGTGTGGCCCAGAAGTCAGACTGAAGTTCAACCTCCTTCACCCTTGGTAAAGAAGCACCCAAGGCCTGGGCCATCAGACCCCAGCGCTTCTCAGACTTCTGCATCACATGAATCACCTGGGAGCTTGTTAAAAGGCAGATTGCAGGCTGGGGATACAGCTCAGTTGGAAGAGTGCTTGCCTCGTATGCACAAGGCCCTGGATTTGATCCCCAGCACCACACACACACACACACACACACACACACACACACAGAGGCAGATTCCGATTCCCCAGATCTGTAGCAGCACCTGAGATTCTGAATTTCTAACAAACTCCCAAGTGACTCTGCTGCTGCTGCTGCTGGTCCTGGGACTGCCCTTCAGGAGCAATGGCAGAGGAGGTACTGGACTAATATGCACTCAATCAATCAGTCAGTCCACAAATACCTACTGAGCTCAAATATTGATTGTGATGCTATTTCCTGTAGCACTTAGAAGGCTATGGGGGGGAATAGAAGCAGAAAGGAGAACTTGCACGTTAAATGAAGAATATATGATTGAATTAATTAATTAGTGGTTGCCACTTGCAGTTTAGTGCAACACATGAAAACACAACAAAACCATTTTTCCCGTGGCAATGTATCCTGCCATCCCAAACCCCAATATCTGTTTATTGAAGAAGGGAGCAGAAAGGAATGGGAGGAGAAAGGGCATCCTGGGCCACCAGCTGCGGGGTGTGACCTTGGACATGTTCCTTAACCTCTGGTCTTCAGGATCTTCACCGATTAGGAGAGGAACCTATTCTACCTTGACTTTAGCGCTGAGAGGATTAAATTAAGAAATGCACAAAAAGCACCTGGTCCAAATGTTTGGACCAAGCATATGTAATGTGGCAGCCGCTATCATTTCACTAATACTGAAGAGGGAAGCTCAGTCGCTCTTGGGGGGGGGGGGGCTGCGTCTCCCCGCCCCCAGCCTGGAATTCTCCATCTCCCATCACGTCTTGGTGGCGCCACAAGGCTACCCTGATGAGCTGTGCAGCATACTGTGAAATGCGCTGCATTTTCTCCCCAGCTGCCCCCTGATTGCAGTATTTACTTTTAATCTCCCGTGCCTCAATGCCCGATAAAAACTTTGTCACATTAGATGGTGACAGATGGGGGAGCGTAGGGGGGTGGCCCTGCGCGGGAGCGTCAGGGCTGCTTCGACAATCCTTCACCACGCCAATTACGTCCTTCAGCGCTCCCCGGCGTGGGCGCCCGTGTCAGCGCAGAGGGAAATGGAAAAGCATAAATAAAGACAAAACCAGGCTCGCCGAGGCTTTAATCTGCAGAATAACATTTCTCATTTGTGTGAAATATCACTGGGTTCTCTCCCTATGCTCCCGGGGCACACACGAGTGCGCACGAACACCCGGGAGGGAGACTGGGGTTCCCGGTGGGGGTCTGGGTGGAGCTGGCTGACTGCAGCTTGCCTCCGCGCTGGGTTAACCGTCCCCTGGCCCCTCCTGGGCTGTCGGGAACATTTCTTCCTGGTGTTGGCAAGGCATTAGAACAGAACCGACAAAAAAAGAGGAATGTGAATGGTTAAGAAGTTATCAGAGGGCTGGGGTTGTGGCTCAGGGGTAGAGCGCTTGCCTAGAATGTGCGTGGCCCGGGTTCAATCCTCAGCTCCACATAAATGTAAACTAAAGGTATTATGTCCACCTAAAACCCAAAAATAAATATTAAAAAAAAAGAAGTTATCAGAGAAGAAGGGAGGCCTGTGGTCAAAAATTGGTTCTGCTGTGGCAATAATAGAATATTCATTCCATAATAACATGTGATCAGTGCTTAACACTTTCCAAACCCCTTGCTTTCACAAGCTTTACCTTTTGCCTCCTCAAAAACTCTGTGGAGCAATTAAAAATGCACCCCAATATGTGCTGAGAACATTTCTGTTTTCAAACTATGTCTGTTTCCTCTCTCTCTCTGGATTAGCCAGCTTTTTCATCTCTATGATCGAAATACCTGACAGCAACAACTTAGAAGGAAAAGTCTATTTGGACTTAAGAGTTTCGGAGGTTTAGTCCAGGGTTGGCCAACTCCATTGCTCTGGACCTGAGATGAAGCAGAACATCATGGAAGGAGGGGTGGAGGAAAGCTGTTGGGTCATGTGACCTGGGGTACAGAGAGAGAGAGAGAGAGAGAGAGAGAGAGAGAGAGAGGGAGAGAGAGAGGGAGGAGGAGTCAGGGACAAAATACAAAATACTATCCCCAAAGGCAGGCCCCCAGTGACCTTCTTCCTCCAGCTACGCCCCACCTGCCTATAGTGACCACAATAATCCTTTCAAATTATTAACCCATCAAATGGATTAATCCACTGACTATAGCTCTCATAATCCTGCCACATCTCAACATTCCTGCATTGTCTAACACATGAGCTTCTGGGGGGACACCTTATGTCTAACTCTCTCTTTCCAGAGGTTAGTGTAGTAGAGTGTATTAGTTTCCCGGTGCTGCTATAACACAAATGGTGCAGATTAAAGCAGCACACACTTATTTTCTGAGGCTTCCGGAGGCCAAAATCTCAAGTTGAAGTGTCTTGCCGCCTCTGGGAGCTCTAGTCAGTCTTTAGCTGATGGCCACCTAACTCCTCTTTCTGCCTGTTTTTGCACAGCCCCTCCCTGCATGTGTGTCTACATTTCCCTCTTATAAGGACATCTCCCGAACAACTTCATCTTAGCTTGATTACATCCGCAGAGATTCTATTTTCTAATATGGTCTTATTCACAAAAAGCAGGGGTTAGGATTTAAACGTATTCTTTGGAGAGACACAATTCAGCCCCTAGCACAGAGAACAGTGATTTTAAAATGTATTTTGAAAAGCATGTGCTGGAACCCCAGTTCTAGGGCCAGCTGTGACATCTTCTGGAGTAAAGGGGATAAGTCCCCCAGGTCAAACCCCCGGAGGTGGAGCAGCACCCTCGTGTCAGCTCCAATGGGAGACTTCACAGAAGGGCTCCTGTGGGTGCAGAGGAGCCTGCTCATCTCTGCACACAGCCCTGCAGCATCAGGAGTTGGCGGAGGGACTGGAGCTTAGGAAGGGGAATCCACCCACCTACCTGACAAAGGCAGAGGCCTGCACTGGAGAGACCCAGTGATGGGCGGTCTAGGGGCAGGATCTGAGAGAGCTCTGAGAATAGTTAGGAATCCTCAGAGCATGAAATGACTGAGGCAGCCGTGGCTGGCCCTTGACATAGAATTGGAGGGTAGAGAGCCAGATGCACAAGATGAAAAGGAATACAAGTGCTGCTGATCCCGGCCACGGACCCCAGCAGAGTGGGTTCATGCAAAACTCAACTTCCTGGGTTCATGCAAAACTCTGTGGGATGGAGATGGGCTCAAGGAAAAGGAAGGGGGTAGCTGGGGGACTCATCCCCTTTACTCCAGAAAGGAGGGCAGGGTGGGCCCCAGGGAAGGCAGGAGTAGAAGAGAACCTGGCAGAGAAAACCCCGATGAGAGGCAGCCAGGAAGGAGACTTCCAGCCAGGCCTTAGAAGTGGAGGGAAGATCAAGAGAGGGTGCAGGGCAGGGTCCTCCCAAAATTGCCTAGTGAGGCCCTGAGAATGTCATGGCCCCGGGTAGAGGAAGGAGTGCCCAACAGCACTGAAGCTTCCAGACAGCACGTGACAAGGCCAATATGCCATGCAATACTAGTTTTTTTTTTTTTTTTTAAAAACTAGAGTAAAACTCCCATAACCTAAAATGAACCATCTGAAAGTGTGCAGTCCAGTGGCATGGAATGCACCCATAATGGGGCACCATCTGTCACCTCTATCTGGTTTTAAACATTGTTATCACACTGGGGGTCCCCCACTCCTAAAGCGGTCACTTGGGAGGAAACGTCCAGGCAGCTTCCTGTCTCTATGAATTCACTTACTCTGGACACTTCATATAAATAGGATCGTACAACAGGTGATGTTTCGTGTCTGGCTTCCCTTGCGGTTCAGCCACATTGTAGCAAGGATCAGAGCTTCAATCTGCTTTACTGATGATATCCCACTGCTTGGATATGCCACATTTTCCTCCCCTCATCCATGGGCATTTGGAGGGCATCAGGGTTGTTTCCAGCATTTGGCCTTCGTGTGCGCAGTGCCATTTGATGGAAGTTTGTTAACAGAGCAGCTTATTCTAGCCAAGAGGAAGTTGCAAGGAAAAACCTGTCCTCTCTCCCACTCCCCATCCTCTCCTCTCTCTCCCACTCCCCATCCTCTCCCCTCCCCCTCTGCTGTCATTCATTCATGCAACTGTCACTGTGCACCAGGTGTGGACTCCACTGGGGAGGTAGCCGCAGGAGCCTGGGCAACATTGATAACTCCAGTTATGCACCCCAGCAAACCCTAGGCCAGCCCCAGCCACAGGCCCTGCTCAAGCGGGAGGAGGAGCTTACATTTGCCCTTCAAAGCAGGAGAGAGAGAGGCTGGCACTGGACCCGGGGTCTCCCCACAGGATGGAAAGGACTCAAAGCAAAAGGTACAGAACCCAGGGGAACTTCCAAAGGCCCAGGTGCTTGTGCTCAGGCCTCTCCAGAGGGGGGACAGACTGCCTGTCCCTACAAGGGGCTCCTAAAGGGCTCTTGGCCCTGATCATCCCATGAGAACAATGAAGCCTTCATGTGTTTGGGGCCCTTAGGGTGGGGGCACTGGAGGGTCCCTCAGACTAGGCTCCTTCTTGTTCTCTGTCACCTGGTGTCTGAGAGGCAGAGAGAGGGGTGTGGGGTCAGGGAGAGAGACACAGGGGGAGGAAGAGGGCATGATCTGAGCCTCAGTGGCAAATTGACAAAATCCCAAGGGAGAGAATGAACCGAAGAAACGGGGCAAATCCATGTGATTATTTTTAATTAACCATATTTTTATGTTTAACAAAATCACCCTCAGTTTATTCTCCTGTAGATTGGGATATGCCGAAATAGTCCCTTTCTTGTCCTTGGAAGGCCCTGGTTGAAATGCACCTCCAGGACTGGCATTTGAGTCTGCATTTGTGGCTCTGCCGGAGAATCCAGATGAGCCTCCCCCACGGTTATTTCCCAAAACTCCGCAGGAGAACGTGCGCGTCCTCAGAACGCGGATTCCCGGAGTCCCTTTGGAAGAGAGCCTCTCTCCACAGGCCTCCCCTCACCAAAGTCCAAGAACTGGGTTTCACTGACCCCGGTCCCCTGGCTTGGGTCAGGTGCTGTTCCTGGATCAGCCTCTAAGGCCGAGGCTGGGCAAAGGTGTGCGGCTCTGCCAGACGCGTCAATGGAGACCAGGAGAGCAGCTCCCAAGGAGACACTGGGCACTGCTAGTGGAGAAGGTGGGCAGCAGATGCTGGGAGAGAGGTCGGCCTGTTCATTATATGGTGCCTGGGGAGCTGCAGGGGCCCTCGGGGGACGTTTCTGGTGCTCCCTTGGTGCCAGGTCCCGGGGAACTCTTGAGGTAAGTGAAGAGTTGTGGTGGGAAAGTTAGAAGTTTGTGTGGGTGCATTCCCAGGAACTAGGGCACATGACCGGAAGTTCTGGGGAATGGCTTTTGAGCCCCCAGAGGAAGCCCACTAGTGCCACCCTCATCAGGATGCGCCAGGCTACTACAATTCTCGAGCAGAACTGGGGACCTAAACCAGGTGGCTACTTGGGGTCCTATATCAGGTAGGGGGCCGGGATTGACGAAGGGCCTGCGTTAGCTTTTGATAGCTGCTCTAACAAATTACCACAAGCTTAGCAACATAAAGCAAGAGATTCCTTATCTCATAGTTCTAGAAGATAGACTTCCAGCCCTCCCCCCCCCCCCCCCCCCCCCCCCCGCTTCAAAGCCCTCAGTGATCTGTGTAGTCCTTCCCACGTCACATCACTCTGATTCCTTCCTCTTCTACCTTTCAGGACCCTGTGGTTATACAGAACCCAGCCAGGCGACCCAGGGTAATCTTCCTGTGTAGAGGTCAGCTGAAGGGCAACCTGAATTCCACCTGCAACCTTAACTCCATCTTGCCCTGTTACATAACATTCCCAGGTTCCGAGGATTAGGACGTGGACATCTTTGGGGGCCACTAGTCTGCCTTCTTTAGGACCTTGACATCCCTTCTCAGACACCCCGTGAAAGTATGATGGGTTGAAACCACGGAGTCTTTTTAAGCAGGACAGAGTCTTGGACACACCAGGCAGAGCAGAATGTCTTCAGCTCCCCCAAGGGCACGGTGTGTGTGAGTGCTTCCTGCAAAACCAGAAGGAGGGCCACGCAGTAATTACCTCTTTGTCTATTAGCAGCAATTACACTCAAGTCAGTGGGAGGTCTGGAATTACTGTGGACTTAACCTCTTTCTCAGAAAAGTCTATTAAGTGTCTCTGTAACTAAGAAGTCATTACGGAGCACTTGAAATTATAGTGTTACCTGCCTTAAAAAAATTCCTGCCTTGTCCTGCAGAGGGAGAAACGAAGGAGCGGCCTCTGCAGGTAGACAGGGAGGGGAGTCTTCCTCCTCTGGAATCCTCACCGCAGGTTCCAGAGGTCCATGAAATCTGGAGCATTCTAGATCTGGGCACAGCCCAAAGGTGGCGATAAGTAATTATAACAGCAGCTATGTATTGCACCTTCCTGGGTGACAGGCACTGAGCTGTGGCATTATACACCGCAGAGCCAGGTTCCCCAGTGAGACCCTCTCCTCCAGGCCTTTCCAAGCTACAGGGAGGCCCCAAACACCCACCCTGGATTCCTGCTGCAAGAACAGAAGGGCTGAGACCTCGAGAGATTGGGATAAGAGGGCAAGTAGGGGCTGGAAGAAGAGTTCAGACCTCAACTTGCCAGGATAACATCCAGAGCTGTCCATTAAGCAGATCATCTGCAGACTGAGTAGACCAGGGGTCAGCAAATATTTTTTTTTAAAAGGGCCAGAGACTAAATATTTATTGGACAGAAACTCTCTGTCACAACTCCTCAATTCTGCTACTGTAGCAACTCTAAACAAAATGGAAGCAGATGCATAGCTCTGTTTCAATAAAACTTTATTTGCAAAAGCAGGTTGTGGGCCAGATTTTCCCATAGGCCATTGCTTGTCAACTTCTGGTGGAGATGATGGATCTGGAGAGCATCTGTGTTCCATGTTGCTGTAATTCAGGATTCCCATGGCTATTAAATCCACAGCGAGTTGATGAATAAGTGCAAACTTCCTTAAAAGTACTTGAAGTGTATATTTTGAAATAATTATAGACTCACAAGAAGCTGCAAATAGAGTATAGAAAGGCACCATGTACTCAGCACTCAGCTTCCCCCAATGGAAACATCATAAGTAGCCACAGCTCATTATCAAAATCAGAAGCTACAATTATCTAGACTTTATTCAGATTTTACCATCTCTTCCTTTGTCTTCTAATGCCATTGCGTTTGATCACATATAAATTAAAATACAAGTTCTTTTCTCATTAATTATTTATATAGTTTAGTTTTCTTCATAGTCACTATTTTTAAAATAATTACTTTTATTCCATTTCTGCTTTATTTGATACTTAGGATATGTAACTTATTTTAAAATTATGCATTTATGTAGGTTACATTATTATGAATTTTGTTTTAAAGTAGAAAAGGAAGCACTAACATATTGTTAGTAGGATGATGACAATAACAGATTCTAAATATTTAGAGTAATTGGTTTAACAGATAATGATAACTGGCTCGTGTAGGGAATCACTGTGTACTGAAGCCTCACCGTACACCATTCCAATCAATCTGCATAATGTCCTAGGAAGCGTTTATGATAACATTATTTCACAAATAAAATAAAATAATTCCAAGACTGCAATACCTGAGTCTGCAATATCAACCATGAGTCTGGATATTTCCAAAGAACTGTCATTACCTCTCCTAATAATGTTCCATTATTGCATTAATAATCATTTCCACTAACTTAATGCCAACTATGTATCAGGCAGTGGGTCCTGAGCATTGCAGAGGTTATCTGACTCTCAACAGTCCCATGAGGAAATAATTTATCTTCATCCTAAAATCAAGATGCTGAGACGAGAGAGTTAAGTAACTTGCCCGTTGTTGAACAGCAAGAAAGCAGTAGAGTCTGGATTCCAACCACGGAGTCTTACTTCAAAGCCCAGGACTCAACTCACACTCCACACTGGCTCATTCAAGCTGTTCTTCCATCGTCCTTGGCGGTGGGCCTCTGTCCTGGGTCTCCACTGTCACTCTTGTCTAATGTGCTCCTCTTCCTGGGACTAGAAATCCTGGAGCCATGCCTGGGTCCTTCTGAAGGGCATCCTTGGAATTCCCTGTGCACTTGCCCTGAGCAGCTTCCAGCCACTATATGGGCTTCCTTCCAGGGTCCCTCCTTGAAGGGAAAGTCAAGTTCATCTCAGGCCTGATGGATGGCCTTGAGGCAGATGGGTGGGAAAGCGCAGGGTGGGAAGGGGAGTCGGCTGCAGGCTCTTGCCCAGTCCACACGCAAGAGGGGGCAGCCTTGCCCTCCAGCTGTGCCCCATGCAGGTCTGGTCTCTGCACTTTGAGCTGAAGACCCTGGTCCATGAATACTCTGACTCAAACTTCTCGTGGCAGCTGCCACCCAGGCTTAGCAGAGAGCCATGCCTTATAAGTCCATCGGGCCCGTAGGATGCCCAGGGGGTTAGCCAGGAGCCTCCATCCCAGTCACCCACAGGACAGGAGAGGAGGGAACCCCTGACTGGCCCCAGGCCCCCAGTCCCGAGACCAGGCCACTGGGCAGAGACTTGCTGAGGCCAGGCTCAGCCCTCCCGGGCCCTGCCCACCACCCAGAGGCAGGAGGGGAGATGAGGGGCAGCTTGTCAGTTTGTGTGAACAATGTGGGGTGGGCGCGGGAGGGGCGCCCAGAAAGATTATCTCACAGTTCGAACTCGTTAATGAAAGAAATAAATTAACCAAGCTCATTTTTCAGGGAATTCTTGTGTAAACTGGAAATTTTCCAGTCTGTGAGCCCTGTGCCAGGCCCTCCCATAAATCACAGCAAGTAGCTGTCGGCTCAGCAGAGGGGGAAGAGGTGGAGGGGGAGCCACCAAACAGGGGCCGCCAGGGCCAGCGAGGGCGGCTGGGCGGGGGGCACCCGGGCCAGCCCAGCATCTTCCCCCACCGGGAATCCCAGGGCAAAGCAAAGGGGAAGAAGGAGCAGCCCCAGCCAGAGAGCTCTGCTGGCTAGGTGGCCACGCACCTCTGCAAACACCCCCAGTCCCCACGCTCCCAACCTGGGAGCGCCCCCGAAACAGGTCATTTTTTAATTGAATACAATATTAATTACTGCGTGCACCATTAACGGTTTGTGGGATTTGACTAATTAATGTAATAGTTTTTGAGTCACGCTCATTAAATATGAAAATTACGCTGGTGAAAGGTATTGGTTTCATTATCCATCTTGTATGGACAGGAAGGGGGGCAGGGACCCGGGGACGAGCGGACCCCTGCCTGTCTCTTCTGGTCCTGGAGAGCTGTGTTGGGGTGCCACATTTGAGGGGAGCCCACAGGAGGGCTGGGAGGAGGGAAGAAAGAGGGGGCCTGAGGAAAGTTAGGGGCAAGTCCTTAGTTGGCATGACCCAGTGGCCACACCGGGCCCTGAGAACCAGATCCCTGGGTTCCTTTGTCCCTTAGACTTGTCTCCGTGGAAGCCTTCCTTAGACTGATTGGTTGATTGATTGGTTGGTCATTCAGGTATGGGGCAGCAAACACTGTTGGCTGGCAATCTAACACATGTCCACTTCCTGTCCCCTTGTCTCTCCTCCACCTCCTGAAAAAGGCAAGTCCCTGTATCCCGACAGTCCTGTTTGTCTGGGCGGCTGCAACGACGCACTGTCTTCTGCGTGGCTTACGAGGGGCATACCCTATTTCTCTCAGCCTGGAGACTGGGAGGACCAAGACCAAGAGACCAGCACAGTCAGTGTCGGGAGGCCCCGTTCCCAGGTGACTTTCTTTTTGCTGTAACTCCACATGAAGGAAGGGAAAAGGGTCTCCCCAGGGCCTCTTTCATAGGGGAGATAATTCCACTCATGAGGGCTCCACTCTGTACCAAACCACCTCCAAATATCCTCACCTCCTGGGTGCATTTCAACATGTGGATTCAGGGAGGACACAAATATTCAGTGGGTCACACCATCCTCTCTTGAAGCCTGGGATGGTCCCATGACCTTGTTGTGGCCAATAAGATGTAGGAGGAGTAGATCAGAGGGACAGCTATTGCTGGTGGCACTGTTCTTCCCCTGGGCGGTGCCTTGGCAGCTCTTCTTGGAACACGAGGGAAAAGCCAAGAGATGCAGAAAAGCTGGTCCTGATGCTGCCAAGCCACGAGCCACCCCAGGGGTCGTCTACTCCCAGAGTCTCCCTGTGGAGGGGAAATGACCCTCTGTCTAAAACACCGATGGTTGATTCTTCTGCATCTGAAAATATTCCTAACAGATACAGATAGGCCAGATGCTGTGAGAAACTCAAAAGAAGCTTATGATCTCGACACTGAGGAAGAGCAAGAAGATATAAGATTTCGTAACACTTCCCAGGCAACCTTCAGCGCTGGCCAAGTGGCCTGGAAGCATTGCTGACTGGCCAGTGAGCCCAGGAGAGCCATGTGTCACTCACAGCTGGGTTCCTTCTGCACCTATGACCGCGGGGTACTGAGTATTTAGGTTGGCACCCTGGCCAGAGCCGCTGAGCTGTTGAAAGGAAGGCTGGGTGGGGTCACTGATGATGCTGACCCCCGATGATGATCAGGCAGGAGGGATGGAATTTCCAAAGGCAAAAATGGAAATCAGAGAGGGCATTCAAGGGTGGGCTGCATGTCAGGTACTGTGCTGAGTGCTTAGTGGTCATTTTCTCATTCATTCCTTGTGAGGCAGGTATTTTATTATCTGCTGGTTACAGACAAATAACCTGAGGTTCAGAGAGGTTAAGTAGCATATCCAAGTTCACACAGCAGGGGACAGGAGAATGCTAGAAATGCAGAGGGCGCTGTGAGAAGATTAAAGGGAATTGAAGAGGTGGTCTTTCTCCTAAGAGCTTAGTGTGTGTGATCTTCAAAGGCAGCAGCCAGAAAACAAGGTCGCTGACCTGGAGTGCCAGCCATATAATCTGCAGGGGAGAAACTCAACAAGAGAGAGAGGGGGGCTGCGTCCAAGTTGGTAGCTTTAAAACCCAAGTTGGGCAGGGTAGGAAAGGCCCAGAGACTCCAGCCTGCAACTCTTCCCCGACTACCACCATTGCCCAGAGATGAGTGGGGAGTCCAGAGGGGCCGAGTGACATTTCCTGGTGGATGATAGTTGTACCTGCAGCCAACCTGAGCCAGTGGTGGTGGCCAGACTCACTCCCTGTTGCTGCTGTAACAAAGCACCCCAAGCCTGGAGGCTCATGACTGTCCCTCTGTCATCTCATAGTCCTGCAGCTCAGAAGCCCAGACCGGTCTTACAAAACTGATACCATGCATCAGCAGGGCCGTGCTGCATTGGAGGAGCCTCAGAGAGAACTGCTTTCCTGTCTCTTTAGAGTCTGGAAGCTGCTGAGCTCCATGGCTCTCGGCCTCCTTCCATCTTTGAAGCCAGAGACACTGGTTGAGTCTTGATTCCCTTGAATTTCTCTGACATTGACTCGTCTGCCTCCCTCGTCCACATTTAAGGACGCTTGTGATGGCTGCTGTGTGTCAGCTGGCCAGGCAACCAGCGACTGCGTGATCAGACACCAGTCTCCACATTGCTGGGAAATGAATGGAGATGTGATTGACACTTAGGTCAATAGACTCTGAGCACAGCAGCCCTCCATAACGCAAGCGGGCCTATCCAATCAGTCAAAGACCCGCCAGGGAGAGAGGGGGGCTTCCTGAAGGAGAAGCCATTCTGCCCCAAGACCGCAGTGTGGACGTCCTGCATGAATTTCCAGCCTGAAGAATTCAGACTCGAGACTTCCACAATGAATCTTCCTTGAATTCCCAATCCCCTGGCCTTCTCTGCAAATTTTGGATTTACTAGACGTTCACAATCCCATGAGACAAATCCTTAAAATAAACTTTTCTCCCTCATATATCAGAAATATATACACATACACACATATACATATATCTTGAATGATGCATCCTATCACACTCACGTACACTATGCGCAGGTGCACACACACACACACACACACACACACACCCCTCCAATATGTATTCTACTGGTCCTGTTTCTCTGGAGAATCCTGAATAATTCAATTGCATTAATCCAGGATAATCTCATTTTAAAGTTAGCTGATGATTAACTTTAATTTCATCTGCTACCTTTATACCCTCTTGTTATATAACCTAACACATTCACAGATTCCAGGTATTAAGACACAAACATCTTTGGACATGGAGGCATTATTCTGTCCCCATGTAACAACTTAAATAAATAGAGATTTATTTTCCTCCCATAATCTGGAGGTATGGATTGACATTTGGGGGTAGTGTTCTTTTTCTGCTTTAAAATATTGCCTTTGATCCTCAAGCTCACTGCTTGCTGCTCACAGATGGCTACCTTCGCTCCCCAAATCGTATCTTCATACCACAGTGGCAACAGGTAGGAGGACAGGCAGAAAAGTCCTCCTTTTTATCCAGGATGACAAACCTTCCCTGCAGAGCGACTGCAGAGCTGGGGCCCTGGGGAGGGGACCGCGCCAGCTCCATTAGGTTCCTAAAACCTTTTTGCATGCCACTGGGGATGCCTGGGCTCCAGGGCCAGCTCTAGCTGTAAGGAGATGGGGAGCCAGGCTACAGGGTCTGCCACTCAGCAAGGTCACACAGCTTTTCATGGCCGAAACAGGGACTGGGCACTTTCCTCCCTGGTCCTGTTGAAAGGAGAGCAGGTGAGGGCAGCCCTGGGCCCCCGTCACTGGACAAGCAGGGTCCAGGCTCACCCTTCTAAGTTAAGCTGCCTACAGCAAGACCACACCTGGGGTGGGAGGGGTGCAGGGACGAGCCAGGAGACCAAGCTCTGGGGGCGCCCTCCCACCAGAGTGTGCTGCCCACCATGGTTTCCTGGATGCCACCTCCACCCCAGGAGCAGCCTTGCAAGCTCTTTGTTGATCCTATTGATCATTATGGCTAATGAATTGGCATTTGCTGATTGGAAGAGGGAGACGCCTTGGAGCCAAAAACCTTCCTGGGCTGCCAGCTGGCCCAGAGCAGGACAGGGCGGACTGCAGCAGGAACCTGGCAGGCACCGCTCCCTCCAGGAAAATAAAGCCCCTTCGCCCTGGGCCCTTCCTCCCAGGCCCCATGAAGGAGTGGGACACGGGCCTGTTAGAGGCAGAGAGTGACTGCAGAGCTGGGGCCCTGGGGAGGGGACCGTGCCAGCTCCATTATGTTGATGGCCCTGGGCTTGGCGCTCAGGCCTGCTCCCCCGGGGTGACTGTGTGCCAGGTGGGGGCTGGGAGGCAGCAGCCTGGGGGGAGGGGGAGGCAGAGAGGAGGGAGGGCGGAAGGAAAGGGAGAGGGAACCAACACAGCCCTGGCTGAAGAGCATGCTGCTCTCCTGTGGGAAGAAAGAATTAAGGGGTGTCTGAGAAAACCAAGAGGGAGAAAGAGAAAACAGAACCAGAGAAAGGGGACAGGGCAGAACCGGGAAGAGAGACGAGACCCAGGGGACGGAGCAGGAATAACTACCCGCTGGGCACCGGCTAAGCAGGGGGTGGTGGGCCTTGGGAGAGGAGCCAGCCCAGGGCTCAAATATGGCTCTGAACTTGGGCCTCTGAACAGGAAGCCAGGCTGTTCCACCTGAGTGACCGTGAGTGACCAGGGGACTGTGGGGTGGGCAGCTGGGGCTGGGGGTCCTGTAGGACCTGAACCACTGTAGGGACAGCGAATGCAGCAGGAGTGCCACAGGGCAAACGGCCTGGTGTGGCAGGTGCGTGGTGCCCAGAGCCGAACCCTGGCTCTGAAATGGAGGAAAATCACCTGAACCCGAAGCCTCCGTTTCCTCTTGTGGGAAACAGGGTGGTGCTGGTTCCCACCTCGTGGGCTCCAGAGGTCAGCTCGGGAGACTGCTGGCTCCCCGTGAGTTCACGTGGAGACTGCTGGCCCCAGCTTCTGTGAGCTTCCTTCAGGTCTCTGGAGTGTCCGCTCTCCTTCTCCAGAGTGGATTTCTTACTGGAGTTAAGGATGTTTGCTCATGCAGAACAGAGATCCGACTGGAGTAGGACATCTTCACCCAGGAGCTGAGTGGAGACCCAAAACCCATGGAGGAGGGAGAGCCCCACCTCCAGGGAACCTGCGGTAACCCTGTGATTCTAGGGCAAAACCAAGATGGCGCCACCTCAGCAGAGAACACTGGGAGGGATGAAAGCCAAGCAGGAGACAATGAA
Organism: Callospermophilus lateralis; assembly: GCF_048772815.1. NCBI lineage: Eukaryota > Metazoa > Chordata > Mammalia > Rodentia > Sciuridae > Callospermophilus > Callospermophilus lateralis. Next base: position 27,415,194 of record NC_135307.1, on the reverse strand, counting down.
GGATAGACTGGACTTCTTCAGAGGGACAGCACTGGGGGGCAGAGGGCAGTGCCAGAAAAGTCCTGGTGAGTGCACATCCAGACAGAGAGTGACCTGAGATGTTGGAGACGGCAGCCACATCCACCATATTCAAGTCTGTGGTCTCCACAAGGGGGGCCACCGAGCCTTTGAGACATGCATTCAGCCATTCACATATTCAGTCCCCTATATCATGTGTCAGGCACATAAATCTTTCACTCTAAATCATATTTCTCTTTCCTCCAGTTCTCAATTTTAAATCCACTTCCGCTTTTGCATTGCTAGGGTCCTTTAACCAATATTTTGGGGATTTGAGATGGGGGGGTATTCTCCAGTACCCAGGGGTACTTGACCACTGAGCTACATCCTCAGCCCCTCCTTTTTAAAAATTTGAGACCAGTCAATTCCTGAGACTGGACTTGAACTTATAATCCTCCTGCCTCAGCCTGGGATTACAGGTGTGTGCCACCACGCCAGGCTGTTTTGGCAATTATTGCCGTCTGCCTGGTAACCTGCCTGCAGGAGGCCCAAAGGCAGCATGAAGTAGCTAACGTCATTCCCCTTGCCCTGCCACCCACGGATGGCCACTAAATAATTATTGCCCAAGAGATTCATTTTTGCCACTTTTGCTCAGGGTCCCAGGATTTCCACTGCACTATTAAGATCTGCTCAAGTGGCTGAAGATGACCCAATGTGACTACAAGCCTTCATTTACTTAGTAAATATGTTAAGCTTTCTGGTGGGCTTCACTATATGAGTGTTGTTTTGTTTTCTTGCTGAAACCTAAACACCTGATAATCCACAAGAGTGGCTGTTCTTTTGAGATATACCACACCTGCAAGGTCTTCAGAATAAACATGGAGCCATAACACCAGTGTCAGGACGGTTTTTGACTCTTCTAGTACCTCCCAGTTTTAATGAGCAGAGAAACAACTTAATTGGAAAACACAAAACCCAAGTCTACAGCAAAACCTGAGATTCTGTCATCACGAACCCCAAAGTTTGAGTGGGTGAGGACAAATTCTGGGCCTATAAACCCTGCATGGTGTCAGCAACTGTGTCAGAGGAAGCAGAGACTAGCCAGAAGCTGCTGACGGCTGCAAGAACAAGAGACCCTCAAAACCATGTGCAGGTGCTGGCCCGGAAGCATGAGAGGTCACCAGAAGGGTCAGAGCAGGCGCTGATTTGCAGATGAGGACAATGTTGGCTAGAATGGATAACTGGGAACCAACAACCCGGGGCTACTTTCAGGACAGCTCCCCACACAGAGGAGGAGCTGCAAACAGAGACTTCAAACTGGGGAGGACTGGGGCAGTGGGACAAAGACTTGAACTTTGTACTGTCCTGTAATGGAAAGCCATTGGCCACAGATGGCTATTCATACTTGAGTTCAGCCAAATTACACTTTAAAATCGAGATCTTGGTTGCCCCAGCCAGGTTTCATTGGCTTGATGGGCCCCATGTGGGTGGTGGCTTCCACGGCATGAGGAGTATATAGGACAGTGCAGATGGAGAACGATGTCGCCATCACAGTTTTATCAGCACTGGACCCCAGAGTGGGGGAGGCAAGCAGAAGTCTCTGAAAGCAAGAGGCTGGGTTTTCTGTCACGTCAAGACAACACCACAGATCAAGGTCTAGAGCAGATAGCCAGGAAAGTCATTGAGACTGGGCTCCCTGCCCCTTGGTACAGGACTCACCTCTCTCTGGAACAGGAGCCATGGAGAGGGGCTGCAGCTGCCAAGCATCCAAGTCATTTATAAGGGAAGAAGATTAGGTGGTCACCAGACTTTCAGCAGCAATGCTTTGTGCAAAACAAAAATTTTAAAAAGCAATAAATGAAAACCATTCCAAGAAAGAACACGTGGGTGAAGGATTTTATATCCAAACAGACAAACTCCTGGACATATGAGAAAATCTCATGAGTCCCTTCCAGAGGTGATTTAATCAACTTTTGCACTTCTGTGAACAAAAAGACCTGACGGGGACAATTAGAGGAGGAAAAGTTTATTTGGGGGCTCATGGTTTCAGAGGTCTCAGTCCATAGATAGCCAGCTCCATTCCTCCAGGCCTGAGATGGGGCAGAACATGATGGCGGAAGAGTGTGGTAGAGGAAAGTGGCTCAGGACTTGGAAGCAGAGAGAGAGACTCCACTTGCTAGAGGCAAAATATATACCCCAAAGGCATGCCCCCGCCCTCCTGCACACGCTACCTGCTTCAGTTATCACTCAGTTAATCCCTATCAAAGCTCTCATAACCTGGTCTGGGGTTGTGGCTCAGTGGTAGAGCGCTCACCTCAAACGTGCGAGACCCTGGGTTCAATCCTCAGCACCACATAAAAATAAATAAGTAAAATAAAGGCATTGTGTCCAACTACAACTGAAAAATACATTTTAAATTTATTTTTCTCTCATAAGCCAATTGTTTCACCTCTAAACCTTCTTGCATTGTCTCACACGGGAGCTTTTGGGGGCACCTCATATCTAAACCATAACCAGAGGAATCTTTAGGAAATTAACGAAGACAATAAAAATGATTGGAGTGACATCTACAGAATGGGAGCTGAACTTTAAATATATAAATACATTTAATACAGACTGAGTACCCCTTATCCAAAATGCTTGGGACCAAAAGTGTTTTGGATTTCAAATTCTTCAGATTTTAGAATATTTACATATGTATTGTAGGCATAATGAGTTATCCTGAGGATGAGATGCAAGTCTAAACAACCTTCACTTATGTTTCACACACACTTTACATTCATAGCCTGAAGGTAATTTTATACAATATTTTTAGTGTGCCTGTGTTATGACTGCAACCTGTAACAAGGGTTTAGGTATGGAACTTTCTACTTGTGACCTGATGTTGCTGCTGAGACAGTTTCAGATTTTGGAGCATTTCAGATTTGGGGTGGATCAGCCTGTATATATAAACCTATGCCAAATATATGGATATATTTTATGTTTATGTGAATATATATATATATATATATATATATATATATATATATATATATAGTGAGAACATGAAGAGTATTTGAAAATTAAATTAAACTGGGCTTGCTCAGTATCAGCACTAATCAGGAGTAAAGGGAACTGCGAGGAATGAATAGCAGGTGACTCTGCCACTCCCTAATGTGTGACCTTGAATGTGCAACTTTTCCTCTCTGAAGCTCAGTTACCCAGCTGGAGGTGAGGAGTAAAACTTTCCTAGTCTATCCTATAGGCTGTGAAAACATCAAGTTTTATTATTCTGAGACCTGGAAAAAATACCCACGTTTGACTACACTGAGATTCCATCACTCCAGTCAGAATAGCAATTATCAAGACTACAAGCAGAAATAAACGTTGGCAAGGATATGGGGGGAAAGTTTCACTCATACATTACTGGTGGGGCTGCAAATTGGTGCAACCACTATGGTAAGCAGTTTGGAGATTCCTCAGAAAACTTGGAATAGATCTACCTAGTTATCTCACTCCTCGGATTATACCCAAAGGACTTAAAATCGGCATACTATAGTGACACAGCCACATATAGCAGCTCAATTCACAATAGCTAAACTGTGGAACCAACCTAGATGCCCTTCAATAGATGAATGGATAAAGAAAAATGTGAGATATATATATATATATATATATATATATATATATATATATATATATATATATATATTCATCCATAAAGAAGAATGAAATGATGGCATTTGCCAGTAAATAGATGCTAATGAAATAAGCCAATCCCAAAGAATCAAAGCCTGAATGTTTTCTCTGATGTGCGGATGCTAATTCACAATAAGGTCAGGGAAGGCGAGGAAAGAATAGCGTTACTTTGGATTAGACAGAGAGGTGTGAAGGGAGGGATGAGGTATCCTGTAGGAATGGTAGTAGAATGAATCGGACATTATTACCCTGTGTCTATATATGACTACACAACCGGTGTCATTCCACATCACCTACAACCAGAAGAATGAGAAGTTACACTCCATTTATGTGTGATGTATCAAAATGTTTTCTACAGTCATGTATAACTAATTTGAACACATTTTTTTAAATGCCCTCATTTGAAAGCTGAGAAGACTAGAAATTTGGGGAAGGTGTAAAACCGGGGCAGGTGAAGGTGTGGCAAGCCACTCAAACCCTGTGCTTCTTCTTGGGAAGAGGGAATCCCTGGATGCGCCTCAGCCTGGGCCGTGAGGTAGGAGACACCTGGCTGCACCAGGAAACAAGCCCCTGAGGACCGCTGAGGGGAACATGGTGCTGTGGAAGGACATGGGACAAGGTCAGCTGGAGGCAAGGAGCGTGGAGGAGAAAGGCAGGTGGGTTGGGAGGCTGGAATCGGGACAGTCATTTGTAGGGGGCAGCATATATAGGAGTCTCAGGGTCAAGGAGCCCCACAGGGACAGAGAAGCCAAGCCTGGCTTTGTGCCTGCTTCAAAGAGCTGCCCTTCCTCCTTCCCTAGCAGAAGAGGACTTATGACCCTTCTAGGCACCCGTCAAGTCACCCTGACCCAAAGGACACCAAAGACCTTCAGAGAAGGTAAGGAGCTTGGGGGTACTCCGGGAGCCTCTGGAGCCTGTCTGGTCCCCAACACTTGGTCCCATCACTGCTGCTGTGTCCCTGATTCCCTCTCCAAGGAACTCTGCTCTCCATTTGTCAATTTTAAGTGATAATTTCTATTCAATCTGATACATATTATAAGAATATAAACAAATGCCTCTCCCACTATCGGCACCATAATCACTTTCTTTTATAGCTATCATTTATTATGGGACGACAGATGGCCAGTTTACAGAATTCCAAAGAGGCTACCCGCCGGCCAGTCACCTGGGAACACGGGCACATTTACATTTCTCCAAAACAGATGGGAGAGGGAGGGGGGAAGGAGGCAGATTCCTGTCAAAACTTTGGCGCTTTCCAAAATGTGTTTCTTTTGCCTTTCCCTCTGTCCCTCTGCCTTTCTCACAGATGGTACTTTGCCCCCCTGCCCCTTTCCAAACCTCTTCATGCCCTACCATTCATCCACTTTGAAAAATAAAACCACCAATATGGCGGCCTCCATGGATGGAGACTGGGTAGGCCCTTCGCAGTCCACATTCTGGGGACTTTCAAGGCCTGCAGTTCAGGATTCCAGCCTTGCCTCCTGGTTGCTATTTGGGATAGGGGCTGAGGTAAAAGGAAGGCAAGACATGAATCACTTCACAGAGGACGGAGACTGGGGTCTACATTTTCCACCAAACTACAGAGCTGACAGAACATGAGGTTATCTGTGGAGCTTTTTAAAAATATTAATGCCAGAGCCCTACCTGGACAATTAAATTAGAAAGCCTGGGGGCGGGGCCTGGAAAAGTTCACAACTACTATTGAGAACCCATTGCTGTGAAACCAGAAAAAAGCAATTAGAAGAAGATGAAAAATGAAGAAGCCATTGAGAAATGGAACTATTGGGCACCAGGCATTGTAAGGGTTGCAAAATTAGAACTCAGTGAGGTAAGGTCTCTGCTCAGTGCCAAGGGAGGGCAAAGACAAGCAGACTGATGAAGTTCAGGTGAGATGGGGGAGAGGCCACTAGTGGGGGCCTCAGAGATGTCTCCCTATGAGAAGATGGTACCCTGAGGAAAGAAAATACAGAGAAATAAGAGAATATCTATGTGAAGGGAATGATTTCCATATGAAACCATAGAGGAAATGATTGATATATTTGCCTGCATTAAAATCAAGATCTTTTGTTTACCAAGAGATATCATAATGAAAGTAAAAGAAAAACCACAAATAGCAGAAATCAGTAACATGGATGCCTAATAGAGGATTAATATTCAGGAAACAGAAAGAGGGCATAAGAATCTGTAGGAAAAAACAGCCCCCAAAGCACAAAGGACTTGGAAAGGAAACAAGAAATGGCCCATAGGCATAAGAGAAGAAAACGTAAATCAACTGCCATCAGTGATAACACACTCAGCCAATAGTTGATGTTATTTCATACCCACTTATTTGGCAAAAATTGGAGTCTAGCAATATCAAGTGTTATGGTGATGTTGATGGTAGTGTGTAAGTTGGTACAACTTACACAACAACCACACTGGGAAAGCCATTCTGTGATTTGTAGTAAGGCTGAACACATGCACACACTAGCACTTTCAATCTTAGTACATGCGTTCACAGACACACACACACAAACTTGCATATGTACCCAGAGATGCACATAATAAGTATCTTCATAATGATCTGGATCACAACAGCAAGAAGCTGGAGACAACTCAAATGTTCATCAACAGCGATGTAGGTAAATGTTAGTACGATCTCACGATGGAAGCCAAACGATTGTAAAACTGAACAAAAAAGAGCCCAGTGCATCCATGTGGAGAAAGCTTGAAAATGTAATGTTGGGTGAAAACAGCAAATTATGGAAGCATCCATTGGATAGGGTTTCACTTATCTAAAATGTAAAACCATGCACTGTTCATTAATGCATTGAACAGGGATGAGTGTCTATGTAATAAATCTAAAACTAACATCAAAAAACACAAACTTCTGTAAGGTGGGGGTGCTCAGATGGCCAAGGGAATGGTTGGGAAGTAAAAAAAAAGAAATCATAGTGATTCTGTTTCTTCAGTGGGTACGTGGGTGTTTATTTTATTGCCATTATTTACATACATATATTTCAAAAGAAATTATTTTAATAAAGTAAAGGGAATGTCATAGGCAAAAGCTCATATCATAAGTGCCTTATCTCAAAATTTAAGCAAGAAAGTGGCCCCAATTTGGCCTATTTTTCTTCCATAGGAAGCACCCACCTTTCCTTAGCCCATTGAAAGAGTGTCGTGGGTCCATCTCAAACATGGAGGGGACACTATGGCAGATGTCCAACTAGCGGCAGGGCGCAGGGTTTCGGAGAGGTCCACTTCCTGCAGACTGCCCTAAACCATGTGTGCATGAGCCAGAGGGCCAGTAAGTGTCTGTCCTCTGAAATCCCTGGACTCGGTGCATTGGAGATCAATGACAAGACCCTGAGCATATTGCCATCTAAGATCCTCTGGTCCCCAAAGGCAAAGAGAGGGGGCTGGGTCCTGAGGAAGGCCATTCCTGCTGTTGATACATATTGGGGCTGATCAGGGAAGGGTGCCCAAGAGCCGCACCCAGGGTGAGCAGTTGGGTGGTGGCGATGGTGAGAAGGTGGCAGATCTGATAGCCACACACAGCAGACTCCTCCTGGAGGTGGCACCTCAGTTCTGCATGCCGCCACACTCACAGAACAAAGCCTGGCAGGTGACAAGTGCCTGACAGATCATGCTGGAGTGAATAAAATAATGATGCCACTAACAGACTGGGAGTTCTGTCTTCGACACAGCTGCGCTCTTCACATGCACCGGTTCACCTTGGCAATGGCTCTGAGAGTTTGGTGCTACTTTTATACCCATTTCACGGAGGAGGCTCTAGAGGCACACAGCAGGGTTGGACGTGGAGCTGGGTGTGATCTTGGGTTCTGATCTCAGACCTACCAACTCCATCACCCTCTTTGTTCATGTTGGAACCTCCATAATAGCCCTGGGAGTCTTTGGAAAATGAGAAGATATTTTAATTACCATTTGATGGGTTAAAAGCTGAGTCATGAACTGAGTGACTGCTGGTGCCTACACGACAGAGAAGACTGCTCACAAGATTTTTGACTCCCCTCTTCTTGTTCTGTTGTATCGCTGGGTCAGGGGATAAGCTGAGGGTGAAGGCATCTGGCTAGCAGGCGTGGAGACACCTGGTCCAAGGTCATTGTCTTGGGGAAGGGCATGGAACCAGCCTGCCGACTCTGCTGTGTGCTCAGCAGAGGGCTAGGCTCTTTGCCTTTCATTTAAAACCTCCAAAATGAAAAATGAAAATAATAATAACAAGAGCTCCAATAACTCCAGAATTATGTAATCTGGACCCATTTTATAAAGGAAGAAGCGGAGGCAGGGAGAGTCCTGACCACAGTCATACAGCTGATCTGGGCCCTGGAGCTGTGTCCTTGGAGGCCCTGGCTCTCTGTTCTGGGGGTTTGCTGCAAGGGCAGGAGGCAGGGCTGGGAGGAGATGAGCTCGCAGACCTCCCTTGGGCACCTGCACCTGTTTCCCAGGGTGGTTTGGACATGGGTGAGCAGGGAAGAGCACCTGGGGGTGGCGTCCCAGCTCTGATGGCATAGGTCTGAGGGAAGCTGGGCAGCAGACCCTCTGCAGGCTCAGGCCTTGGGGGGGGGGGGAGTCCAGAGGCGGATGGTAAGTGGTGAAATGGTCGCTCTGGACACTGGTTCAAGGAACATGGGTGGGGAGTGCACAGCTCTGGGCATAATGGAATTTTCTGATTTTTTCCTTCCTTTTAATAAAGCCCCCATTTTCTTCCTTTGGCCCCGTCTCTCATCCCTTCCTGCAACCTCAGGTTTGCTGAGTTCTCACCATCTCAGCTCTGTCCTTGGGAAGGGGCAAGCATTGACCTTCACGTTGGTAAAATGACCAGGGGTGGCCCTGCCTGGCTCTGACATACTAAGCCCGAGTCCAGGAGCAGTGGGCAGGTGCCAGAGGCCTGGGTCTCAGTGCCCACTGGAGCCTCTACAGGCTGAGTTGGTAACCCCAGGTCAGCTACCAACTCAGCCCGGCTCACGTGAAATGCTGGCGGTAGTCAGGGGAGCGTGTGAGGGTGAGTCCCCACACGAGGGCATCTACTTGCCCAGGGCTGCCAGAATTTAAGCCCTCTGTAAACACTGCCCACCCCAGGGATTAGGCCTGCAGAGTGACTTCTTCCAAAGCTATTTAGCCACCAGACTGAACATCTAACTGTGAAATCAGGCCTCAGTAAACACATGGCACTGGTACTTAGAGAGGCAAGAAGAACGTTTTGCTGATGCTCCGTTAACACTGCCTAGCAGCCCTGGCCGGGAGACTCAGAAGCAGGTGTGATAATGACTGCCCTCAGGAAGCGCTTACTATTGTGCCAATCACTGCTCAAAGTCAAGGCTCAGTAAACCGCAGCACTTGGGCAAATGCCGCCATTGCCTGATGTGACGCACTTTACTGGAACACAGCAACATTCACTTGTTGGCAGGTTATCGTAGGCTGTTTCCCCGCCACTTTGGAAGAACTGCGCAGCTATGACAGAGACCTCTGGCTCTCAGAGTCTAGGATATTGACTATCTGGCCCTACACAGAAAAGTCTGCCCACTCCATTCTAAAGACTTTACACTTAACTGTCATCTGCAGTTGTCACCATTGAACAGATGAAGAAACTGAGGCCAGAGGTCAAGATAGCCAGATGTGCATGCAGAAAATGCAGATGTGGAACCCTAACAGCCCCATTGGGTGGGGGATTCTCTCCTCCCACCCAATTGCCAAATTTAGCAAATGGAAATTAAGGGCACTCCGTTAAATTAAATTTTAGGCAACAAATAACTTTTTTTGGTGTTAAGCATGCCCGGGTAGTATTTGGGGCATATTTACACTAAACAACAATTTATTGTTGACCTAAAATTCGAATGTAAGTCGATATCCTGTATTTCAACCGGCAATCCTGCTGAGGACCCCAGGGAAAAGGTCAGTGGTCACTGCAGACCGCTGAAGAAGCCAGTGTCCCTGAAGCCTCAAAGTGGGAAGGTCTCTTGGGAGAGCAGAGGGTGGGCCCCTGTGTCCCCCCAGCCCAGGGATCCACCATAAGGTTCTCAGGGACCTCAGAGGTCATCAGGGTGTTCAGACCTGAGCATCCAGGAAGAGGGGGGAGTCCTCCTGGAGGCGCCAATTCCTTTTCCCAGCCCAAGGCCAAGTGTCCATCTCTATTCCCCTGGTGACTTGCCAGCTTCTCTTCCTTCCCCCATCTTCCTGGTTGGGGGTCCCACCCGGCCCTCTCCCTCCTCGGGATTGCAGAGGTACTTAAGAAGTGGGTGGAGGGAATATGTCAAGCCAGAGTGACAGCAATTCAGGGCCAGAGAGCTGGGCCCAGAGGGTGGGGTAGGCACCAGAGTGGGGGGTGGAGGTGTGGGTGGGGGATACATGAGACGGGGGAGGGGAGCGGGCCATCTAATTTTTAATAGAGTGAGACATAAATGCAACATGATTCGCTCTGAACAGGCCACCTGGATTAGACGGAAGTTAATTAAAACAATCCCTCATTTCTCAGCGTTGAAAACTTCTGAAGTCTCACCTGGGGAAGGGTGCAGCAGGACTTTTTATTACTCTTAGATGGTGTTCAGAAGGCCCATAAATACATCTCCTCTTCCCGTGATCCCATTAATCTTGCCGCCTCTCCTGCTCCTCTCTGCCAACAATCAGATCCCAGTAAACAACCTCAAGTGAAATTTGCAACTGTCAGATAAACATTAAAAATGCTTCTCTTGTCCTTTCCCATTGATAGTCCCATTAATATTGTAATGGAACAAAAAGTTATGAAAATGAATGCATGCTGGTTTTGGAAATGAATGATGCCGGCCGCGGCCGGGACGCAGCGCACATGCATATGGATGGGCTGGAAGGATCGTGGATGCTACCCCCATGCACAGGGGCTGCGCGCCGGCGGGACCCGCCACGTGAGTCCCGGAGACCAAGGACACGGGCGCACAAAGCTGGGTGCACACGGGCACGCCTGTGTCAGGGTGGGGAGGGCTCATAAGTGGAATAAAGGACTTGCACCCCGGAAAGGAGTTGACGCACTCTCGCCACCCAGCTTTCTAGGGAGTAAAATATTACGCCCTCTCCCTTTTCTCCATGGCTTCTCTGCGCGCTTATCTGTTTGCAGTCGGTGGCTGGATCCCGCTGAAGATAGCGAGATACCCGGATGGATAAGGCTCTCCTGACGTTTCTTTCTCATTTATTTTCCATGCAGAGACCTCTTTAATACACATGCCTGCTTTCGTGTGTGTTTATCTATCTGACGAATGAGGCCTTGAAACTGGAAGATGCCAGGCCCCGGGGATTTTATGAACACAAACTTCTTAAGGAGTATTTTAGGTTTAAAAAGCACATCCCAAGCAGGAAATGAGAACACGTTTTAAGCATATTTAGGTTCAGTAGAAGAGAAAGAAACACAAAACCCTTTAAACCTTTATCCCATTTAATGGATTTGAGTGACCCTCCCCTTGGAGCTTTGCCTTGGGATGCTGGACAAGAGCCCCTTTCGGTTTGGGTCCTGACTGTGACCCAGCTGCTGGCCACTTAGAGGCTCAGGAGCCGCCATGCCCCCAGGGAGAGGGAGGGAGGGAGGGAGGAAGAGGAGCAGTCTCCTCTTTGCCCTTTCTCTGTAGGGAAGTCCTGGGACACCCACCGGCCAGAGGGGAGGGGGTTGTGACATGGCAGTTGTGTGGGGCTGGGGTTGTGATTCAGTGGTAGAGCGCTTGCCTTGCACGTGTGAGGGACTGGGTTTGATCCTCAGCACCACATAAAAATAAATAAATCAAATTAAGGGCTTGTGTCCATCTACACCTAAAAATATTTCTTAACAAAGAGAGAGTTGTGTGAATTCCCTAGCCCAACTTAATGTCACTTGAAATACGACAGTAGAGAGACCACTAGAGTCTGAGTCAGCTGACCAAGGTCTGGCCATGTTGTCTCTAATTCACAGTATGAAATATTTTACATCCAATTGACAGCTGCTGGCTTCCCTGGGACGCCCACAACATGGACACGTGGGAGTGGACTTTGCCACCACTGGCTCTGACGTATGGTGGCATCAACCTGACAGCTCCCATCAGTAGGATTTAGTGCAATCCAAAGGTGCCAAGGCCCAGAATCCAGGTGGAGTCCTGGGTGAATCCTGATCATCAGCAACCTCAGCTAGATGAAGGTCCTTGCCTTTTAAGGGACACACATTGCTTAACTTCAGGAATTTATGACTAGGTAGGCAGGTTTAAGGGAATTGAAACTGTATTTCAGTATTTTTGGATTAAAGAACTTGTAAAATTTTATATTTGATATATTTTAAAAAATTTGAGGAATTTTGGTCTTGAAGAATATCAGCTTTCAACTCCAACTTAAAGATTTGATATGAGACTTGGGATTCGACATCACATCATGTTGGAACAGTTAAGAGAATTTTACGTTCACATTATTGGTTTAATTTCATAGATTTTGGAGACTGAGAACTCGAGAAGGATTTACTTAAGTCAGGATATTAAAATATGGAAGGAAATAAAATATGTGACATTTATCAGTGCAGTTTAAAATGCTTGAAAGTATTTCATGAGCTGGGCTTTGGGACAAAATAGAATTCAACAGCCCTTAAAATGATCGATAAAATAAGAATAACAAGACTGGTTCATCTTCGTCTGGAGCTGGATAGGACTAGGTGGATTCCCAGAGCAAAATCAGGGTGCTGCTTGTGAGCCGAGGAAGTTTGCAGGAAGACAAATGTCACCCACCTGTGACAGAATGTTCGTGTGCACCCTTTGTGAGACCTGCTTCATCAGTGCCCGACTGACCAGTAGCTCCCACTGTTCTTCCCACTGCGACCCTTTCCAGCTTTCCCCACATGAAACAGCAGATGAAGAGGTGCTTGGGTTGGGGGCTAAAAAGAGCACCTACAAAATCCTCAGGATTGACAGATTGCAGACTGCACTGCCTTCACCATCCAGGCACAAAGACCCAGATTCTGAGAAGGTTTGGTGACCCAAAACCAATGGCGGGGGCGTGAGGGTAGGGGGCGGCTGGGGCTGTGGCTCAGTGGTAGAATGCTTGCCTAGCATGTGTGAGGCAGCACCACATAAAAATAAATAAAGGTCCATCAACAACTAAATATTTATATATATATAACCAAAAGAGCAAACCCTGTCATATCATAACCTATTATTTTAAATGTATACATGCATATTTATTTATTTATTGGCTATTTGGACAGTTAGACAAATAATGTACTGAAGCCCAGAAGGAAAAAAAGAAAGAAATGCTCTGCACCCAAGCAAGTCGGGGCATGGAGGGGCAGTGGTGCATCTGGGCAGGAACTAGGGGAATCATGCCAGGCTGGTGCTTGGTATGTGCCAGTGCCTCTTCTAAGTGAGTCCCATGTCGTGATCTTCTTAATCCTTTCAACTAATTCTTTGAGTTTTATTATCTCCATTTTATGGATGAGAAAACCTTGCCTCCGGGTGATTGAAAGACTTGCCCGGGTTACACGGCTGATAAATGGCAGAAGAACCTGGTTCCAGGATCCATGCAACCTCCCTTTGATGGTAAAAGTGAGGCTGTGAGAGGCTGAGTCACGTGTCCAGGCTACACAGCTGAGACTCTAGCCCAGATCCCCTCGGATAAGCTCTTGGCAGGAAGGTAAACCCAGGAGCAGTGGGTTCCTCGGGGAGGATCGACCATCAGGATGCCTTCTTTCCACTCATTCTTGATTTGCAGATCACCCTGGTGCACTCGGGAACCCACATTTTGTCACTAGGGTTTAGATATGACTGATTTTAAGAATCCACAGTGACAGAAAAAAAAAACCCACACTGCTATTTAGCACGTTGGTTCTCAACAACGGCTACATTTAGAATCACCCGGGTGCATTATAAAATATTGATGTTCAGGCTTCATCTCAGACTAATAAATCAGAATATTTGGAGGGGCATCAGAATTTTATAAAAACCATCAGGTGAATTGAATGCATAGTCAAGGCTGAGGACCACTGATTTAGCCAATTCCCACCACACAGGGGACACTGAGGAGGCTGCAGAACTTTCCTTCCCTCTCTCCCTTCGCTTGCCTTCCATCCCACACAGACGTGGCCCTAGATGGGCCCATGGGAGCCTCCTGCTCCTCGCTCTGTCTTCTCTTCTTTGTCTTCCCCACCCCACCCCATCCCTCCCGCCAGAGTCTCTGGGTCTTCATACACGGGTCCTCATGAAGGAGATGAATTTGCCTTTTCGTCTTTAGTGTGAAGCAATCACAAGGCAGGAAGGCTTTCTGACAGGTGAGGATGGGCGGGCACGAAGGGGTACCAGTGCCATGAAGGGAAAGCGGAAAGCAGAGGAGCAACAGGACCCCAGGCTCAAAGGCCCTGCACTCCCCTTGGCTCCTATTTCTGCAGCACCCAGCCGCGTGTCTGCACGTGGCTGACCCAGCCGAGTCCCCGAGGACTTCCTCAGCTCCTTCACATGCTCTTCCCCACGGGATGACGCAGCCCACCCCCACTGGGGAGGGGTTTCCACATCTCCCACCAAAGGCCCTTGAGCAGAAAGTTTTAGAACTCCGTCATGTTTAAGATAAAGTGGGCAAGTGCTGTGGATTGTGATAGAGTTTGGATGTGAGGTGTCCCCCCAAAAGTGCACATGTGAGACAATGCAAGAAGGTTTAGAGGAGAAAGCATGGAGCCATAACCTTAATCCAACCAGCGAACCAGTCCTCTGATGGATTAAATGAGTGGGGCTATAGGCAGGTAGCGGGTGGCTAGAGGAGGTGGGCATTGGGGGCGTGCCTTTGGGGTATATATTTTGTGTCTGATGAGTGGAGTCTCTCTCTCTCTCTCTCTCTCTCTCTCCTTTCTGATCATCATGTGAGCTGTTTCCCTCCACCACACTCTTCCACCATCTCTAGCTCTGAGGAATGGAGCTTTGCTGTCTGGGGACTAAGACTCTGAAACCGTGACACCCCAAATACACTTTTCCTCCTTGGCATTTGTTCTGGTTGGATCTTTTAGTTGCAGCGGTGAAAAAGCTGACTAAAACAGCCTGGATGTGGTTTGTCCCCCAGGGGTTCACACGTTGGAGGTTTGGTCCTCAGTGTGGTGGCGTTGAGTTGATGGACCTTTAGGAGGTGGGGCCGAGGGAGAGGTCATTAGGACAATGGGGACGCTGCCCCAGAAGGAATAGGATTCTTGGGAGATCCCAGTTAGTGTCCCTGAGCTGATATAAAAGAACAAGACTGGCTCTTCCCCACTCTCTGGCTTCGGTCTCCCCATGTCATCCCCCTCTCTCACACGTACTCCCACCATGATGCCACCGCCATGATGGAACACAGCCAAGGGGACCCTGAGCAGAGGTAAAATTGGTGGAGCAGACCAATCTTGGACGTCCAGTCTCCAAAACTTTTTTCTTTATACACTACCCAGTTAGCTATTTTGCTATGAAAATGGAAAACAACTCTAATATAGTAAGAATAAGCCACAAGGGTGGGGACACATGGAAGATGGGTAGTAACATCACTCAATAGGCATTTCTCCTATTTGGAGTCAGTCAGGTGTCATAAAGGAAGGAAGAGGCCAAATGAGTGCCCAGGACATCCTGTGGAGCAGTGATTCTCAAATACTTTCTTGGGAGCTGCCAGAGATTCATGAGTTTCTTCCATATAAACCAGTCCCTTGAAGTAGCGAGGGCAAAGAAATGATGGTATCTATACCTCTGTTTCTGTCACGGATGATAAAGGGGAAAATATATATATTTTTTTCTATATTGTCAACATCTCTGACACCAAAATGTGGGTTCTCTACAACCAAGAAATTCTCCAGACACCAGATGGGTGTCCTACAGTTTACTCAATTTTGATTCTAACTACCTGGAATTAGCACAGAGCTTACAGGTTGGAGGCTCAGTCCCGTAAGCCTGCCCTCACTTTAGATGCCAGTAGCAGGTAGCGGTTCTCAGGGCACCTGTTCTGCTGTTTAACTTGGCTACAAATCAAAGGCTCCCAGGATCCACTCCTCAGGTTTGATAATTTACTGTAACAGCTCACGGAGTCCAGGGAAGCACTTGGCTGTTACC
Organism: Callospermophilus lateralis; assembly: GCF_048772815.1. NCBI lineage: Eukaryota > Metazoa > Chordata > Mammalia > Rodentia > Sciuridae > Callospermophilus > Callospermophilus lateralis. Next base: position 27,399,493 of record NC_135307.1, on the reverse strand, counting down.
AGTTTCCTGTAAAGGATACAACTCAGGAGTGGCCAAACAGAAGAGATGCAAGGGCAAGGTCGGGGGGAAGGGAGCAGAGGTCCCATGCTCCCTCCAGGCATCGCCCTGCCGGCACCTCAGTGAGGTCACCACCATGGAAGCTCTCTGAACCTTACTGTGGAGGGTTTGGGGGAACTACTTAGGCATGATTGACTACATCGTTGGTATTTAAGTTCACTTCCAGCCCCTCTGCCCTCCTCAGAGGTCTAGAGAATGGAGCTAAACATTTCAACTCTCTCATCTCATGGTTGGTTCCTCTGGCAGCCAGCTACCACCTTCCAGTTGTCATTCATTAGGATGAACTCAGGTGTGGTTGAAAGGGATTTATTATGAATAGCACAAGACACCGTTTCACTCCTATTACTCAGAAAATCCAAAATGTTTAAGTTACTCTGCACCAGGAACCAAGGATGAAGGCCAAATATATATTTCTTGCTATGTCACAAAAATCACAGATGATAACATCTCACAGGAAACAGTGCCTTTCTTCCATCTCTCCCTGTACATTCCTTTTGCAACATCTAAAAATATGAGTAGAGTAGACAAATGACCCATGAGATCTCTTGTCAACCAAAGTAATGTGAGCTCTGTTTAAGAGGCATTTCTGAATTACGTCCCCATCTGGAGCTCTCGAAGCTCCCTGTGGAAACTGGGGGGGTTCTGCGACATTACTGTTTCTCACTTCCAGTCCCTCGAGAGGGAGAGTTAAGAAGATGCAGGTTGGGGATGGGTGTATAGCTCAGTTGGTAGAGGACTCTCCTCACATGCACAAGGCCCTGGGTTCAACCCCAGCACCACACACACACAAAAAAGGAGGAGGAGGAAGAGGAGGAGGAGGAGGAGGAGGAGGAGGAGGAGGAGGAGGAGGAAGAGGAGGAGGAGGAGGAGGAGGAAGAGGAGGAGGAGGAAGAGGAGGAGGAGGAGGAGGAGGAAGAGGAGGAGGAGAAGGAGGAGGAAGAGGAGGAGGAGGTGGAGGAGGAGGAAGAGGAAGAGGAGGAGGAGGAGGAAGAGGAGGAGGAGGAGGAGGAGGAGGAAGAGGAGGAGGAGGAGGAGGAAGAGGAGGAGGAAGAGGAGGAGGAGGTGGAGGAGGAGGAAGAGGAAGAGGAGGAGGAGGAAGAGGAGGAGGAGGAGGAGGAGGAGGAGGTGGTTGACCTTGGACAACTTTAAGAAGTGAGGTTAGATAGACTGTTCATGTAGTGACTGTTCCTGGAGCGGGTTGCACTCTCTGGGGTCAATGATAATCATTATACCCACTTTATAGATGACAAATGCCGGCCCCATGACCTGGATGACTATGATGCAACTTATACAACTTGTTCTCCACCTAAAGCAAATGGAAAAGCATAAAATACATACAAAAGATCTGATTTCCGACTTTAGGTAACAGATATCACAGTACTGGGAAAGGAAGCCATCACTCCAGTTTTCTGCCTGGAGGTCTTTTCTAGACCCACGGTAAACAGAAAGAGACAGAGAGAGATAGAGAAAGGGACCCCAAGCAAAGAGTAGCAATCTTGTTGAATTCAGGAAACCAAGACTGGAGTTTATTTAAGGAGGCTGGGGGCTCAAACGCCCCCGCCCAGAAACTTTCATTAGTATCCTCCGTGAGACTGTTGATCAAGGAGATGTCAATTCCCAACTAGTCAGCAGAGTGAGACCTAATTGACTACCAGGGGCATTAAGTAAAGACTCTGCAAAGGTAATGCCTTAATAATATGTCTAAGCCAGTTGTAGAGCAAAGCCTGCTCTAGATCTATTCTAACAAAGCTCTAAAAAAGCACAGAAAGTATGAAGTGGATCAATGAGAAACTTGACAGTCTACCCAGACAAACGTCTCTCTTTAAGGGAAACAACATAATTCAGACAATCATGGAACATTCCAAATGTCTAAAACCCATTCAGAAATCACCAGGCCTTCAATGAAGCAAGAATGAGACCCATAACAAGGATGGGAAAAAGTCAACGAAAACAGATAAAGAAATAAGAGATGAACAAATAAGGGCATTAAAATCTTACACATACACTTAAAATCTTAAAGGAAAAGATGAACGCAATGAGGAGAGAAATGAAAGATATGAAAATGAGCCAAGTGGAACTTCTAGAAATTAATTATGTATTTGAAACAAAAAAATCTATTGGACAGCTATTTAGCAGATTAGGCACCACAGAGGAAAAAAGCTTAAAAGACACAGCAATTGGAGCTGGTGATATGGCTCAGTGGTAGTGCGCTTGCCTCGCATGTGCAAGGTCCTGGGTTCAATCTTCAGCACCACATATAAATAAATAAAATAAAGTTATAGTGTTCAACTACAACTACAAAAAATAGATATTAAAAAAAGACACAGCAATTAAAGAACTAAAGCTATGACAATAGAAACCACAGAAATTGAAGTACATAAAAAAATGAAGTTTCTAAATATGCACATATACATGGATGCATACAGAGTCTGATCTGTGGGAAAATATCAGTGCAATCTGATATGATTGTATTAGGGGGAGATGGACTTGAAGAAAATTTCCAAATTTGATGTAAATTATATGCATGCAAGTCTAAGAAGTTCAGTAAACACCCAGCAGAACAAATACAATGAATAACAAACTAAGGCATATCATAATCTAATTTCTGAAAACCAGTATGAAAGAGAAAATAGTAAAGGTACCAGGCAAAAGAGGTCTGTTACTTATGGAAGCAATAAGAATGACTAGGATTTTTTTTTTGTCCAAAACCCTGCAAGTCAGAAGGCAACGAAAGAACATATTTATAGTACTAGAAAAAAGAAATTTGTTAACCTAGAATTCAAACTCTATTTTGTGTGTGTGTGTGTGTGTGTGTGTGTGTGTGTGTGTGTTAGTTTGCTTGCTTGTTTGTTTTGCAGTGTGGGGGGAAATCAACCCAGTGAGGATGTCTTTCAAAAATTAATGATAACTGCATGTTTCAAAGGAGTAGATTTCGTGGTATGTGAATTATGTTTTTTTAAAAAAATGCGGGGAAAAAATGATGAATAAAGACTTTTTCAGACAAATAAAAGCTTACCTAAATACTACAAGAAAAGCCAAAGGTATTTGTTTGGGCTGAAGGAAAATGATATCAGGTGGAAACTCAGAACAATAAAAAGGAATGAATATTGCTGGAAATGGCATAAATTTAGATAAATATACACCCCCCTTTTAACTCTAGCTTATGCTTATTTTTTTTTTTTTTTTACTTTGTGGGTTTTTTTTTAATTAATTTTTATTTTAGGTTGTTCAAAACGTTATATAGTTCTTGATATATCATATTTCACACTTTGATTCAAGTGGGATATGAGCTCCCATTTTTACCCCATATACAGATTGCAGAATCACTTCAGTTGCACAACCATTGATTTACATATTGCCATTCTGGAGTCTGTTGTATTCTGTGCCTTTCCTATCCTCTACTATCCCCCCTCCCCCCTCCCCTCCCCTCTTCTCTCTCTTCCCCCTTATATTTTCCCTCCTTTCCCCTCACTTCCTCTTGTATGTAATTTTGTATACCCCTGAGGGTCTCCTTCCATTTACATGCAATTTCCCTTCTCTCTCCCTTTCCCTCCCACCCCTCATCCCTGTTTAATGTTAATCTTCTTCTCATGCTCTTCGTCCCTACTCTGTTCTTAGTTACTCTCCTTATATCAAAGAAGACATTTGGCATTTGTTTTTAAGGGATTGGCTAGCTTCACTTAGCATAATCTGCTCTAATGCCATCCATTTCCCTCCAAATTCTATGATTTTGTCATTTCTTAATGCAGAGTAATACTCCATTGTGTATAAATGCCACATTTTTTTTATCCATTCGTCTATTGAAGGGCATCTAGGTTGGTTCCACAGTCTTGCTATTGTGAATTGTGCTGCTATGAACATGGATGTAGCAGTGTCCCTATAGTGTGCTCTTTTTAGGTCTTTGGGGAATAGACCGAGTAGTGGAATAGCTGGATCAAATGGTGGTTCCATTCCGAGCTTTCCAAGAAATCTCCATACTGCTTTCCAAATTGGCCGCACCAATTTGCAGTCCCACCAGCAATGTACAAGAGTACCCTTTTCCCCACATCCTCGCCAGCACTTGTTGCTGTTTGACTTCCTAATGGCTGCCAATCTTACTGGAGTGAGATGGTATCTTAGGGTGGTTTTGATTTGCATTTCTCTGACTGCTAGAGATGGTGAGCATTTTTTCATATACTTGTTGATTGATTGTATGTCCTCCTCTGAGAAATTTCTGTTCAGGTCCTTGGCCCATTTGTTGATTGGGTTATTCGTTATCTCATTGTCTAATTTTTTTAGTTCTTTGTATATTCTGGATATTAGGGCTCTGTCTGAAGTGTGAGGAGTAAAGATTTGTTCCCAGGACGTAGGCTCCCTATTTACCTCTCTTATTGTTTCTTTTGCTGAGAAAAAACTTTTTAGTTTGAGTAAGTCCCATTTGTTGATTCTAGTTATTAACTGTTGTGCTATGGGTGTCCTATTGAGGAATTTGGAGCCCGACCCCACAGTATGTAGATCATAGCCAACTTTTTCTTCTATCAGACGCCATGTCTCTGATTTGATATCAAGTTCCTTGATCCACTTTGAGTTAACTTTTGTGCATGGCGAGAGAAAGGGATTCAGTTTCATTTTGTTGCATATGGATTTCCAGTTTTCCCAACACCATTTGTTGAAGATGCTATCCTTCTTCCATTGCATGCTTTTAGCCCCTTTATCAAATATAAGATAGTTGTAGTTTTGTGGATTGGTTTCTGTGTCCTCTATTCTGTACCATTGGTCCACCTGCCTGTTTTGGTACCAGTACCATGCTGTTTTTGTTACTATTGCTCTGTAGTATAGTTTGAAGTCTGGTATAGCTATACCGCCTGATTCACATTTCCTGCTTAGAATTGTTTTTGCTATTCTGGGTCTTTTATTTTTCCATATGAATTTCATGATTGCTTTCTCTATTTCTACAAGAAATGCCGTTGGGATTTTGATTGGCATTGCATTAAACCTATAGAGAACTTTTGGTAATATCGCCATTTTGATGATGTTACTTCTACCTATCCATGAACAGGGTATATTTTTCCATCTTCTAAGATCTTCTTCTATTTCTCTCTTTAGGGTTCTGTAGTTTTCATTGTATAAGTCTTTCACCTCTTTTGTTAGGTTGATTCCCAAGTATTTTATTTTCTTTGAGGATATTGTGAATGGGGTGGTTGTCCTCATTTCCATTTCAGAGGATTTGTCGCTGATATACAGGAATGACTTTGATTTATGCGTGTTGATTTTATAGCCTGCCACTTTGCTGAATTCATTTATTAGCTCTAATAGTTTCTTTGTAGACCCTTTTGGGTCTGCTAGGTATAGAATCATGTCATCTGCAAATAGTGATAATTTGAGTTCTTCTTTTCCTATTTTTATGCCTTGAATTTCTTTCGTCTGTCTAATTGCTCTGGCCAGTGATTCGAGAACTATGTTGAACAGAAGTGGTGAGAGAGGGCATCCCTGCCTTGTTCCAGATTTTAGAGGGAATGCCTTCAGTTTTTCTCCATTCAGAATGATGCTAGCCTGAGGCTTAGCATAGATTGCTTTTACAATGTTGAGGTATGTTCCTGTTATCCCTAGTTTTTCTAGAGTTTTGAACATAAAGGGATGCTGTACTTTGTCGAATGCTTTTTCCGCATCTATCGAGATGACCATATGGTTCTTATTTTTAAGCCTGTTGATGTGGTGAATAACATTTATTGATTTCCTTATATTGAACCAACCTTGCATCCCAGGGATAAATCCTACCTGATCATGGTGCACAATTTTTTTGATATGTTTTTGTATCCGGTTCGCCAGAAGTTTATTGAGGACTTTTGCATCTAGGTTCATTAGAGATATTGGTCTGTAGTTTTCTTTCTTTGAAGTGTCTTTGTCTGGTTTAGGAATCAGGGTGATGTTGGCCTCATAGAATGAATTTGGAAGTTCTCCCTCTTTTTCTATTTCCTGAAATAGCTTGAAAAGTATTGGTATTAGTTCCTCTTTAAAGGTTTTGAAAAACTCTGCTGTATACCCATCCGGTCCTGGGCTTTTCTTAGTTGGTAGTCTTTTGATGGTATCTTCTATTTCCTCAATTGATATTGGTCTGTTTAGGTTGTCAATATCTTCCTGACTCAATCTGGGCCAATCATATGACTTAAGAAATTTATCGATGCCTTCACTATCTTCTATTTTATTGGAGTATAAGGATTCAAAATAATTTCTGATAATCTTCTGTATTTCTGAAGTGTCTGTTGTGATATTGCCTTTTGCATCCCGTATGCTGGTAATTTGAGTTCTCTCTCTTCTTCTCTTTGTTAGTGTGGCTAAGGGTCTGTCAATTTTATTTATTTTTTCAAAGAACCAACTTTTAGTTTTGTCAATTTTTTCAATTGTTTCTTTCGTTTCGATTTCATTAATTTCAGCTCTGATTTTAATTATTTCTTGTCTTCTACTTCTTTTGCTGTTGTTTTGCTCTTCTTTTTCTAGGATTTTGAGTTGAAGTATTAGATCATTTATTTGTTGGTTTTTTCTTTTTTTAAGGAATGAACTCCAAGCAATAAATTTTCCTCTTAGAACTGCTTTCAATGTGTCCCATAGATTCCGATATGTTGTGTCTGTGTTTTCATTTATCTCTAAGAATTTTTTAATTTCCTCCTTGATGTCTTCTATAACCCATTGATCATTCAGTAACCTATTGTTCATTCTCCAAGTGATGCATGATTTTTCCTTACTTCTTTTATCGTTAATTTTCAATTTCATTCCATTATGATCAGATAAGATGCATGGTATTATCTCTACTCCTTTATATTGTCTAAGAGTTGCCCTGTGACATAATATATTATCTATTTTTGAGAAGGATCCATGTGCTGCTGAGAAAAAAGTGTAACTGCTTGATGTTGGGTGGTATATTCTATATATGTCAATTAAGTCTAGGTTATTAATTGTGTTATTGAGCTCTATAGTTTCCTTATTCAACTTTTGTTTGGAAGATCTGTCCAGTGGTGAGAGAGGTGTGTTGAAGTCTCCCATGATTATTGTATGGTGGTCTATTAGACTCTTGAACTTGAGAAGAGTTTGTTTGATGAACATAGCTGCACCATTGTTTGGGGCATATATATTTATGATTGTTATGTCTTGTTGGTGTATGGTTCCCTTGAGAAGTATGTAGTGTCCCTCTTCATCCCTTTTGATTAACTTTGGCTTGAAATCTATTTTATTTGATATGAGTATGGACACTCCTGCTTGTTTCCGAAGTCCATATGAGTGATATGATTTTTCCCAACCTTTCACCTTCAGTCTATGTATGTCTTTTCCTATCAAATGCGTCTCCTGAAGGCAGCATATTGTTGGGTCTTGTTTAGTGATCCATTCTGCTAGCCTGTGTCTCTTAATTGGTGAGTTTAAGCCATTAACATTCAGAGTTATTATTGAGATATGGGTTGTTCTTCCAGCCATATTTGTTTATTTATGTTACTAAACATGGTTTGTTTTCCTCTTTGATTATTCCCCCCCACCTTTACTGTACTACCTCCCGCTGTTGGTTTTCATTTATATTTTCCATTTCCTCTTCCTGTAATATTTTGCCGAGGATGTTTTGAAGAGATGGTTTTCTAGCTGCAAATTCTTTTAACTTTTGTTTATCATGGAAGGTTTTAATTTCATCTTCCATCCTGAAGCTTAATTTCGCGGGATACACAATTCTTGGTTGGAACCCATTTTCTTTCAGTGTTTGAAATATGTTATTCCAGGATCTTCTAGCTTTCAGAGTCTGTGTTGAAATATCAGCTGTTATCCTGATTGGTTTACCCCTAAATGTAATCTGCTTCCTTTCTCTTGTAGCTTTTAAAATTCTCTCCTTATTCTGTATGTTGGGCATCTTCATTATAATGTGTCTAGGTGTGGATCTCTTATGATTTTGCACATTCGGCGTCCTGTAGGCTTCTAGGATTTGGGATTCTGTCTCATTCTTCAAGTCTGGGAAGTTTTCTCGTATTATTTCGTTGAATAGATTGCTCATTCCTTTGGTTTGGACCTCAATACCTTCCTGTATCCCCATGACTCTTAAGTTGGGTCTCTTTATGTTATCCCATATTTCTTGAATGTTCTGCTCATGGTTTCTTAACAGCTTTGCTGAGCTGTCTATGTTCTTCTCCAGTTGAAATACTTTGTCTTCATTGTCTGATGTTCTATCTTCTAAGTGTTCTACTCTGCTGGTAGTATTCTCAATTGAGTTTTTAAGTTGGTTTATTGTTTCCTGCATTTCCAGGATTTCTGTTTGTTTGTTTTTTATAACCTCTATCTCCCTGTATAATTGATCTTTAGCTTCTTGGATTTGTTTATGTAATTGATTGTCAAAGTGGTCGAAGTGGTCTTTCATTGTCTGATTTTGCTGTCTAATGTCTTCCTTGAGACTCCAGATCATCTGAAGCATGTATATCCTGAATTCTTTATCTGACATTCCATCTGCTGCAGATATTACCTCTTCTAAAGTTGAGTTGACCTGCATTGCTTGTGGTCCTTTCTTTCCTTGTCTTTTCATACTGATCGCATTTCTTTCTGCTTGGTGAAACTGTTGTGTTATTGATTTTTCCCCCTATATATTTATATTGCTCTTGTATAGCTGCAAAGTCTCCCTCGCGGGCTTTGGCGGTGGCTCTGCCCCCTCCTCCAATTGAGGCAATGTGCCTACCACGCCAGGAGGCCGCTGTACCTGTACTTTCGATGGGCCGTTCTTTCGGTGGTCACAGGTCCGCCTACCTGCAGGCGTGAGCAGCGGCTTTGCCCCTCCGCTGGCCACTAGGCCTGTTCTGTCTGTCGGTTGCAGGTCTGTCTACCTAAAAGGCGCTGGTGGCGGCTCTGCCCCTCCCCCGACCGGGGCGATGTATCTGGCGGGCCACTGGGCCTGTTTTGTCGGTGGTCACGGTTCCGCCTACCTTGCACGCGCGTGGAGCAGCTGTGTTCCTCCGAGAGTTGCTGGGCCTGACCTGCCGGTGGGTGGCAAGTGCGCCCACCTTGCAGGCGCGGGGGTGGCTCTGCCGTTCCGCGGGTCACTGGGCCTGATCTGCTGGTGAGTCGCAGGTCTGCCTACCTTGCAGGCGCCCGGTGGCTCTGCCCCTCCCCAACCGGGGCGGGGCGATATGTCTGGCCGGCCGCTGGGCCTGTTCTGTTGGTGGTCACAGTTCAGCCTACCTAGCAGGCACGTGGGGCAGCTGTGCCCCTCCGCAGGTTTTTGGGCCTGACCTGCCGGTGGGTCGCAGGTCTGCCTACCTTGTAGGCTCGGGGGGTGGCTCTGCCGCTCTGTGTATTGCTGTGCCTGTTCTGCTGGTGGGTAGTGGGTCCGCCTACCTTGCAGGCGCCCGGCGGCTCTGCCCCTCCCCCAACTGGAGCGATGTGTCTGGCGGTCCACTGGGCCTGTTTTGTCGGTGGTCACAGTTCCGCCTACCTTGCACACGCGTGGAGCAGCTGTTTCATTAGTGCCTGGGCACACTCTCCTTGTTTGCCTCCCTCAGGCCCTAAGTTTGTAGAGCTTGGGGCTGAGAACCCCCAGCAAATTTGCTTACCTTCTGGTAGCCACGCCCCCTTATCTGGTGCAAGAGACCTCAGTTGTCAGCACTGGTGGGAGCGGTAGCTGGGAGACCCGCGCCGCGCGGCTCCGGCCGGCTCCTGCGTCAGCGCCGCCTCGGCTCCCGCCGGTTCCCGTGCCGCTGCCGCGGTTCCCGCCAGCTCCGGCCGGCTCCCTCGCCGCTCCTGCTAATTTAGAATCCGCTGGGAAGGAATCTCTTTGGCCGATCTTTGGTGACTTCCCCTCTCTGCTATGGCGGGCCCCTGGCTCCTTGCAGGAGTGACCGAAGGGAGAGGTGGAACTGGCTTGTCTCTGGTCTGACACAATCTCTGGTTTTAGATCCCAGTTCGCTAATTCATAGAAGCTTGGTTAGATTTCCTTCCCGTCCTCTCAAGGGGGGGAGACCTTTCCCGGGTGGGCAGGGCCGTTAGCAGAGCCGGAAGGGCACGGGCCTTCTGTCGGGCCAGGCGGGGACCCTTCTGGCTGCGCTGGGCCGCCGGGGGCGCCCACAGAGCCAGGCAGACGGCGCCCGCGTGGCTAAGAGCCAGGCGGGGTGACCCTTCGCAGAGCGGGCGGGCCGCCAGGAGTGCCGGGATGGTGGGAGCTGTCTGCCGGCCGGGCAGGGACCCTTCTCGACGAGCAGGGCCGCCGGGGGCGCTTGTAAAGCCGGGCGGCTGCAGCCTCGTGGCTAAGAACCAGGCGGGTGGGGTGGCTGTTTGCAGAGCAAGAGCGGGATGGCTGGAGCTGTCTGCCGGCCTGGCGGGGACCCTTCTCGCCGAGCAGGGCCGCCGGGGGCGCTTGTAAAGCCGGGTGGCTGCAGCCGCGTGGCTAAGACCCAGGCGGGCGGGGTGGCTGTTTGCAGGGCAAGAGCGGGGCCGCCAGGGTAGCCGGGATGGCGGAAACTGTCTGTCGGCCAGGCAGGGACCCTTCTCGACGAGCAGGGCCGCCCGGGGCGCTTGTAAAGCCGGGCGGCTGCAGCCTCGTGGCTAAGAACCAGGCGGGCGGGGTGGCTGTTTGCAGAGCAAGAGCGGGATGGCTGGAGCTGTCTGCAGGCCTGGCGGGGACCCTTCTCGCCGAGCAGGGCCGCCGGGGGCGCTTGTAAAGCCGGGTGGCTGCAGCCGCGTGGCTAAGACCCAGGCGGGCGGGGTGGCTGTTTGCAGGGCAAGAGCGGGGCCGCCAGGGTAGCCGGGATGGCGGAAGCTGTCTGTCGGCCGGGCGGGGACCCTTCTCGCCCAGCAGGGCCGCTGGGGGCCGCTTGTAAAGCCGGGTGACTGCAGCCGCGTGGCTAAGAACCAGGCGGGCGGGGTGGCTGTTCGCCGAGCGAGAGCAGGGCCGCCAGGGTAGCCGGGATGGCGGGAGCTGTCTGCTGGCCGGGCGGGGACCCTTCTGCCGCGCTGCTCTGGGCCGCCTGCGGCTTGCAGAAGCGGCCGGTGGCCGCGGGATTGGACTCTGAGCCCGCGCTGCCGGTCAAGTTTCACTTGTCTGGGGCAAACTGTCACGTCTAATAAACTTACTAATTCTCGGCAGGTCTCCTTTCAACGGAATTTTGCTAGAAGATCCTCAGTAGGTAGAATGTAGCTGTTTTGATGGGTGTTTCTGATCCCGTTAATGTGGAGATATTGAAAGTGCTGCTTCCTCGCCGGCCGCCATGTTGGATCTCCTCCGCTTATGCTTATTTAAAAGACAATTATCCAGTTAGAGCAAGAACAACTCTGCTTGTGAAGTAAAGAAAGGAGAAAGGTTGAAAACACCATATTTAAACATCTTTTATTCTCATCACATTTCTTCCTGCTTACCATGGCCTACTAGGCAGTATTCTTCTTTGTCCCTAGCTAGTCACCACAGAGGTGACCAACAAATGATCCTCCTGAAGCCCCGCCCTTATCACTCCAACCCCAAGAACCATTCAGTCTTCACAACCTCCCACTCCACCATGGGAGGCCTCTGGTTCTCGGCCCCGCCTCCCCAGCCTGCCCCCCACAGCTCTCCCCTACGAGGTCCTGTACATCTTCTCACCTACCCTGACAATGTTTACCTCCCAGCTTCTCTCTGAGCCTCTACTCACTCACTTTCCTCTCTGTGTGCCTCCCAACACACACACACACACACACACACACACACACACACACACTCTTTTCCTCTTATCCCTCCTTGAAGACCAGGCTTACACTGGACATTCCTTCCCACCATCCCACCTGCTCACCCCTATGGTAGCCCTCTAGAAGCGGTCATTCTGCTTCCCAAGGCCACACTTGTCCACAGAAAGAGCAGGGACTCTCAGGGTCAGGTGAGCCTGGGTCCTGGTCCTGGCCCTACCTCCAAATAGGTGAGAGACTTTGAGGACTGGCTCAATTTCATTTTTCTCCGTCTGTAAAATGAGAGCGAGAAGCAGCCATGGCCTTAGATTCTTGAGCTGTTGTGAATCATAATGAAATAATGGCTGTTAAGTGCCAACCACTTGGAGCAGACACCTACTTGTTAGTGCACACCCCACCTGCTCTTCAAAATGTGGGATTCGGGAATGAAGGTGGGATTCCAGGAGATGCCAGAACCGCATAGTAGGTCAAACCCTCATTTCCTTTCATCCTGGACACTGTTTCTGTTAGTTGAGGTGGAGATCCCAGTGATTTCAGACCACAGCACGCCCTACCCTAAGTCCTTCTCACACAGCCTGTTCCTGAGTCATGTCTTCTCCGGTTCCACTCACTCAGTTGGTTTTGTTTAAGATGAGAACTGACTTGCTCCCAAGTTCAACTCATGCACAGAATTCCCCTGTGAACCTTTCCTTCGTGTCTGGGCACAGACAAGGGGGGCTGCTGCAGGGGGCTCTCCCCCAGTTGCTAAGAACACAGCCTTGCCCGGGTGAGAAGGAAGGCTTTCCCAGAGGCTTTCCCAAAGCCTCTGCCATTCCCCAGCATCTCCCCTGCCCAGAGGACCATTCTCCGCCTGGAGTTCTGTCCAGTAGAGAGTTGGGTGTTCCTTGAGACTCTTCAGTTCACATTTCAGGCACAGAGTTTTGAACTTAGAAATGGAACGGCCCAGAGGATTTCTCAGGCTCTCCCTCTCATTCACAGAGGAGGAAGCTGATGTGGTCAAGGGCACTGTCCAAGCAAAGAGAATTTCTGTCCAGGTGAGCGGTCTTCTCCCTGAGGCAGGGATGCCCAAAAGCCTTATGTGTGGATTATATGTGGGGCTCACTGCTCTACGTCCAGTATCTGGCACCAAGAGGCACTCCATGAACATTTACTGAGTGATAAATGGATCTCAGAGCACCATCTCTGATCAGTTGGAGCACTGGATTCTGAGTCCACTCACAGCCTCAGCAGGAAAGAATGTGTGAGTCCTGCTAGTGATGTCTGTCCTGAGCACAGCTCGGGGAGGGGCTGGCATCCTTCCATGATAATGGGAAGTTCAGAGAGCCACTGAGGCCCTCCTAAGAATTATTTAGCAGGCCATGAAGAGTTCATTTATGTCCCAAGGATCTAAGAAAACAAAGCACACAGGACAAGCACCCTGTAGTGTTGACCATGAAAAAGAGCAATAGGTTTGGGATCCAGGTGTTAGGGCAACTGTAGTAAGGGCTGCACCAGGCGAGACGAGGCTAGGTCAAGGGTGACTTGCCCTGTGTGACTTCCAAGAAGTGACAGGGACTTCACACTCTCCTTCTGATTTTCTGTAGGACACACAATGGCCTAGAGACTGTTTTCTGCATTTGTTGTTGTTGTATCAGGGATTGAACTCAGGGGCACTTGACCACTGAGCCACACCCCCAGCCCTATTTTGCATTTTATTTAGAGACAGGGTCTCACTGAGTTGCTCAGCACCTCACTTTTGCTGAGGCTGGCTTTGAACTCGCAATCCTCCTGCCTCGGCCTCCTGAGCTGCGCCACTGCACCTGGCTGTTTTCTGCATTTTAACAGAGATGGAGATCTCAGCTGCAGAAGCGTCAGCTGGCAAGAAAGACCTGTGCCGGTGTGTTATTTGCCAGGGCTGCTATAATAGTACCTCAAGCTAGGTGGCTTCAAATGATCACTCTATGTGAATTCTGAAGCGAGGTACTGGCAGGCCACACTCCCTGTGAACTCTCCAGCAGGGGTCCTCTCTTGTCTCTTCCAGCTTCTTGCAGCTGCAGGCGCTCGCTCGTTGGCTTGCAGCAGAATGACTGCAATGTCCTCTTCCGCCTCCCTCTGTGTCTCTGTCTCTGTCTCTTCTCTTCCTGTGAGGACTCTGGTCACATGGAATAGGGATCACCCTCGGGCAGTACAACTTCCACCTAATTACACCTGCAAAGACTGTTTCCAAATAAGGTCACACTCACAAGTACAAAGGGTTAGAACTTCGTAACTTTGGGGCGGGGAAGAGCCATTTGGATCATAATGCCAACCCAGGGCAGCCTTGGAAGGTGGGGAGTGCTATGTTGGGGTGACCCCAGTGATTCATGTGCTGGAAGCTTTGTCCCTCTGTGGCAACATGGGAGGTGGGGGGCCTAGTGGGAAGTCCTTAGGTCTCTGGGGTCTGCCCTTCCCTCCAGGGAAGAGATTAAGGTAGCTCTTGGGGAGGCCGGAGCTCTCGGAGAGGGAGGTTTTTAAAGATGGAGCCCAACCCTGAATCCCTCCGTAGCACCCTGTTCTGAGATGTGGTGTCTTCCCCACACACGTACTTCTGCCAGCTGTCACAGGTGTCCTCCCCAGAGCCTGTGCCATGCTATTTGGACTTTCAGCTTCCAAACTGTGAGCTAAATAAAACCCCTCTTCTTTATAAAGTCAGCCTGCCTCAGGTATTTTGTCGTAATGAAAAATGAACTGATCCAAGGAAAGAAGAACTCATCAGCGGAGACATAGTCAAGTCTGGAAGCCTCCCTCTGGTAAGAGCTGTGATCTTCTGTCTGCTGCCACCTCCTCCCTTTCCCTCCAAGGAAGGGCCTTTCCAATGGGGCCTGTGCCAGGATGTCCCAGCTCCTCTCTGGAACCAAAGTCATTGTGAGGAGACAGAAGTGACCCCTGGTCCTAAAGATTTCTCTCCGCTGTAGAAGTAAATCATGAGGCACACATCGATGGTCATGATGAACCTCAATAGCAAGGGAGTTGGGCACTTGATTGGAATCCTAGACCCTTGGCTCTCAAGCTGTGCAACCCTGGACAAGTGACTAAGCATCTCTGAATATCAGCTTCCTCTTCCATAAGGAGGACCTCACAGTGTTATTATCAGGATTGAGCCACAGAGTGGAGAGTGGAATAAAGCAGGTGTGCTTTAGGATCCCGAGGGTGTCAGGTTAAGGCACGGGGCTCATCTCTTGGCTTTATCTAAAGGGATCCTAGAAATAGGGGAAAAAACTAGAGCTGAGGGGCCCAGCTTCCTCCCTGACCACCAGGAAGGGAAAAAGAGAAGACGGCAAATCAAAGGGCCATTTTAACTCATATCCCCTGCATTAATTTTCACAGTTAACTGCTGAACTGACTAAATTCTTTTCTTTTCTTAAGGACCTTTATAAATTCCATCATTAATAAAATCAGACATTCAATTAGAAGGAAACTCTGGCCGGTGGCTGATCATTTCCTCGATACCGTTCTCTCCCCTCGTTCTCGCGGACTCCCTGGGTCTTCCCGGGCTTTCCCCTGCTGATGCTCCGTCTCCCATTCTCCCCTCCTCCCCCTGCCCCATGCCTGTCAGTGCCCCCCAACAAAAGCCAGAGAGGAACACGGACTGATTCCATTAACCTCTGTCACTGCTTAAACCTCTCTCTTAATTAACATGAGTTAATATGATTAATCAAAATAATGAGACAAACCTATTAAATTAGGGGTCTCCTACGACAGGACTCGGCAGGAGCCGTGAAGGCGAGAGGCCGGGTGGGGGTGGCACGTCCAGAGGTGAGGCGGGCGGGGAGCTGGGCTGTGGCGCCCGGTCCAGCTCCAGGCAGAGGAAGGTGCAGGGAGACGTGGGCAGTGGCTTAGAGAAACCGCCTCAGAGGACGTGTCCAGGGCGCCAGCTCGTCTCAGCTCTTTTTGTCAGTCTCCATACTTCTCTGGGGCCTGTCAGGGCCTTCTTCACCACCCAGCCTCTGCGTCCTTGGGATCCCTAGGAGGTGCTGACCATCTCTGAAGGCTCCTCTCCCCGCTGAGGCCAGGCACCTTGACTCCAATCCCAGCCCTACCCCCTTCAGGTAAGAGACTTGGGAAGAACTGCTCACCCTCCTGAGCCTAGTGAGACCCCCGCCCAGATCACTGCTAGGAGGACTCAGGTGTCAAGAGGAAGTGCCCGGCAGGGGACCCGTCCTCTGAGGACCCTGTTAGCCCAGCCCAGGTTTCTCCTCCCTCTTCCCCTGGTGTGACTGGACAGCATCGTGGGATCCTGTGGTGCTTTTCAGTTCTAAGCATTGCCCTACGTCCTTGTAACACAATTCACGGAGACGAGCAGACGGGCCCAATGTTCAGGTCAGGTGCTGAAGTCGGTGAGCTGGGTCTTCCGGAACAGCTTCCAACTCCCGGGTCAGTGGGATTTCCATTGCTCTCAACCATGCGGCCAGGAATCCCTCAGTGGCCCAGGAGCTCCTTTCTCAAGTGAGGTCAATTCTCAGAGGTGGCAGAGCCCCCCACCCCTCATGGCTCTGTGACCTCCAGATTGCAAGTGGCTTTTTGGAAGTCCATTCGAACGGGAGCGGTGTTTCTCCAAGGCGGGACACCGGATGTCTCACAGATGACTCGGCTCATCCTGGGAAGTTCCATTCCAACCAAACTGAGCCCTTGGAGAGACTCTATTGTGCTACCTCAAGGGGCCAGTGGGGCAGCTGAGTGACCCACAGTCACTAACCTTTACGGATACATTGGGTGGAGAGTAAAACTCTCACAAAAATCCCCAAGGAGGACCCTGTGTTGTCCCCATGACACTCCACGAATGATTTCCCTCTTCGTCAGGAAGGAGAGAGACAGACCCATAAAGGGGGCGGGCTTTGAGGGTCCCTCCAGGAAATGTGGACACCTTCTCAGAGACGGGCTGAATATCTGCAGCAAAGAGAAAATACGTCTGAAAAGCCCTGCTGGGAGTCCTGTCCCCAGGATTCAGATTTGCTCTCTGCTCTAGAAGAGAACAGGTGAGCACTGGCCTCCATGTGACACTGCAGCCTCCAACTCTGCCCTGCAGGACGGCACCAGGGTCAGAATGCCCACTTCTCTACCAGCCCCCCACTGAGCAGTCTCACAACTGCTCCTGAAGCACTGGCTACGGACCCTCATCCAGCCATCACGGAACAAGCCAGGGCCCTCGGGGCCCAGAGCTGCTCAGCACTGAATGAGCCACAGTCAGACACGGGGCTGCCAACGGCGCCAGTTATGCCCGAGCCTGTTGGCACTGCACTTCACAGGGAAGAAAGCAGAGGGCAGGCAAGGCCCTAGACTGGTTCCAGCTCCTGGTGTCCTGTGATCCCACTTCACTATGGGTAAAAATTACTAAATATACCCCAAATATCAATAGTAATAACAAAACAAGATCTCATTCAGGGACTGCCGGCAGCTCAGTTTTGATGGCTTTAGGACATCTGACAAGTCTCTACCCTCAATGGCATGATCCAACCTTCCTCAATACCCCCCCCCAACTTCCTCCTTCCCAGCTGAGTTAGGGTCTCCCTGTTACAGTCTCCTAACACCCCTTGCCTTGTCTCCACAGCGTGTACTAGTGACTGGGTGTGAGCGTCCGTCTCCCTCCCTGGTGGGATGAATGAGGATTCTGGCTGTGGGATCCCTCCTCATGATTCAAAGTCGGGAAACCCCAGAAGACAGGGAAGTTTCCAACACAGAATCCAGACGTCTTTAAAATCTGAGCCTCTTAGCTCAGTAATGGCTCTCTCACATGACTGGAGGGGTCCTTATTGTTATTAAGTAAAGAGACATCCTAGAAAGAGTCTTCAAAGACAGGAGCCGTGTGTGTGTGTGTGTGTGTGTGTGTATGTGTGTGTGTGTGTGTGTGTGTGTTTGTGTGTGTCCCTTCCCTGGGACTTCCGTATCCCATGCTCCCCGTGATTGGAACTGGGACTCCCATATCCCATGCTCCGAGTGATTGGAACCGTTAGTCATTCCCTAGGCCAGATTCCCAAGTCAGGTCCCCAGCTGGGCATGGGATATTTCCCAGAATCCACCGTGAGGTGCTACAGATCTCCACTGGCTAATGCCATGATCATTCCCATCCTTCTCCTGAGGTGCCCTTGCTGCCTTCCACTATAGAGTCTGGAAAGCCAAGCACTTTATTTCTTAATCTCACCTGTAGCGAGAGCTGGCGATGTGATCAGGTTTTGGTTATTGCAGTAGGTGAACTGCTAGAGGGATCGTAGGAAAACTAACTCCCTTAATTAAGAGACAGATGAGTAAGTTGCTTCTTCCTGCTTGGTTCTTTTTTTTTTTTTTTTTTTTAACTTACATCATAACCATATGATACCTGGAGCCACATCAGCCATTCTATGACCTCGAGGCAATACAAATAAGGCAGAAAAGGCATCCCTCCAGGATGACAAAGATAGAAGAACCTAGATTCTTATTGTCATTTTGATAGATGGTATATCTGGACTTCTTACTCAGTAAGTAATGAATATCCCCAAAGTTTAAACCACTCTCAGCTGGGCTTTCTATTACTTGCAACCAAAAGCATTCCTAATGAATAGAAATGCCTAAATTTGTGTTTTAACTTAAAAGATTATCTAAAAAAAATTAGTATTATTGATTATCCGAAAGACTCCCTTACATAATTGAGTACTATTGTGATATTTCCGTACTCATGTTTATTTTAATTAGCATTTTTTTTTTGGATACCAGGTAAGACCACAGGGATTCTTCTTTTTCAAATACTTCCTAAGTGAACTCAGGAATTGAACAAAATTCAAATCGTCATTAAATAGGGCTCATTTCCCTTGCTATCTGAACTCGTGGTGTTTGCCTTTTGAAACTCAGAAACCAAACAGCTATGTGTAATTTTGTATATCAGTTCTCATTCTATGGATTTGGGAACCGGTAGATTTGGACAGTGAGGAATACATATCCTTTGTCTCAGGTTGATGAATAAAAGAAGAGTGAGTAATTGAATATATGAATGATGCACATATCTAAAGACAAACTCTGTAACTTCCCTACAACCCACATAGGCACCTATGCAGTAGGAATTGGAAAAGGAAAGGAATGGACCACACAAGGTCAAATAGGCAGGACAAGTTCAAAAAAAGGGAACGCAGCTGTGGGGAGGAGCAGCCAGGTCTGGCTTCCAACAGCCAATTGTTAAAATTTGGGGTATCTTGAGAGCTAGTTGTTAAACACAGCAGTCAGAGTGGGATTCTTGGTGAGAATGTGTCCATTGTGGAAATCAGCAACTGTGACAAATCAGGGCTTCTTTGTCCCCTCTCTCCTTTTCCTGGAGAGATGGTTGCCAGCTCACGGTTCCCCGTAACAGCCCGTGTAACAGCTGCCTTGTGAGTGGCAACTGCATTTTGGCAAACAAGCATCGTCTCGTCCATTAACTTAATGTTGACTTTTATTAGTTGGGTGCCTTTTTGTATTTAATTTGTAAATTGGGTTTGGTTTTATGATCCACGTAAGAGACAGAAACATAGGAGTGTGCACAGTCAGGGCTCTCTAGAGAAACAGAGCCAATGGGAGACAGAGAGAGAGATCTATAAGGAAATCGAACCTGGGAATTGGTTTGTGGGATTATGGAGGCCGAGGAGTCTCACAGCCCACCATCTTGAGCTGGAGAACCAAGGATGCCCATCCGTAAGCCCCAGTTAGAGTGTGAGGCTTGAGAACCAGAGTGGGAGGGGGTCACTGGTGTAAGTCCCAGAGTCCACGGCCCAAAACCAAGAGATCCAACGTCTGTGGGTAGGAGACAGTGGCTGTCTCAGCCCAAGAAGAATGAATCGCCCTTCCTGTGTTTGTCAGATTTCTGTTACTGTAACAGACACCCGACACAATTAACTTATAAACAGGAAAGATTTATTTTGGCTCACGGTTTTGGAGACTTCCATCCATAGTGGCTTGGCCTTGTTGCTTTGGACCTGGGGAGGCCCCGTACCTCCTGGAGAGGACGCAGGGTGGAGGAAGCCATTCACCTCATGGCTGGGCATGAGAGAGGGGAAGAGGCAGGACTGGGGACCCTGTGCTCCCTTCCAGGGTTCACCTCAAGTGGCTGAAAGGCCACCCACTGGGCTCTAGCCCTTAACGGTTCCATAGTGCCACAGGCTGGGGACAAAGCCTTGACACATGGGCCTTTGGGGACACTTATCCCAGCCATCCTACTTCCTTTGCCTGTTTGTTCCCTCAGCTGACTGGATGGTGCCTTCCCACATTTGCTCAATCTGGTCATCAAATGCTGATATCTTCCTGAAACATCCTCACAGAAGTACCCAGAAATGAGGTTTAGCCAGCTCTCTAGGTGTCCTTTATCCCACTTACGTTGACACATGAAAGTATCCATCACAGAGCGGACACCTACTTTTATGACGGTATCTACTCAGGCATGACTGTACTAACAATTTTAAGTCGAAACTGAGTGAGAACAAGGATTCTTCTTATTTACCCAAGTCTGAGAAGCACTGATTGCCATGGTCTGGAAATGGCTTCAGGGTGCTCCCCCAAGTTCAGGCCTTGGGAGCCGGGTCTCCACTCTGGCAATGTCAAAAGGTGAGGGGCCTTTAAGGGGTGGGGCTGAAGGGAAGGCCCTTAGGTCATTGGAAATGCTGCCCTCAGAAGGAATTAAAGTATTTCTCGTGGGAAATACTTGACAAGGGCTCTTGACAAGGGAGTGTTATAAAGAGAAAGACTCTGGACCCCTCTCCACTCTCTAACTTCCTGTCTCGCCATTTGATCTCTCCCTTCTGCACACACGCCTTCCACTGTGAGGCCACCCATCACGAGGCCTTCCCTAGAGCCAAACAGGAGATGTGCAGCTTGAACCCTTGAGCCCCCCAGGTGTGAGCCACACAAACCCTTTTGCTTTGCATGTTTCCGAGCCTCAGATATTTTGCTAGAGCAACAGCAAGTGGATGACATGCCGTTTTGCTAAAGTTAATAATAACAGACTGGCACCTAAGGCCCTCTAGGAGCGGATCCTAGGCTGACTCTCCCCGTCTTGAACTCCCTGCCACAAACAAACGGGTCTCTCCCTGTCCTTCTGACACATTTCACAAGGATGCAGCATCTCGGTGAGGTGGTAGGAATGGAAATGCAGTCCCTGACCCAGCAGCCCCCCCCTTTACCCCAGGCCCACCCATTCATCAACCTGACTTGAGCTCACTCTGTCCCATGGAGATGTCCCTCATTGCTCAGGGAGCCATCCTTCTCTGTCCTTGCCATCTGGCGCGTCTAACTTGATCAAGTGATGCCACTCACCTCCTTGACTAGAGGAGGCAGGAGAGTTTTATGGGTCCTCGGAGACCACTCGGCCAACCTCCTCCTCCTCCTCCTTTCGCTTACATACCCGTTTCCTCCCGTGCCAAGTGGTCTTAAGTGCAATCATTGCCGCTTCCCGGGGATTTGATCCATCCACTCTTTCTCGTGTTTCTCTTGGTGTCTTTAATCTTCCTCTTCTCCGAACTTTCCCCCTTAACCCTAGGTAGCCTCCTTGCTTAAAATACAATAATATATCACCACTGACAACCTCCAAAGATGCTTTCAAGTATATGTAACAGAAAAACCAACTAAAATGGTTTAAAGAATCACAAAACGTAGTATCTCACATTGGTGAGCAGCCTGGAGGCAGGGCCATCTCCCAGGGCTGTTAGCATCACAGCTCAGCTCTCAGTCCTCTGACTGGCTCCTCTCAGGATGGCCATGTGGACACCAGCCGCAGCCAGGACCAGGTATTCCCTTTTTCGGAACCGCTGTTCCTTTCGTCAGTCTGATTGGGCCCCCGAGTCAAGGGTCCATCCCTGGACAATGAACCTAAGCTAGTAATTCCTGACCCAACCCATGGCAAACAGGAATAGGACTGTGTGACTTAGTTCCAGCAGCACCCACCCCCGAAACTCTAAGTCAAAAGGGATTCACGGGGCTGGGGTGGGGACCATAACAAAGTTAGTGCTCTGTTGGGCAGCAAGAAGTGGGGGACCGCATCATAGAGGGTGACCAACAGGTCCAGGGCTCCTCTTTCTCCCACTCCCAGCTGCTGACCTCTCCCCACTTCCTCAGCTCCAATCTCCTTTCAGAAGCCATGACATTTGCTGCCTCCGCTACCAGTGCATGCAATTGGCTCCCAGCCCTGACACTCCACCAAAACTGCTCTCACAAACGTGGCCAGTGTCCTGAGGGGATCTCTGTAGCCTCTGACACCTCCACCTCTCTCCACCCATTATCCTCTCCCACATTGTGTTCCCCATCGTGCATCAATTTTATTCCACAAACATTTTTGAGCGCTTATCCTATGCCAATTCAGTCTTCCCACACGTAATGCTTTACAGATGACTCTTGAACGCTTGGCTTGGTCTTCCCATTTTTCATGGCAATCATCACAATAACGTCCCAATGGGTCCCCTGCCTCAGCCCCACTCGCTCAGCTAGCTGGCTTTCCTGCTCACAGGCGTGATCTTTCCGACTGCAAGCATGATCATCACGTTCCCCTCTTACATTTCTCCTGGAGGAGGAAGCCCCAAATCCCCAGCACAGCATTCAAGAACCCAGGTAGTCACCTTCCCCTGCAGCTTGTCCCCTCCCCTCTGATATTTGGAGCTCTATTTCCCCAGCGTACCGTGAGCCCTCTGAATTTGGAGCTTGGCTCACCTGCCCTCTTTACTAAAATGCCCTCTGCAGCTTTTCTGCTAGGGAAAACCTCACTTGACTCTTTCCAAGACCAGGCCCCATGTCCCCTCCTTGGTGAAGTCTTCTCCAAATCAAGCATGTCCTCCCTGGGCCCAGAGCATTCGTCCCGTCTGTCATGAGCCCTTCTCGAGGTGGACCACCGTGTGGGTTCATACTGGTGAATTCCTGCGGGGAAAGGACTGGATGGAAATCATCATCTGCACTAGGGGAAATACCCGGCGAGCACACCCGACATGCGTGTGAAGAGTTAAACTGAAGTGTTTGTTTCAGGACCCTCATTGGCTGCTTAGGGAAGCTGAGGGTGACAGAGGAAGGGACAGGGGGTGCTGTTGGGTGTATGCAGTCAGCGTTCTTCCACGACAAGCAGGGAAAATGGCTTTAATCAGAGGGACTTTTTTTTCCTTTTGTCTCCCAAAACGGGAAACTCTTCAAGCGCAATTTCACTGTAAAGGTTCAAGAAGTGCCATGGAGACTGGACTCCCGCTCTGCTCCTTCTCCGTTGGCTCCATCCTCTCATCTAAGACCTCAGAACACAACTGCCTGCCGACGAGTCTTCCTCAGCTAGTCAACCCCCAGGCGCAGAACAGTGGGACAGAGAAAGGCTTTTCACGGTCACTTAGGCAAAAGTCCCAAGATTTGTTCTGATCATGACTCATGTCACGTGCAGTACCATGACGTCACGGGTCACATGCTCCCCTATAGGTCTGGGGCAGTCAGTTCCACAGAAACGTGTGGCCTGGGAAGGGAGAAGGACGATACCCTTCAGAGTGACACCGTCCAGTAGAACTTTCTGGGGCCATGGGGCTCTTCACACTGACATGATCGTGACGAGTGTCCCTCCAGAACTAAACTTGAACTTGAACTTAATTAGCTAAGATTTAAGCTTGAATGTCTACGTGGAGCTCACGGCTGCGGTTCTGGAGAGCATAGCCCCAGGAGAGGGAAGGCCTAGAGGTCTGCCTTTCCAGAATGTGCCCACCGCCCGTGTCCACGGCGTCACAAGGAATGCAGGCGCCAGGCGGCTGTGAGCATGGTCTCCACGGGCCCTGGGAGGGGGGCCTCAGCAGGCCTTGAAGGGGCTGTCAACCCGATGTTAGGTGTGCTGGCTGTCGGTAGGCCAGTCTGGGGCCTGGGAACCTGTGCTGTAAAGCACCCGAGGGATTGGGTATCCAGCACTGTTTGGGGTGTATTGAAGGACACGGGGGGGGGGGGGGGGGGCAGCCCCACTCATGATTCTAGAAGCTCCAGAGCTTGAGCGGGTAGGAGAGCTCCCCCGCCTCCTCTTTCCCTCCTCCCTGCTCCTCCCTCCCTCCCTCCCTCTTCTTTCCTTCCTTCCTCTAACTACACCTTGAGCACCTCCTGGGTAAGATTCCCTGTGCTGAGACCTTCCGTCCCTGAGCCACTCATCTCCTGGACGCCCCGTGCTCCTTATTCATCCATTCTAGGAGTGGAAGAGAGGAGCAAAGAGACTCGCCACTTTCCCACCCACGAGTAAGAAAACACTGGTGAGGCACTTACGAGCACTGGAGGTCTTCCGAAGGGGGCAGCATGGCTCACTGACCTCACCCCAGACCAGATGGAGGTGTGTCGCCCGGGGGAGGGCAGCCAGCGGCGAGGAAGGGTCTGAGGCAGGGGTAGGCTCTGCCCAGATTGGCATTCTTTTTTTTTTTTTTAATTTCCCTGGGAATCATGTTGAGTAGAAAAAGACTCTTCCCCAAAGGGCGCCGACGGTGTGATTCCGTTTATATAACATGTGGAAGTGACAAAATCACGGGAATTAAGAAGAAATTACTAGCTGCTAGAGTCAGAGATGATGAGAGAATGGGAAGAAATAAATGTTTTCTAAGAAAAAAGGAAAAGTTGAGGCAACAGGAGTTCCTTATCATGGATTAAATGTTTGTGTCCCTGAAACATTTATACGTGAAGTGCCAGCCCCTCGATGAGCCTGTGTTTGGATGGGGTCTGTGAGGGGGTAATAAAGGTCTGAAAAGGCCATAAGGAGGGGGCCCTGCTCCAATAGGACTGGTGCCCTTGTAAGAAGAGGAAGGGTCAACAGAGCTCTCTCTCCAGCACGTGAGGACACAGCAGGAAGACTCCTGTCTGCAAGCCAGGAAGAGGCCCTCGCCAGGAACTGGGTCAGCCAGGATCTTGAGCTTCCAGCTTCTAGAGCTGTGAGGATGAATCTCTGCTGTTTAAGTCACCCAGTCTGTGGTATTGTGTTTTGGTAGCTAGAGCTGCTTAATATAAAAATAGAGTGAGAAATAAAAACATTTATCCATACAAAAACTCGCATTTGAATGCTTGGAGATGTTTTTTTGTAAAACCCCAAACTGGAATCAATCCAAATGTCATCCACAGATGACTAGATAAACAAATTCTGGCATATCCACATACTGGAATACTATGCAGCAATGAAATGGAGTGGATTGCCAATATATGTTACGATAATTATGCCGAATGAAGGAGTAAGGCAAAAGAAAAATGAATGTACACTGCATGATTCCATTTATATAAAATTCTAGTAGGGGACAACTAGTCTGCAGTGACAAAAAGCAGATCAATGGTTGCCTGGAGACAGAGTGGAGAGGAAAGGGGTGTCAGGGAATGATTACAAAGGGGCACTAAGAAACTCTGGTGAGAGGCAATGCATGTATCCATTATCTTGATGGTGGTGACGATTTCATGGGTGTGAAAACATGTCAAAATTGTACATTTAAATATATGCCATTTTTCTACACTGATTAAACCTCAAAAACAACAACAACAACAACAACACTGTTTTGAAAACAATAATAATAATCCAGAGAGGAAAAGCAGGGTCTTCACTCCCTTGTGAGGTTTCTCCCTGTCTCCCCATCCATCACAGAGTCCACCTGCGACTGAAGAGCAGGCCGTACTTTCTGTCCCCCCCAAGCCCGTCACTTAGGATTAAAGAGCCGCCTCATGGGGGATGAGCCTGGGCAGGTGACAGAAAGATGACTGGCAGCCAATTCTTTATCAAAGTCAAAGCAATTCCCTGACAAAGTCACTGTTCAAACGTGACCAGGTGCCCAAAGAAAGAGGAAGTCATTATGAAATCCGAAAGCAGAGAGCAAGTCCCTCCATCAGTCAGACCTGAGCATACATCCTGGCTCCACGACGCAGCAGGGCGTTGTTTTTTTTTTTTTAATTCCTAAAGCTTTGTTTCCTGACCCAAAATATGGGAGCATCCCATCACACAGAGGAGGCTGGGACGACGCGTGAGGTTCTAGTTACAAGGCGGCCTACACTCGCCGGGCCCAGAATGGGCACTTCCTCCACCCGGGTACCATCTCCCCAGGGGAGGGGCATGGAGTTCAGAACTGGGACATCTGGGCCCTCGTCCTAACTCTGCCACCAACCCTTGAGGGCCTGGCTTCCGGTCTGGGAATTGGGGTGGAGAAGACAATCAATCATCACTTCTCCACATCCCTGAGCTTCGACTGAGGATGCAGGTAGGTCAGGAGTCAGCCCAGGGCCCGTGGGCCAAAGCCAGCCCGCTCCATGTTTTTTCATAGCCACAAGATGGTCAACCCTTTGCAACTATTCTTTTTTAGAGAATAGTATATTGTAACGTGGGGAAGTTATGCATCATTGTCCATAACATTTTATTGAAATACAGTTATGCACAAAGGAAACAGTGGTTGTAACCAAGACCTTGTAGTCTGCCGGAGAACACTTACTATCTGGCCCTTTAACAGAAAAAAAAGTTTGAGTTAGATCATCAGAAACGACACACATACGCATCTGCTGTTCCCTGTCTCCCCACCGAGGAGGTTCAGTGTGCTAAGATTTAATGCCGTGCCCTTAGCTTTTTTAAGAGTTCATAGGAAACAACCACTTGAATAGAATTTCTGTGTCTTTGTAATAAATAGTTCCTTGAATTTTATGCCAGGGAAGAAGTTTGTCTTCATTTGACCTTATATACATATCTTATTATCCCCATGTACTGGCATAGTATAGGTGGCAGACAGAGCTAACTCCAGGCTATTTTAAACGATTTTAATAGACAAGGCTTTTTTTCCTTAATTTAAAAAAAATTTTTTTAGTTGTCAATTCACCTTTATTTATTTATATGTGGTGTTGAGAATCGAACCCAGCGACTCACACATGCCAGGCACGTGCTCCACCACTGAGCCACAACCCCAGCCCCAAGCCTTCTTTATTTATTGACTTATTTTCTAGTTGTAGTTGGAGACAATACCTTTATTTATTTATTTTTATGTGGTGCTGAGGATCGAACCCAAGGCTTTGCACATGCTAGGCGAGCACTCTACCACTGAGCCACAACCCCAGCCCTAAGGCTTCTTTATTTTAACGAAACCATTACTTATGTGATTACCTTCTATTTCTGGTTAGTGGTGAATTTCTTTTTGATTTAATTAAATGAAATCATCCTATTGATTTGATAAAATTTCAGTAAGTAAAAACTTTGGAAGATCCCTAGGAAAGGCAAAAATGTGACAACTGTTCAGAAATGACAAAAATTTAGGAACTATCATAATGGATAACAGGAACAACATGTTTTCCTTTTTACTTTGGTTGCTGGGAAGCTCAGGATTAAAGGCAGGGGGGCATTTTGTGGTAATATCCAGGGTTTTGTAATTCACTTCATTCTACTTCTCTGCATCTGCCTTTCTTACAACACTCATCACTTTGTGTAGTTTCTTCCTCCCTCCCTCCCTCCCTCCCTCTCTCTCTTTTTCTTCCTTTTCATGTAGTTTCCATTGGCTCACGTGTCTATCTTCTAAGAGAAATGGGAACTTGTGTCCTAATATCTCTGTATACAGTGGTTCCCGTTTGTCTTCCACGGTGTCCATTACCCACAGTGAACCCCAGTTCCCAAATAGAAATTCTCAGAAATAAACAATGCATGTGTTTTCATGGTATCGCTTTCTGAGAAACGTGATGGAATCTCATGCCACACCACTCTGTCCCTCCTTGTCTTTCCCAGGACACGAATCACCCATTTGTCCAGAGTGTCCACCCTGTATATCCTACCTGTCCGCTAGTGACTTAGAGCCATCTCCATATCAGATCAATTGTCATGGTATCACAGTGCTGGTGGCCCAACAGCCCTTATTTTACTTAATAATGTCCCCAGAACACAAGAGTAGTGGTGCAAAAGAGGGACCAGGAGCAACACATGGCAGGACAGATTAACCACAGTCCTGTACTGTATGGCAGCACTGCAGGGTACACAGGGGGGAAAGTCTGCATTTGGTACTCTGCGGGCATCAGCCTCCCTCTGGGGATCTTGGAGCACATCCTCCCGAGGTGGGGCTCTGTACTCAGCTCTAGCTTGCTGGATACTCAGAAAGAACCGTGACATTGGACAGAAAGAAGGGATGTGTGATGACAGTGTTTATTTCCTTACTCTTTTTTTTTTGGTACCAGGGATTGAACTCAGGAGCACTCGATCACTGAGCCACACCCCAGTCCTATTTCATATTTTATTCAGAGACAGGGTCTCCCTGAGTTGCTTAGTGCCTCGATTTTGCTGAGACTGGCTCTGAACTCACGATCCTCCTGTCTCAGCCTCCCCAGCCACTGGGATTAACAGAGCCAGTCAGAGGGAGCCCCTGGGGACAGAATATCTGTGAAGTTCCAGCTGCCTCTCCCCCTCTGGACCCTGGAGAGTCCTAGTAACTAATCGGAGAGTGCTCAGTGCCTCCCACACAGTGCGCCTGCCTGAAGGACCTCAGCCCTCCCAAGAAGGTCCTGTCCTTGGTCCCGAAACTCAGGCTCAGAGACATTCAGCCTTCCTGGATCTAAATAAGATCCCCAAAAACCCAAGTGGACAGTCCAATACAGTTGCCAGCATTCATTTTCCTGAGCGAAGGTCAGTGGGAAAAGCTCTCACCATCACTTCATAAAAAGAAAGAAACATTTTAACAATTAAGATGAAAACCAAAAACCAGCTATAAAGAAACCGTCACTTTGTCCCTGATTTTCTCGCTGCCACACTGGTGAGAGAAAACCTGGACATGAAGGGGGCCAGGGTGAGTTTCAGGAGCCCCTGGGAAGGGGTCCACAGGGAGGCGGGCTCCCCACACTGAGCCGGTCCCCCAGGTGGGCGTGTCTGCTCAGGCGAACCCCACTGCACACAGCGGGCCAGCGCTCAGGACGGGGCCTGCAGGCCTCCGACCAAGGTAAGCAGAGGTAAGAGGCCCGAGCATCCCCGAGACACAGAATCTCAAAGCCCGAAGGTACCTGCGAGATCCTCCTCCCGCCTTACTGAGAAGCACCTGCGATCTCAGGTTCAACACTGGGACAGACCCCAGGCTGCCAAGGTTGTGACGCTATAGTGTCCTTTTTCCAACCAGCACACTTTCTGCCATGTCACGGGGACTTGCCAGCAAACAGGAACGTGGACAAAGAAGGACGTCCATGCATTGTCACTGAGAGCATCGCCAGGGTTCTGGAGGACGCATTTCCTGGGAAACGCCGGTCAGCCCCCTCCATGGCCACATGTGAACGAGTCCCCAACCTGAAAGTGCGGAGGAGCCCGGAGGTGAGCAGAGTAAGGCCGCCCCTGTCCCAGGGCCCCCGGGCAGTTCTCCTGGCACCGAGCAGCAGCTCCTGGGTAGGACCCTGAGATTCCGAGCTCTGCTCTTGAGAAGGACTTGTCGGCCTCCCCAGGCCAGAACTTGGGGGGCCCCCTGGGTTGACCTGTTCCATTTCCTCTTGAGCCCTGACATCCGGCTCCCACGGCTTCCCTGGAACTCTTCCCACAAAGGCCATTAGTAACCTTCAGATGGCCCCGCAGGATGTCCTGCACCCTCAGCCCACCTGCCCTCGGCCATGCTTAGGTGTTGCTATGGAGCTGACAGACACAGCATTCTGTAGGTCACCTTAGGAAGCCAGTGACAGCCACCCACCCTTCTGCTCAAGCCAGGCCGCTGGGTTTCCTCGGCCCTCCCTCTGCCCTTCCTATCCGAGCCCACGGCCTTCCCTCCGCTGCCCTTTCTTCCACAGACGCACCCCTTCATACTCCTGCCCCAGGGACCCCCGGGGCTCCCTGATGTGGCCTCAGCTTCTTGCTTGACTTCTGTCCACTCCGGGCCTTCTCCTTGTGGCTGCTGGTCAGCTTTCTAAAACGGGAAGGGGCAGGCGAGGTCTGCTTGAATGTCTCTAAGGGGTGATGTTTTAACTAGTTCTAGAGGTACCCACAGCTACCCTCATTTTTTCCCTTAACACAAAAAGCCTAAAATATTCCCTGTCTGCTCCTTTCCAGAAAAATCTTGCCAATCCCAGCCCAGGCCTGTGGCTGTCCTGCTTCTCCTTGCGGACACAGGACTTCAACTCAGGTCAGAGTTCCCTAAGGGCCGGGTGGAAGTGTGGAGAGAGACTCTGATTCAGGGAGTCTGGGCCAGAGCCTGGAAATTCTGGGAAATGCTGCTGGAATGGCTGAGAGGGACTCAGTCCCTCACACACCAAGTAGGGTCGTCATGACTTCAGGCCTTTGACCTCCCAGGTCTGTCTTCCTGGAAAATGCCTTTGTCCTGTGCAAAAGCCGTGTCTTCTCCCCAGGCCCCCCACCCCTACGGCAGACACACATTGTCACGCCTTCCTCTGCGCTGCTCCGCAGAGCACCTGACCCTCTCCGACCCAGATGCTGCGCTCGTGTGTCTGTCTCAGGAGCCAGAGCATGAGCTGTTCCAGGATGACATCACTCCGCTGTGCCCCCGCCCCACGCAGGAGGCATTGATCGATACTCAGTGGATCAATGAATGAACGCATGGACTTGCTCCAAGTCGCTGCACAAAGCAGGGCAGAGTCAGGGCTGCCTCCCAACACCACACCAGGGTCCCCCGCCGGGTGATCTCCATGCACAGAATGGCTCGGGCAGGGACCCGCCTGGGTGTGGATCCAGCCCTGTCCTGGGCCAGCTCTTTGACCTTGGACAACATGTACAAGCTCTCCGAACCTCATGACATCATCTCTAAAATGAGAAAGATGATCCTAATGGCACTTACCTCACAGAGCTGCTCTGAGGCTTCAGTGAAATAACCCCCAGGAAGCTCAGCAGCACAAAGGGAGCACTGGACACGTGTCCACGGGGGCTGCTGCTCTGTGTCCACGCCAGGCATCTGCCCAAAGGGAACCCGATAGGAAGCATCTGCCTATCTGAGGCCAAAGAACAACAGGAACATTCAGACTCAAGGTCAGCCAGCCCCCTCCCTCTTCTCCTGGGATCCTGCTGGAAGTCACCAACCAGACGTCAAGGGACCCCGTGCCACAGAAAAATGCAAACCCTGGAGTTTTGATTCCTAAAGCTCATGGACCCCCAGCTCCTGGTCCAGCTCAAAAATTGACCCACAGACACCTTTTTTTCTGTTCACCAGCGTGAGTGAGGGCTGAGCTGCTGGAGGAGACAGAGGGCACTGAGCAGCCATGAGCCCTGGAGGGGCGGCCACAGCAGTGCTGTGTGTGGCTGAGCCCTCGTCAGCGGGCACACACCTGGGGCAGGACGAGGGGCCAGGTCGGCGGGCCACAGCACCCTTGATGCAGAGACCACCAGGCCGTCTCCTATGGCCGATCTGGGACAGGGGGCTTCCCCAAGCAGAAAGTCCTCTTGGGATACAGAGACCAGACTATAGGCCCACATGCAGCAGCTGGGGTGACAGGGACACCATCTCGGGGCCCGAAGGACTATAATCTTGGAAAGCATTGGGTAATGTTTGGCCAGATACACTCTTTTAAAATCACTCCCCAGCTGCACAAACCTGAACTCTAGGAGTCGACCCCCCTCTCTTAATCCTCCCCACCTGATTCTCCCCTGTAGAACACCATCCTTTTATCTCCTAAGGATCTCTGCACTGAACACCCACATTCCCGGTCTCACCCTGTCCAACCTTTTTCCATTTCCTTACGAAATCGTAAGCTCCACAGGGGTAGGGACCTTTCCTCATCTCATTCACTGAAAAGTATCTAGCAGGCAGTAGGTGCTCAATAAACATTCACAGACTGGTGTATTCACTGACTGGTTCCCTATGACCACTGAGTCCAGTTTGAACGATCACACTCACCTCCTGTCTGGCCCACCGCCACCCACTCTGGTCCATTTCCCTTCCATTCCCTGGGCTGGCATTTTCTCCAAATGCAAGTCTGGTCAGGTGGCTGCTTTGTGCTGCCCACACGGCGCCCGCAGACTTCAGAGGATGAAGTCCAGTCTGCCTGTCATGGCTGCAGGGTCCTGCATGGCCTGCTCCTGCCCTCCTCTCTGGCTTCCTAAGTGTTCCCTCCTCACTCTCGGCTCCAAGCCCCCTGGCCCCTGCCAGCCCAGTGATTGACACAGGCATCCCATCAGAGCGTCTGAGCCTGGGCATCTGTCCTTATGCTCCTCCTCCAGGCTGCAATCAGGCTCTGCGACAGGCTCTGCACCCTCACGAGGGCAGATTCTCCCACCACAGGACCTCTTTTGCCACCAGTGACTTCTCCGCTCTGGTCTGAATGTGTCCCCAAAGTTGGTGTGTTTCAACTGAATCCCTAGTGCATCAGTGCTGGGAGGAGGACACTGAAGAGCTGACTAGGTGGGGAGGGGGGTCCTCTCTGTCCTCGTCACCGGCACCGTTGTGGGCTGTGGGGCAGGCTCCTGAGAAGAGGATCTGCTGCCTTCCCTCCCCTTTCACCTTCCAGGACGCAGCAGGCAGGCCCTCCCCGGAGGCGGGCCTCCTCCCCAGCCCTCCTGGGACTTGCCAGCCTCCAGAATTGTTCAGCATAAATTTCTGCACTTCATAAATTACCGAGGCTCAGCATTCTGTTGTAGCAGCGGGGCACTAAGACACCCTCCACAAAGCTTCTGGTTACATTTTTATACCTGGTTTGAGTCCTTTGGTGACCCCTTCCTGACGGTATTATCAGCTGCCCGAGGCCAGGGCTGTCTTGGCTGCTCACTATTTTATTGTCAATTCCTCGCAGCAAGCCAGGAACATAATAGGCACTCAATAAACATTGGTTGATTAGACAAACACAGCCCCAAAGGGCAGGAGGCTTGGGGATGGCCACAGCATGGAGCCAGAATCACCGACAGTCCTAGGCAGTCAGGACAGACAGAGAAAATCTAGATAAATAGTCCACACTGTATTTCCCCCTGGGAGATTACAATTCACATCTGCCTGTTGAAGATTCTGGAAAGTCTCCAGGTCGCAGAGAAACTGTAACAATCACAAATAGAGGGTTTCCCCATCTTCTGCTGCAAATCTGCCTGGAGACAGTCTAGTCCCCCCACGTCCTTCCACCTTCCTCTCAGCAGCCACCTACGTGAAGAAACCACAGGTCCCCCCAGTGGGTGGCTTAGGGAGAGCCACCGGGGACCCCTTGCTATCAAAGGTCACACACATTGGTCCTGAATGGCAAGCCTCATGCAAAAAAGACGGTGCCCCTTCCCAGCTGAGATTAAGATACTCATTGAACGTGAGGACATGTTTTTGGAAAGTTAGGAATTACTTAAATGGAAAATAATCATTGAGGAGCCATTATTACTATTCAGGATGTGTCCGGTGACATTGAAGTGTTCTGTTTAATGTTCTGTCATTACAGTCATCTTTGGAGAGGATAAAAATGAGTTTCCGTGTGATGCCTGGAATGACCCCACCTATTGCCTCCTAATGTCCCCGGATCATCCGCCTGAGTTCTCCAACCTTGGTCGTTTTCCAGAACAGAGCCCTCGGGGCTGAGGGACAAATGCCACCCACATCTGGGCCCTTGAAATGTCAGGTGGGTTCTTCCCAGGGTTTGGCCGAGCAGGCTGGGACTCTGAGATGCTGGGCATCCCATGCTCTCTTAGCAAGAAATCCCTCTATTGTTTTTTTTTAATGGGATAATGAGGAGAAAATTGGCTCCGGGCCCTGGGATCCCAGTCCAGCACTTTTCTGGGTGACCCTCACCAGTGGAGTGTGGAGCATTTCCCAGCATTGAAAGGGCTCCTGGGCGCTTAAGGGACCGAGCAGCAGAAAAATGAGGCTTGCCTGACCCCTTGTGGTTCATGGGTCTCAAAGTCGGCCCTTGGCGTCCAGCGAGGTCCTGCAGAAGACCGTGTGCATGGGAGCTCCCACAGTGGCTTCAGTGGTGCCCCCCAAAAAGGTATGTTCCCCCAGTGTGACCTTAGTCAGAAAAAAGGATCTTGCAGTTGTAATTAAGGATTGTAAGATAAAATCATCCTGCATTATCCAGGCAATCCTAAAATCCTATGACTAGTGCCCTCGTGACAGACAGGAGACACAGAAACCCAGGAGAAAGCCATGTGAAGATGGACAGGAACAGAAGTCACACAGTGACAAACCAAGAATGGCCAAAGATGCTGTAAACTACCAGAAGCCCAGAGACAGGCATGGACAGATTCCCCTCCAGAAAGAATCAACCCTGCCAACATCATGATTTTGGACTTCTGGCTTCTAGAGCTGTAAGAACATAAACGTTTGCAATTTGAAACCTTCAAGTTCAAGGGTGATCTGCTACAGCAATCCTAGGAAACCAGTCAGTGCCTTTTATACCCAACACGGGGTTAAGAGACAGTTGTGCTCAAAGGCAGTGGTTTCCCAGTACTGTCTGTGGAAAGAGCGCATCAGAATCATTTGGGTATCAGTGGAAACAGATTCCTGATTCTGATTGGGTGTCCTGGGGAGGCAGCTCTGGAATTATACATTGAACAAACTATCCTTAGTCAATTTCCTGCATGCCTGGTTCTGGGAGCCACTATGCTGAACAACTCAGGGGTAACCTTGGTCATAGTGTTGTTCATGGAATAGTTGTAGCTCTTTCCTTTCCAGGGACAGGGTAAGATTGCACTTCTTACACCTCTGGGGTTTTAAACCCATGAGATGTTAGTCTATTTGTTATTGCAGCATAACTTAACCTATCCTAACTGACTTATATACAGAGTGTTTGTTCCACTTCAAGTTGCCCTTAGGGATAATTTGGATACTTCTACCATGTGTGTATGTATGCGTTTGGTTGGGTTTTTGTTTTTTTTTTTTTTGAGTTTGTGATGAATTTACCTGAGATACCTTAGACTTATTATGGCAGACACTTCTCATTATGGAGAATACTGAACTAATTTAAATCAGTATTAACTTCCAAACTCCAGAACTTGTTTTTCTTGCTATTTTCTTAATTCACTAAAATGAATGATTTACTAACTAATTCATGTGCATACATTATCTTAAGATCTTGTTAAATGCACAGTATTAAAATCCAGTAGACCTAGGCATGAGGTCCTGCCTTAGTTCACATGCTAAAAACAAATACCACAGACTGTGTGGTTTAAACAGCAAACATTTATTTCTCACAGCTCTAGAGGCTGGAAGTTCATGAGAAGGATTTGTTATCCAGGGAGGGCCTGCTTCCTGGCTGGTAGGCAGCCACCTTCTTGCTGCGTCCTCCCATGGTAGACAGTAGAGATCACCTCTCCCATCCTTCTCATAAGGCCACTAACCCCATTAATAAGGGCTCTACCCTTTGACCTCATCACTTTCCAAATACCCTGACTCCAAACAACGTCTCAATGGGGATCAGGGTCTTGCCCTGTGAATTTTGGAAGGACACAAATATGTGATCCACAGCAGGGACATTCTGTAATTCTAAAAGGCCCAGGTGACGTCAGTTCTGCTGGCCTGAGGACCACACTTTGAGTACCAAGCTTTTAGACAATGCTTTGCTACAAAACTGATCAAGAACTAATGGGTAAGTTAATCTCATAATGTCCATAGTTACAATAAACTACATCTGCAAAGCCACCTCCAAACTCCCACATGTCCAATTTTAGCCTTATAATGGCCCTTTCTTTGAAGGACAGCAAGCAGATATTCTTGTATCCACTTTGCTGATGAGAAAAATTAAAACCTAAGAGAGATTAAGAGACCTCCTCAGGACCATATCACTAGGAAATGTCAAGGATCCAACTAGAACGCAAATCTTGTTTATGTTCTACCAGGTCCTAGTAATAATCCTCAAGAGTCCATTAGTGTTTGAGTGCTCAGCAAGATTCTAAGCTGTGTGTGTGTGTGTGTGTGTGTGTTTATGATGTGTGTATGTATCATTGGAAATCACCTCAAATTCAAATGCTTTGGTCACTACCAACCTAGCTACAACTTTAATTATATTCAGCATGTTGGCTTTGGAATGAACGTCCTCTTTCATGGAGCAAACATTGCCATCTGGTGGATTCTCAAGCATTAACTCTTAGAACACTGCCTTAGTTCATCTTCTGTTGCTATAACAAAATTACCTCAGACTGTGTGATTTATAAAGGAAAGAGGTTTATTTTTGTTCACAGTTCTGGAAGCTGGGAAGTCAGCAGCAAGGGCTTCAGGCTGCTTCATCTCATGGCAGAAAGCAGAAGGGCAAGCAGACATATGCAGAACAGACAAAACATGAGGGACAGCCCTTATTTACAGAAACCCATTTTCACGGTAACTAATCTAGTCCCCAAGGAGTTAGAGCTCATGCTCAAGAGAAAGGCATCCATCCCTCTTAATGACCCTGATCACCTCTTAAATCCTCACTTCCCAACACCATATCACAGGGAATCAATTCTCAATATGAGTTTTGGTGGGAACAGACCACATCCAGACTATCAAGGACATCAAACTTGACTTACACCCTTGCAACTTTGAGCTCCAGTTCTTGGAGTCAATGCAAGCCCTCGACTCTGTAGGACACACAGACGTGGACTCTTTTACCTTCTGGGAGATTTTGAGACAGGTGCAGAGAAAAGGAAATGCTTGTACACAGACAAGTAAAGCTTTGTTCAAAGTTTGTGATCGGGAGCTTTGTGATCCTAGGCAAGGTGACATAACCTTTTTGACACCGTCTCCTCATCTATAAAAAAGAAGAGGAAGTGTGTTTGCCTAGCTTGGGTCACTGGGATAAAGATGAAAAATTTATCTTAGAAACTAACAGGATTTGGTCATGGAGATATTAGCGGGAATGGAGAAGGTCATGGTTCCAAGATGGCGCCAGGATTTTGAGCCTGATTGATAGAAGAATGGCAGTTTCACTGGGAGAGAAGGTGGACGGCTCATGCTGGGGAGAAGATGTCAAGTTTAAATCTACCTTTGGGTCTGAAACGACACCAGGAAATTTATATGACAAAATCCAAAGCAGTTGGAAGAAGATGTGCAGTGAAGATATAGGCTTGGAAAGGCCGGAGAACGCCGGGGTCAGCTGCAAGTCCTCTGCCTCCCAGCTGTAGGAACGTCCACAAGTTAGTTCACCTCTCAGGGCCTTGGGCTAGACATTGATAAAGTGGAAATGACCATCAGGTCTGTGAGAATGAAATGAGTCGGGGCTGCTATCGGGTTTATTCCCTCTGTCAAGGGCTTTCTGTCCACTAGACTCTAAGCTCCATGAGGGCAGGAGTTTTGTTGTTTACATCCGTGTCGCGATGCAGGGTGGGCACAGTCATTGAATGAATGAGCAAAAGGATGAAGGGAGAAAGTCATCGACACAGGAGCGATGGACACAGGGTCTGCTGGAGAGAGGCTCAGAGGCAAACCAGAAGATGTTGCCCAGAATGAGGAGCTGGAAGCGTTGTTCTTCTGAGAAGCATGAAATGGAGCTGACCCCATGGAACGGACCCTCTCGGTGGTTATCAGCATAGGTAATGTCTTGAGGGAGACATTTTTGGTTTTTTGCAAATTGATGGACTGGGGAAAGTACCAAGGGCATCTAGTGAGTAAAGGCTGGGGATAATGCCCAGGGAAGGACCACGACAAACGTTATCCATCCCCAAAGTCAGAAGATGATTCAAATCCGGTCGGGAGCTGCCACACGGGAATGAGCCCAGACCCTTAGCCTTGAGCGACAGAGGTGTGTGGGACTGGCCTCTGCTCGCAGTGGAGAGCAGGTGGACCCCGCCTCTGCTCAGCAGGGAAGTGATGCTCTGGGAATGGGCGTCCCCCGATGAGACTGGGCTACATCCCCCTGAAACCCAATCCCTTGCCTCATTTGGGTTGAACTTTCTCGAATGTCTTTCTCCCCCATAAATAGAGGATTTTCAGGTGGCTCGCTCTCTCTTTCCAAGGGACCCTTAAGGTCGAGAACTGTCCCTGATTCCTGCAAGCAAAAGGCACTTCTGTGTGTTGCTTCCTTCCCTGTTTTCTCAGGTTATTGAGGTAGCCAGCTCTTGGGAACCCAGCTCAGGTCGCCAGCCCGGCCAGTTGGCGGTAAAATCCCAGCTATGCTTCTTTCTATCTCTTGTCAGTCAAATGGCCTTATCAGTCAAATCCTTGATGTCTCTGAGAGTGTTTTCTTCTCTGTAAAATGGGACTGTTAGTGCCAAGACAGGGTTGTGGTGAAGAATAGAATAATGTGATCACATCCCCCAATACTCAGTGGGCCCATGTGAAAACCTAGTTTTCCTATTGATTATCACTCTCATACAGAGATGCATAAAACAGATAAAGCTTCACCTTTGGGTCAAATCCTGTCTGTGGGGTTTGAGATGAGTCACTTTGAAGAAGCCGAATTCACTCAGTCCTGGCACTAGTTCCCATCATCTTACACACAAATGCAATGGCACTAAAATTGGTCTCACTCCTCCTCTCATCTGTCTTAAGGATGTGGAAGGTGATCGACCCTGGAATTGCCACCCAAGGTAAAGCAGTCTGACACTCCTTTTCACAATCATCCCATAACCTTGGCAGCCCTTCACGCATCCCAGGCCTGACCCGGGCACGAGTTAGCAGGACTGAGCCTGTCACCAACCACACACCATGCAGTCATTGAGAGCAGTCTGCAAGAGCCCCGGATTGCAGCCGTGGACCAGAATGTAGCCAACCTTGCTGCACCACCAACACCCCACAACATGAAATTAAGTAGCCATTTTGCCCCAGGCTCTACCCCATTGAACGACTGCCTCTCCCCATGCACTATAGGGTGCTCTTTGCTTTGATCCAAGCCATCTAGATGACGGTGCTTAGACAGAGGAGAATCGGAGTTGGAGGCAGCATACAATGGACTGGTCAGCAGAGAAGAAGCATGAGCTGAATATTTTAGAGGCTGCCAAACACTGCTAAGGGCTTAGGAAAGACCCCCCATTCCCAGCCAGGAAACAAAACCTGGGCAAATGCCCGCAAAGGCTGCATTTGCTTAGCTGCAGCTATGACGAGGTTGTGGTATGGACACTGAGCTCCCAGCCTTCCTAAATCCATCCATATAATGCTCCCTAGTGCTCAGTTGAATCCTGGTTCTCACTGGGGTGACTCTACCCCACCATGGCCTTTCCTCCCTGGCCTGCTCTGGCCAGTTTACGGTTGACTCTGGCCTGACCAACTGCACTGTCATTTCGTAAGGCAGACACCCAAACATCAGTCTGCATTCTGACCTGAAGTCTTCTTACAAGGTCGAGTGGGGATAGAAAACCCTGGGGGAAATATGAGAGTCAAGTCTTAGGGAAGAAATACATTAAAGAGAGAACTCCCAACCCATAATTAATAGAGCTAGCATTTCCTGAGCATTTACTCTCTGCCAGGCACCACGCCAGGCACCCCAGATGTGCTATCCAATCCTCCAACACCCCCAAGGGTTCAGTGCAAGAAGTTCAGTGAGATGATTCAAGAAGGTGCTCCACTCCCAACCTAATCAATGCACATGGCCCTAAGGTAGAAGGAGTGGCTTGAAGGAAGGCCTGCCTTCCCGGAGATTCTTCCTATGCATCATTTGGGGGCAGGAAGGCATTCTTTCTTCTGTTAGAATAGCTAACTAGTTGTCACAATGACTGGGGCATGGAGAGGCTACTGGTATTGATCCAGGAAGCCAAAGGTGATATACGTCCCTTGTTGCAAAGAACAACACTCTAGTTGGAAAATGCTAGAACTCTATGACCCTCAGCTCTCCCATCTCTACAGTGCGGACCATATCACCTACATGAGCAGGCTACAATGAGCAGTTAATGACACATCACCTGATCCCACCGCCCAGCAGACCTGCCAGGGCCCCAGCCACACCCTTCGCTATGCGCCATTTCTGAGCAGACTGGCCTGACCTGCACCTGCCCGTGTCCATGCTGCTTCTGCCAAGAGTGTTTCTGGCTGTGAAGGCTCACTGCACTCCACCCCGACAGGCAAGCTCAAGGCATGGGAGGGCCCTCAGCCAGCGACCAGCAGGAGTCGGTGTGTGCAGGTCCCACGCCTCTCTCTGCAGCGATACATCCGAGCTGGTCTTGTGCCTGTGTGCAGAGCTCCCCACAGGACTCAACTCAGCTTCCTGCAGGAGTAAACAGCTTCTTTTCCTTCTCTGTCTCACTCCTTCATTGACCGTCTGGGGCCTTCTGAAACCACCCCCCAATAAACCACTTTCCCTCCAATCCTTGTCTCCCAGTTTGCCTCTTGGAAAACCCAATCTAGGAACCCCATTAACAGTTAAGCATGAACCCCGTTTCCTTGGTGCCCTCGTTGGCCTGTGCATTTTTTTCACCCTGAAGCTCCCGTCATGAAGAGGTGCGTGTGCTCCAGGGCGGGTCTGGCTCATTTTAATAACCATAGGCCATGAAATACCTTGGTTCCATTCTCTGGATCGTTAGCATCAATGTGGAAAGTTGGGTAGAGAGGGTATCCCACAAAATCTCACAAAAGGGAAATAATTCTTGCCCAGACAATGTGAATACGACCATTTCTACTTTGGGTGGGGCTAAGAGTCCCTACCCCTCACCCGCTGCCAGCTAGGGAGAAGGGAAGGTCCTTGTGGTTCAACAGCGAGAGGACATGCAGGCCTTGGGCAGCTGAGAGAGCTGTGTCCAGGGAGACCTCTGAGGGCCCCCTAGAAGCTACAGAGCTGCCCTGGCCAAAGGGCCCCTCCTGATGAGGCAGGGCCAGAGGCTGGCTTAGGGGGCACTTGGAGGAAGATGAGGGGCCCCGTCCTTGAAAAAGGAACCAAGGTCTGGCTAAGGGACCAAGCAATGATACTACCCAAATCCCGTGGGTTCTCCATGAGTTCCAGGGGGACAGCACTGGCTGGTTAAAGGCAGCTCTGATTTTGAAGCTGGTCTTTGTCCTCTTGCATTTGTGCCTCATTTACTTTCATTCCCACTCCTGGAATCATTTTATGTCTTCCAAGTCTATGTCCTTGATGGGACATTGACGTCACATCCAAATGGTTTGGAAAGTGTCTGGAAGACCAACATATTTGCCACCTCACCTGCATTTTTCTCATGCATATGGAAAGGCTACCGGACCAAAGCCTCTCCTGGGGACCTCTCAGTTCTTCATGCCTGTCCTGCACGGTAGACCACCAAGGAATGAACTGAGGGTCAAATCGGATCATCTCACATCGATAAGCTTGGCTATTTCACCCAGTGGGGCCTCTGGCCCAGCACTGACGCTGTGGGTCAGAGTGAGGAACTTCTTCTACTGGGGAGTCTCAGATTCCACAACTGTGAAGCTGCTTTGTGCTAATCGCCACCTCCTAGCACGGATTTGAGAATTAAATGAGATAGCACGCAGAAGGAGCAGGCACAAGATCCTGGAGTCTCCCCTTACTAAACCTCAGCGAGGAGCAAGCACGGGTATTCACAGCCCCCGCAGCAGCAGGGTGAAAAGCTTGGGACCAAGTGCTTTCTCAGCTCCTCTCTGGCATTTGTCACAAACTCGGCGCAGAGGGCGTGTTCAGTAAATACGTGCATGGAAGAATGAGTCCCCTGAGCCAGGCTGAAGACGGTGCTCAAAGCCGAGACTTACCAAGCCCTTATCAGATACCAGGTCCAGGGCTGGACACATCCTGCAGATCCCCTCATTTTATCAATCCAGTTGATTCCCTCCTTGTGCGGTCTCCTTCCACAGGGGGTGAGCCCCCCCCCCGCCGAGGCAGTCCTGGGTCCTCACCTCCTTTGCCGATTGGTGAGTTGGAAGGAGAATGCAGACTGCACGGCCCAGCCTCGTCCCACCATCTTCCTCCTCCTTCGGGCTAACTCCTTCTCAGTCCTGTCCTGTGGGCTTGGCAGGGACTGTGAAGGTCCAGGGATCCTGGTGGCCGGGTGGGGGGATCAGCGTCAGAAAGTCCCCTGGCTGTATGTATAAGCCACATGTCCCCTGGCTGTACGTATAAGCCACATGTGATAACCTGCCCTTTACTGGTTTTGAAAGTGACCTGGGGCCTCCATGATGAATCTTGTCCAGGAATCACTTCCTCCCTGCCCGTCACTCACTCTCCCCCGCTGCACAAGGCCACTTCCTGTGCTGGCTTCTCAGCAGATGCCCTCCCCTCAAACTGAGGGCCCTTCCTGTGTCTTTACTCAGCTCTCTCCAGATTGTTCAGCTCTCTGCTCAAGTATCGCCATCTTCACTAGAATCGTCCCCTCTCCTGTCACTCTCTGTGCTGTATGGAGCTCTTCCTACTCTCCATAATATAACTTGTGTTGGTTCTTTTGTCTTTGTCTGTGCCCCACACAGAAATGTGAATTCCACAAAGACCAGGACTTGGCCTTTTTCGACATTGCATTCCCAGTGCCTGCACTTGATAGATGATCAATACATAATCAATTTGTTAATATATTGTTGGTTTATAGCTGTTAGGACCAAAATATACCACTGAGTATAGGGCGATGGGCTACCCTGATGGTTCTTGTCAGATCCAGGGGGACGTTAAACATCCTGGATCCAGATGTGCCAAGGCCGTCCTGAGCACACCTGGGTTCTTAACCTCACTGGACCAGTCTGCAGAGCGCAGCACACCTGGCTCCTGAGAGAGCAGGACACGCCTCCTCCCCGGGGCCAGGTAAATGGGCCCAAATGCAAGGACCTGGACAGACCTTGGCAGAGCCCAGGTCTGATCTTATGTGTCCTGCTCTTGGCCCATAACCCGGTCTCTCCATGATGGAGGCTCCACAACCTGGGACCCCACTTCTGCACAAGGGCTCCACACCCCATCAGACCATGACTGCCCTTTTCCCTCACTCACCATCTAGAACAGGTTGGTGGTGGTCACTTTACCTCCTACCTGTAAAAATAAGAAGGTAAATGACACCTCTAAATATGGAGCTCAGTTAACCCAGAAGTTAGCCTAGAATGACCTGGTCAAGCAGTGATGAGCAAGGGGTATATGTGCAGCCCAGGGGCTTCCTTTCTAGGACCTCTAGGTCACAAACCATGGAGAGTCCCAGAGATCCCCCCTGCTTCAGGAAACCCCAACCCCAGTTAAGTAGGAGAGAGTCACCTTGCCAGGCAGCCTCACACTTCCCTACATTAGCAGAGATGCTCAGATGGTACCCAGGCCTTATCCTGTCATTATACCAAGCCAGGAACAGCTGTATGGGGAGAATGAGTAGAAGCCAGCCAGGTGCTTGGGTGACACTGCTTTTATTCTACAGGGTAAACTGATATCCCCCAAAATGTCCCAAGGCAGCCCAATCCAGCCCATCCTTCAAAGATGGCACTGATATTCATGCTTTATTATATTTTTATATATTCTTATAATTGTTTTACTTAATGGCTAATATTAATAATTTTATAGACTTGTCCTAAGCAAATCACTTGTCTAAATTAATTCTCACAGTAGGCCCCTACAAGATAAGAACTGTTTTTATACCCATTTTCAGATATGGAAACTGAGACACAGAGTGAGTATTTGCATAAAATCACATAACAAGGGGCTAGAGGTGTAGTTCAGTGATACAGCACTTGCCCACCCCTGGGTTCCATCCCTCGCACTAGGAGAAAAAGATCATTCAACTAGTAAGTGACAGAAAAGGAATTTTAACCAGGCCATTTGGATCTAGAGTTCCATGCTCTATGTTTTTTTTTTTTTTTTTTTTTTAATATTTATTTATTTATTTAACTATTGGCGGACACAGCATCTTTGTTTGTATGTGGTGCTGAGGATCAAACCCGGGCCGCACGCATGACAGGCGAGCGCGCTACCGCTTGAGCCACATCCCCAGCCCCATGCTCTATGTTTTTAAGGTTATGAATATTCCTCTTAGTATGGCTTTAGCTATATCTATTAGTTTGCAGTCTGTATAATTTTCTAAATGTTCCATAACTTCAGCGGTAACTTAATCCTTATTTTGAATTATTTAGGAGAGGATTTTCAAATTTTCAAGTGTTTTGAGGTTTTTGTTCCTTTGTTTTTTGGATTAGAATTCTCTGATTTCAGGGAATGTAACTCAGGTGGGAGGAAGAGGAGGAGGAGGAGGAGGAGGAGGAGTTGTTATAGGAATAAGAAGTTATAGCAATACAAGGGCTTTGTGTCCTCCAAAGACAAGAAGGCAGGTGAGACTTAGAAAGTTATCGGGAACCTCTCTCCATATTTAATCTCAAATCTCTCCTGGGTGTCTACTTCATTAAAAAAAAAAATGTTTCTGTCTTCAATCTATGTGACAGGTCTTAAGCACAGAAAAATCCCAAGTTTATATGTTATGGGATTTTCTAACCACCTAAGAGATGCTATTTCTCCCTCTGGGCCTTAATTTCCATGCCCAGGAAAGGAATTCTGACCCACCTGGGCTGGGTCAGAACCGGCCAAGGCCAGGGAGGTAGGATCACCTTGTACTAAACGGCTGCTGGAAACCTAAACCAGGACAGGTGGGCAATGTGAGGAGTGACCAGCATGGATCCACAAAATATTATCCACTGCTGTTTTGGTTTTCAGATATTATTTCTGGGTTTATTCCGTGATGGATGGAAATGTAATCTATTTCTGCCTTTAGTAATTTATAGAGATTTCTTCATTGTGGTTTTGTTCTCATTTACTTTTATAGAAAAAGACACATGGTGAAGTTTTCTACTGCTATCGTTTCTGTTTCTTCAATCTATTTTAATAT
The DNA here is from genome assembly GCF_048772815.1 of Callospermophilus lateralis. Classification (NCBI taxonomy): domain Eukaryota; kingdom Metazoa; phylum Chordata; class Mammalia; order Rodentia; family Sciuridae; genus Callospermophilus; species Callospermophilus lateralis. The sequence continues at coordinate 27,355,317 of NC_135307.1, read as the reverse complement.
CGTTTGGCACAGGACATTTCTCATGCTGCATTCAATCTAAGAAGTATATTCTCATTCTTTGGAATGTGTAGTGGGATCATGAACCCTCGGGGTTGGGGAGACTTCTTAAAGGGCATTTTAGTTCATTCTTCCCGTAGAGGAACGGCTGCTCTACCCTCCCCTGAGAATCCATCCCACCATGTCTGAACACCCTAGGGTGGTGAGCACCCAGGATGCCCGTTCCACTGTTAAACTTCTCCCACAGCCAGGAAGTCCTTTCTCAAATTGCTCTGGACTCTGCCTTTCTGTCACTCTGTCACTTTTAACCTTTGGTGTCTTGGTCCTTTCATGGAGCATTGCCCCCCAAACAACATCCCTTCACATTTTTCATATCAGTGTCTAGAAACAGTGAGAGCCCCTCCTTTTTTGGATAGCTTCAAATGAACTAAACATCGGAAAATTCAAAATGCCAGAGAGAAGTACTTGGAAGTTCGCTTGTTTTTGTTCTTGACTTTAGAAGGGATCCTTGGAAAAGGATTATTAATTATTAATTATTATTAATTATTATCATTAATTATTAATATTATTATTATCAGGTTATGCTTTCTTTGCCTCAGTTTCCCTCAACTTCATCAGGAGTTCTAGAAACTAGTTTACAAGGAGTTGTTCTGCTGGGGGTGGGGAGGTGAAGACAGCGGGAGGGTGTGGTGCTTAGGGAAGGAGGATGCCTGGTGGGGCCGAGTGGGCGACGGCCAGCTGGGGAGAATCCTGAACATCAGGGGAGAACTGCTTGTGTCTTATCAATGGTGAGGTTTGGAAGGCAAAGTGGATGTGGCAGGGAGGACTCTGCTGCCCCCAGCTGCCACCTTTTTGGACACTCATTTTGTTTGTGTGTGCCTGTCTTCTCCAACTAGGATGTAAGCTCCATATTCTAGAATTTTTCTTCCTCTATCTTGTTTACTCCTACATTCTCAGGCACACAGTAGGTGGTCAGTAAGTATCTGTTAGATGAATGCATGAGTCCATGCAGCTTGGCCTTCCCCATTATCACTCCACCCCTTATTCCACAAGCTCTCTGGTTGCTTCTCTTCCCTTCGGATGAGAAAGAGAACCCATTTCAACCACCCATGATACCATCTTGTACCGTCAATCTTTGTCCATGGCTTCACAGAAGGAGGACAATGTTCATAGAGAAAGAATGGAAGCACAGAATTGAAGAATGTTTGAGCTTCCTCGATTCAGCTCTCAAAAATATAATGTTCTAGTCCCCAAGATGCCCATGTTACTAACTTCTTTGGGTAAAGACACTTGTATTAATTTCCTACAGTTGCTATAACAAACTATCACAAATGTGGTGCCTTATAATAATAGAAATTTATTTTCTCACAGTTCTGGAGGCCAGAAGTCTGACATCAAGGTATCTTCAGGGCCATGTCCCCTCCAGAGACTCTAGGGGAGAATCCAGCTTCTGATGACGGCCACCATTCCCTGGCCAGTGGTCACATGACCCCATCACCTGAAGGCCAGTATCTTCAGGTCTCTCTCAGTTCTGTCTTCACATCATCTTTTTCTCTGTATGTAGTCAAATCTCCTACCTTCTTCTAATAAGGAGACATGTGATTACCTTTAGGGTCTACCAGAATCTCCCCATTTCAAGATTCCTAATTTAATCCCATCTACAAAGAATCTTTTTCTTTGTGAGATGACATTTACAGGTTCTGGAAATTAGAACCTGACATCTCCAGGGTCATTACTTAGACTTCTACAACCCTGAAGGCCACAAGTTAAATGTTCATTCAACAAAGACACACTGGGTACCCACTCTGAGCAGGTCTTTGGGGACACATAGTGTGCTAGCCCACACTAGCACGAGATACAGCACAACAAACATGTCTATAGACCCCCCATGTTCACTGGCTGGTCGGTGTCCTAGCAAGGTCTTACCTGAATAAAACCCATGACAGATACATTTTGGTGTGTATGTTGGTGGGCAGGGGACAGTGCCTTAGGGATTTGACTGGGGAAAGGAAAGCGGAGAAGCCTGAATAAAAACTGCAATCAACCCAACATTTACTCATTGGGTCCTGCATAAAATGCTCTAATACATCATCTAATCTAGTCCTTGGAGTTGGCCCAGGACATTGGTCTGATCATCCCCATTTTACAGTCTTAGAAACTTAAGGCTCAGAGCTTAAAGTGACTTGTCTAGAGGCTTAGAACTAGAAAATTACTGCTGAAATTTGAATCCAAGAGGAGCCCTCAGAGGACACTGGGTGTCTGCTAATTTGTGGACACTGAAAGAGGAGAAGCACTGCTGGGCAGGGGAACAGTTGTGTTCTGGTCCTGATTTTGCTCTGCTTCCAGGCTGTGTGTCCTTAGAGAAGTCACTTCACCATCTGGACTCTGTTTCTCCATTTGTGACATGGAGGATGGGAGTTCAAAGTCCCCAACTCTTGTATTCCCTACGTCTGGAATGAAGGACTGGGAATAAAAAGAAAAAAAAAAAACCGACTCCATCCTCCTCCTGCTTTTCCTGGGGCAGGCTCAAACAAGGTACCCAGGAGCCCCCCAAACTGAAAACTGGTGGGCACAGTAGAGACAACGGGCCCCAGGGCCCCAGGTTACAGCTACATCACGTTTCTCCATCTCCTAAGACCATGGCCCAGGAGACAGGACGAGGGATCAGGAGATGACTCTGCAGCCATCCATCGACCCAGCCCAGCTCCTGGGCTCACAAGCCCTGATGGATTCACTGAGCACACACAGGACGGACAGGTGGCTTCTCAGCCCGGCTCTCCAAGGGGCGAGGGACCCTAGGGGAAATCTCTCAAGACACTTTAAGACTAGATGGGAAGCAGAGACCCAGACTCTGTGCTAACCCTACAGGTCGGGGCGAGGACCAGAGGCTGTGCCCTAGGGAGGGTCACAGACCTTTTGGACGATTTTATTAAATCTTAGAACACTCAGAAACAGTCCTGCAGGTGTGTGCACAGCGGGCACAGTGTGAAGCCCAGTCACGGACACCGGGTTGAGAACACCTGGTGGAGAGTGTGGAGCTTCTGAATGGACCTGCTCCGGGGATAAACCAGCCCTGAGGGCCGAGGAAAGAATCCAGACCACCCAGAAGTCGCTTTATTTCAAATGACCTCAAGATTCAAAGCTGAGGTCTTTGGAGGGAGGAAGTCTGAGAGGGGGCAAGGAAGAAGGGACACTTAAAACGTATCTGCACACAATTCTCAACCCCATATGTTCACATATATAATGTAAATGTAAATAGGTGTGATATGTGTAAATAGATATTTATGTATATTGTATATGTAAATATATTATATGTGATTATATAATACATATGTAAATATATTTCACATATATATTTGCATCTGTCTTTTGATCTGTTGAGTCCAATTTATTTCCATTTCCTTGATGATCTGGAAATTCACTCTGAAATAGGTCTTAGGAACTTGGCCTGCCAAAAAGGAGGAAGTGTCCTCTCTCCCCCATGACGGCTTCCCTGTATTCCACTGAGCCCTGGGTGGTCTCTGCCCTCACTTGGAGCTTGGCTTAGTAAACACATGCAGCTTCCTTCACTGACCAGGGAAGTTCAGGGTGGTCCAGCGCCCCTCTCCTGCCTCCCACTGACGTGTGCTCACCCTTCTTTGTAATATGGGGAATTCACTTACCCCGTAGGTATCCACGAGGGGAAGGGTGCAGGAGAAAAGCATAAAAAGTGAAATTCCAAAGTCGAGACTTGACTTGAGTCACCACTGGCTCTACTCCCCCCTCCCCCCTCTGTAGGCGTGGGGATCTCTGCAAGCTGCAAACACCCTCACTTCCAGGGACCCATTCCTCTGTGTATCAAACTCCACGTCCTACATTAAGTTGAATGCACACCAAACTATTTAAGAGTTAGTAGCAATTAGCTAGTTGATATAAGGCCGTGATTTATAGACAATTAAAACATTATTAATGCTAATGTTTTCCTTGGGTTTGGGGAGGATGAGGTCTTCAGCATTTACATAGGACCTTGCAAAACTCTGAAGCCAAAGACAGAGGTGCCACGGTACTTGCTGTTCACCTCTGGTACCACTCTAGTTGGTCAGGGTCCGTGCCCACTGGATAAGCCTTTGGGGCATTACCCCGGCCCCATGGCCCTATCTTTGTGAGACTTAATTTGTCATTTTGGTTAAGCAACAGCTTTAATTAACAGCCTCCGTTTTATCCTTTGCAGAAGGAAGGAAGAAGTCATAGAGTGTCCCAAACACTAACGACAGATTCCAGAAATCTGAGGCCCTTTGGGTCCCATGCTCTCTGTGTCAGGAGCAGAACCCACGGCCACTGACCACACAGATGTTGGCACTGCTCACTAAAAATAATAATTGGGGGCTCAGAAGAGCACTTGAGAACTTGCAATTTCACATACAAATTTAAGTTAACAAGGGCTGGAGAACAAGAGTGTGCGACTGCTGTCATCTCCTTCTCTGGGACTCGAGCCATGGGGCAAACACCTGGGCAGCTCTCCAGGTGTGGGGAAGAACGCAAACCCCTTCACGGGGCAGGTGCACACATCTGCTTCATCTGGCACGTGGATGGGGCTGTCCTGGAGGACAGAACCACAGGGCCCCACCCCTGTCAGGATATCACACTGCCTGTCCCACAGCTGGTGCCACAAGGCCCTGGAGGGACAAGGAGAGGAGCCTGGGCTTTGGGGTCAGAAACTCCTGAGTGCAAAATCGAGGCCCTGGGACTTGTTAACTGTGAGACTTGGGAAGGTTTACTGGATCTCTCTTCCCTGCCTTATCTCTAAAATGGGAGACTCCTCCTACTTTAACGGGTGGCTATAAGCTCTGCAGGGGATATTGTTTGTAAGCCACCCGCCCTGTAGTAGCTACATAAATTACTTGTTTTCTGTTCCATGCCACGTGCTCCCTTGAATACTCCAACGCAGCCTAGGAGTAGAGGGCCACCATCAAGGGGTTGCAGCCCTGGAGCGGGGGCGGCGGGGGGGGCACGGTGTTAAACCCATGCTCAGCCATCTAATATTTGTGTGAGTTTGGGCCAAGTTACTTAACCTCTCTGAGCCTCTTCAGCTGCAAAAGGAAAATTAACAACATATCCCCAGGGTCAATTGAGAGGATTGAATTAACACAAAGTGTTGAGAATAGGGGCAAAGAAAACCCCCCTTATCTACTGGATACTGTTATTGTTTATAATTGATGCTCAATAAAATGCTAGCTGGATTTAAATTGATCTACAGGTACCCTGGGATAGAAATGGAGGGTCATTCCTTAGAGGTAGAGGATCCTCGTGTCCAGTATCGTTTCCAGAACATTTTCATTTCTTCAAAATACACACTTCCTAGTAGAAAACCCTCAGCAGGGTGGAGGCCAGACCCCTGCCTGGATTGTCTTCAGGGAGGTACTTCCATGTCATTTACTGATTCCTATTCCTCCTCTTCATGTCCCCAAAAGGAGTTTTCAAAGTGATATGTTATTTCACCCCCATTTTTCAGAAAAAGAAATGGTATCAAAGCAAGAAACATTCTTCTTTTCCTTTCATAAATCTTTTTCACTAATCTTCCAACTTCATCCTCCTGAAAAAGAAGTTCCACACAGGGTGAGAAAGGGAAAAACAAGGAGGGGGCCTGAAAAAAAAGGTTCTCCCTAAGGAGTTGCAGCCTGATAGGGATGGTCAATGCCAAAACAAGGTACACCTGTCTGCAACCTCACTGCGTAAGGTGTGGCCCATGGACAGCACCATGGGGATCACGGGAAACTCATAAGAAATACAAAATCTCTGGCCCTACCTCAGGGATACTGAATCAGCTCTGCCATTTAATAAGATTTCCAGGTGATATTTTTCACCCATTAATGTCTTGAGAAGCATTGTTCTAGTGGATACAGGTTTGAGGCCTGGAGAATTGGGTTTTCATCCTGGCTCAGACACTCACTAGCTGCATCTCCTTGGAAAACTCACTAACCATTTTTGAGCATCCATGTCCTCATCTAAATAACTAAGGACAATTATAATGTCCTCCCTAAAAATGTTAGAAGGATTGTTGGAGCATGTATGTGCAAGTGTTTTGTAATATATTAGGTGCTACATAAATAAAAGATTTTACTTCTTTCCACCATATGCATTTTTTTTTGAAGTAACTTCACGGATGTATGGGCCAAAAGGACCCCCTTATGACATATGGATAGGAGAGCCCACCCCAATGAGAAATGATAGCTGCAACCTGCACTCTTAGCTGGGTACAGTCCTTGTCACATTTCCCAAGGGTCTTGCATGAATCAAGATTAGGTAGTTTCAATGAGTTGGGAGACTAAGCTATCCACAAAATTCCTGGAAAACCTGCTAGATTGACACTTATTAGGCCGTAAAGAGGAACCTCTTAGGCTAAGAACATGAGCTTTGGAAACATACAGATCTGGCTTTAAATCCCACCCCTGCCACTTCCTAGCTGGGACCCTGAACAAGTCGGTTCATTTTTCTGAGCCTCAGTTGTCTCATTTGTATAATGAAGTTGGAAGCATAGGTTTTGCCAGATTGTTGTGAGGCTGTTGTAAGATGAATCGTGTAAAGCATCTAATAGGGCATGTGGCACATAGGTGCTCCATAAATGATGGTCATGTCACAAGTCACTATTATAGTTTGTTTGATTTATTATAATGTCCATGACAGATGCCTGGTTTCCCAATGACCATGAGAAGCTTGTTCTGGGCAAGTATTTTGGATCCAAAAGATTAGGAGAGGGCTGGGGATGTGGCTCAAGCAGTAGCGCGCTCTCCTGGCATGCGTGCGGCCCGGGTTCGATCCTCAGCACCACATACAAACAAAGATGTTGTGTCCGCCAAAAACTAAGAAATAAATATTAAAAATTCTCTCTGTCTGTCTCTCTCTCTCACTTCTCTCTTTAAAAAAATTATCTATTTCTAAAAAAAAAGATTAGGAGAAATATTCAGTCATTGACTCATATTTTTAAGCATTTATTAAATACAATCTGCATTCAAACAATCTTTGTGTAGTAGAAAGAGAAGGTGTTGTCAAAAGAGCCAGGTTTGAATCTGAAGGGCTCCTCTCTGCTTTCAGATTCTAGAATGTGTCAAGTTTCAGTGAGGGAAGGAGAGAAGATATCCCAGGTCAGGATCAACTTTGAGTGTTACCAAATCAGGGTGGACATTTTCCTTAATGAGAAAAAAAATGAAAGCCATGGTAATGAAAGAAGAGGACACAGCAGAGACCCCCACTTCCCAGGGAGCCAGGGACAGCCCAAATTCTAGGAGAGTCTCTTAGTCCTTTACCCCAAACCACAGTAATGTTTGGCTTCATATATTTTGAGCAGCTTGGAACCTGCAGAAGCTGGGTTAATGCCTGAGAGCATTAGTGTGCATCAGAGTCACCCAGAGAGCTAGTTAAATATACAGATAACCAGGCTGTCGCCCCAGAGATGCAGGTGGAAGAAATTCTGCTATAGGGGCTGAAACCTCATTCTTCTGGTTCCAAATACTATTCTTTTTCTATCACATTAAAAGACCCTTAGAGGGATGGATGGATGGATGATAGTTTCCCCACACAGATTCACAAGGCCATAGATATGTGGTAGAATCAGGGTCCTTCTGTTTGTCTCTGCTGTCTCATTGCCAGGGTTACTAGGAAGGGGCTGAGCTCTGGAGATCTACCAGATGATTCCAGGACACTGACCAAAGCCACCTTAGAACTGCAGAAAGAAGATGAACTAAGGAGTCAGAAGACATGAGTTCAAGTCTAGGTGCTGGTACTCCCTTGTTGTGTGATCACATGGAATTTATTACGTCATTTAACTTTGATGTTCTCATTTGTTTAAAAAAAAAAAATTCGAGTGCCCAAGCTAAAAGATTGCTAACTAGTACTAAAGAATAGTAGGCGTTAGTTAGTTTTTCCAGCTAAAGACACATCCCCAGTCCCATTCCATTTCCCCTCCTGGTTTGGAGTCCTTAAAGGGGATCCAACCCTTCACATTCATGTACACACTGATTTCGCGTACGCAGTCCCATGTGAGTCTCTTGAGAGCTCAGTAAGAGGTTGTGATCCCAATTGGCAGACAGCTGAGGCAGTCAGAATGCTGGGGAGTGAGGTTCTTGGTCACTCTCCAGTAGCTCAGGAGCCACAGGATTCAAGGGCATCTTCTGGTCCAAGACCAGGGGTCTTTCCACTGCCCCTGCTATCTGAAACTGCTTGGTCTTGTCATACAAGGGCCTCTGGAGCTGTGACAAGGACCCTCCCTGCCCAAGCAGGATGGGGTTGCAACCAGCAATTTAAGGGGTAATCACACATTAAACCCTAAAATCACCTTTGACAATTTAGGAGTGGTGGGGGAGAGTTAAAATAAAGCTGATCCTAACTCAAAGATTACAATAGGAATGTTTGAACTTTCGACTCCCGTGGGTCTGTACCTTGCTGCGTGAGTCTAGCTGGACTGAGGTATTCCTGGGAACTCTGCTTTCCCTTGAAATCCTCTCTCCACTCTGTCCGTGGACTCTCTGCCCCGTGGCCTTCAGAAGGCACCGTGTCCTGTTTCTGATAGAGGAGGCTCTGTGAGGGGCCAGAGCCTATTTATTCTAACTTGCTCTGTCGTCCCTAATGTGCTGTCACACAAGTGACTTGCTGTGAGATGCTAGAAGGGAAACAATAAAATGCACAATTAAGAGAGTGGCTCACGCCTCCCAGGGAGTCAGCTCTCCCGAGGTCACTTTTCCCATGAATTCAGCTCTCGTGGACAGTTCCCTGTGGCCTTCAGAAGTGCTTGGCCATGGGATGCTGACCTTGCCCCTTCCCACTTTTCCAAATAGAGCTGGGGATGAGGTGGGAAGGGGGGGTTGAGAAGGTGCAGGGGTCCTCTCCACCAGTGACCGTCCAGGAGAGAGTGGACCTCTCCCTCCCTTTCTGCCGGAGTCGTCACCCTTGGGTCCGACCCTCCTGGCCTGTCCAGCTCTAGCTCCCATGACTCAAAATTACCTAGAAACAAAAGAACCCGCCAGGCTACTGTTCTTCTGACTTTTAAAGTAGGGCCCATCTCCCTAGCTCTTTCCTCTTTGGAGAGATGGAAGGGTTATAGAGTTTTTCTAGAATTCTTTCAACAGAGTCAACTGATTTGACAAGAATGGTGCTTCCCTCCAACCACATGGTTTCCAAATCAGGCAATATCATCCCCACGCTGTCAGCAGGTAGGGGTGACGGGACCCTGGTATGTTACTGTTCTCCAATAGGAACCAATAAGAAATAGGTAGGTAGGTAGGTAGGTAGGTAGGTAGAGTTATTATATTAAAAATGGCTCATGTGGTTAAGGAGGCTGACAAGTTCAAGTGCCACCAAGCAGAGAATTGTGTCTTGCTCACGAGAGGGTCACCTTTTTGTTCTATTCCGAACTTCAACTGATTAGAATAGGCCCATCTGCATTGGGGAGAGTGATCGGCTTTACTCAGTTTATAGATTCAAATGTTAATCTCATCCAAAACCACTCTCATGGAAACACCCACAATGACATCTGGGCACCACACAAATTAATCAAGTTAACACAAAACTAACCATCTTGTTAGAGAAAAGTTAGGAGAAAGAACCAACATGGACTAAATGTAGTGATGTATATGGCATTGTATATGGCTCTCTCCAATGTCACACAGCCACATGGGGTAGGTTCCTGGTCAGGCTGTTTTTCCTACTGTGCCTTGACTTCTTCCAGGAGGCCCATCAGGTATGACAAAGTCCAATAGCAGCAAAGACCCAGGGCCTCATTTGCAGCAGGAAATGTGTGACAGCTCTACTTGGAACCACATGGGGATGTCAGGCCCATGCAGAAAGCCACATCCAGATTCCTGCCCAGTTGTCCTGATGGCTCCCACTCAGGAAGGAGTTCAGATGCAAAAACTCATAAAGGGAACCCAAGGAGCTGGGTGTGGTGGTGCTCACCTGTAATCAATCCCAGCTACTGGGGAGGCTGAGGCAGGAGGAGCACAAGTTCAAGGTCAGTCTGGGCAATTTAGGAAGAGCCTCATTAACTTAGAGTCTCAACATCGTTTCAAAATAAAAAATAAATAGAAAGTGCTGGAGATGTAGCTCAGGGGAAGAGCAATCCTGGGCTCAATCCCCAGCTCAGAAAGAAAGAAAAAAAATGACAGGAAGAAGGGGGAGGGAGAGAAAGAGAGAGGAAGGAAGGAAGGAAGGGAGGGAGGGAGGGAGGAAGGAAGGGAGGAAGAAAGGGTAAGGAAGGATGGACAGACAAACACAGGGAGAAGCAGATTCTGGGGAAGTGCTTTTAGCTCCTCTTCTCTCTTGAGTCTGGGGGTTCCTGCTCCCTCCTGCCTGCTTGTACTCTGTGGGACACTGCCCTACTCCTCAGGTCCCTAGGATTTCCGACCATTCAAGGTTCGTCTGGTAAATCACCTGAGTTCACGTAAGTCACCAAGACAGCCCAGGAGAAGCATTAGCTGGAGTCTTCCAGAGCCAAGCTTGGCAGCTGGCATGCAAGCCTCAAGTGACTCCTACTCTAGAAACATCAAGCCAAGGGTGACAGACCAGCCAGGAGAAAGAAGAGACCAGCCGGCATCCTTTCTGTCCCTTTCTGGCAGCCCAGGGCTGTGTAACTAAAGTCCTTGGCTCGTGCCTTGGAGGAATTCCCTCCGTCTCTCACCTGGAGCCCAGGCTCTTCTGAGGTTCCAACACAGCGGAGTCTCTGTGCCTCATGCTGCCAGGGACAGCTGATGGAGTGGTCCTGGGACAACCGCCTCCAAGATTCGGCTTCCTCTCTGAACCTCCCCTTCTACTTCATCCTCAGTTCTTGCTACCACCATCACATTGAGCTCCTGGGAAAGGGGGTGGAAACTCAACCTGGTCACCCTCCTAGCAGAAGAGCTGCTTCAGGCCTCATCTGGCCCCAGTCCTTGGATGCTGGGCTAACAAGGACTCATCCCTGAGCAGGGCTGAGGTGGCGGCCAGGGGTTCAGGGGTAGATGCATTCCATCGGAGCAGCTGCTCAGCCCCAAGCTGGAAAGGTGGTCAGGAGGTTGGGACTTCAGGAGGGGTTCCAGTCTGCACGGCATCTCAGGTCTCCCTTACTTTAAGAAAGAGATCAACTAGGGACTGTCTTATACATAATAAAGGAAATAAGCCCTTGATTATTTTTTAATGATGATAGTGTTCTCTAAATAGTGACCATCCCCACTTTTTCCAAACCCCCACCCACTTAAAGCACATTTTGGTTTAGGGACCCTCTGGCTTCAGTGGATCTGCACCATCCTGTTGGGTCACCCAGGCGTCCGAGGACACCAAAAAGCTTTCAGGGTCAAGCTGGTAGATGGATCTCCAGAATCCGACTCTGCTAAACAAACCCACAGACATTTTCTGGAAGTGACAGCAGAAATGCCACAATGCAAATGGTGACAAATCAGACCAGCTACTGTCAAGCTCGGAGCAGTGTATCCTTCTTTCCTTTATGTATTTAACTTTTGAGCATCTCTGTCCGTCTAGGAGGGGGTACAGCTGAAAGTGGAGGGTGGGGGAGAAGGACAAATAACTCGGAGCCCAGGGTAGAAGGTCCGGAGAAGAAGCTGAAGGAGAAACATCCAGGACAAACAACAGGGCAGGGGACCGCGTGGGGCTCGCTGCGCCAGAGCTGAACTTGCAGCTTTGATAAAGCTGACTTTAAGCCGACCTTCAGCCGCGCTTCTTAGCAATGTACACCGGGCAATCGCTGGTAAATCTTTATTAATTTTAATTGGCGGCACCCATTTATAAGAACCATTAAAAAGGATAAATTGAGCCCATCCGGCGTAATGTCTTTTGTTAATTAGTTTGTCAGCACTGTTTTAATATCCCCTAATGACTTCATATTTCAGACCTGACATTAAAGGAGACGCTGCGAGAAAGGAAATGGTCTTATCACAGTGTACTGTACCGTTTTTCTTTTTTGAACAAAAAGTGTCCTTCCAAATGCTGACCAAGGTTAGATGTCATTTAATCCTCAAAGGCAGGTGCTTGAGGACTTCGGAGGCCCCCGATGCAGAGCCAAGGGCTGCTACTTCATCGTTTCTCAACTTTCCTCTCCTCCACCCATCGCGAGCCCCCGGCACACTCGTTCATTCCTTCTTTGCCTCCTTCCTTCATTCATTCCACAACCATGGTTTGAGATCCTCAGAATCAAGAAGGTAGTAGGTCTGAATGAGGTCAAGCAAGTCACTTTCTAGGAAAAGGACGTAAAAGCTTTGCACTCTCCATTCTACTGAAAGGCTTTTTATACAAATTCAGTGTTTTTATTTTGGCAGGAAACAGACTATGGGAAGGATACGAAAGACAAATAGGTAAGGTGAGCTTGCCTTACCAATAGGTAAGTCTTATAAGACTTACCAATAAAGTAAGTCTTGCCCTAGAATCAGACGCAAATCAGGACTGACACCAGGGCGTCTTCCCATGGAAGGAGCAGAGTTGTGGAGAGAGGGAGAGGGGAACAGAGAGGGGAAGAGAGCCATGTTTGGACCTTAGGGTCAGAGCTTTCCCAACCCCCACCACGGGCCTCAAAGGAGCAGGCTCAAGATGATGCAGTGGAATGCTGGAAACTTCTAGACCAAAAGAAAGAAATTAAGCTTTGCTAACATGTGATGAAAAGTTTCAAGCTGTCACCCTGCCTTGGTGTGTGTGTCCCAGGACCACTGAGACCGGGGTCAGGAGAAAGGGGAGCATCCTTGAGAGGGGGGAGACTCAGCCCCTTGCACATGGAGACGTCTTCCCTTTCTGCGTGCTGGCCCGTTGCTGTCTTTGTCTGATTAAGTAAATTTACAAGCAATATTATCTAATCTTAACTGAGTTACCCTCACAAAAAGGACAATTAGCCACCAGCTTAAACCACAAGTTGACATGAAAAATGAGAGCTGAAACTTCCCCACTCCTACTACAAGCTCCTTGTCAACCATACGATGAGATAAAAACAATGTGGATCTAATCACATCTGACAAGCAATTGGCTAAGAAAATACAGGAAAATTTATCAAGAAGACTGTTCAAACTACAGATTTATATCCACTATTACTCACAGTAAACTTTGCCTGAGGCATACCTTGCACCTTGAGATATTAACTAATGAGGATGGTACTAATTTATGATTTATGGATAAACAGATAGACGTAAATGGAGGTGCATGCATGCCCCACCCCCCAATTCTTACTGATAAGCCTGCAACCATAAAAGTATGTCTGGAGTACTCCTAAGCACAGGATTCTTGACAAACACATTACCCGCTGCGTCCTTAATCTGCTCATCTGTAAAATGGTAATAATTCTACCTACTCTGTAGGGTTGTTCTGATGACCAGATATAATGACCACCACTACCACCACCACCCACATTCCCATCCTCACCATCATACCCATAAGCAATATTTTATGATCCATTTCAACATAGTGTGCAGCAGATATAAAGTATTTAAAGTGTCCATCACAGAACCTGGTGCTGGATATGGCCACATCATAGATGGAGCTGTCATCATCACTATCACCACCATCATAATCCCAATCACCACTCCCACCATCATCATCACCTCTACTACCTGCCATCACCCCCACCACCTTCACCACCACCATCATCATCTCCACCATCCTTACCATCATCATCACCTCCACAATCACCACCATCACCATCACCACCATCACCACCATCATTACCATCATCACCTTCCTCCTCCTCATTATCATCATCACCATCACCATCTTCACTATCATCATCACTACTACCACTACCACCACCACCATCATCCTCACTATCACCACCACCACCACCACCATCATCCTCGCTACCACCACCACCACTACTACCATCATCCTCACCACTATCATCTCCACCATCCTCACCATCATCATCACCTCCACTGTCTCCATCATCGCCATCACCATCAATATTATCCTCACCATCACCACCACCATCCTCACCATCACCACCACCACTGTCATCCTCACCACCTCTACTATCACCACCATCACCATCATCACCATCACCCTCACTATCATTATCACCACTACCATTACCACCACTACCACCACCACCCACATTCCCATCCTCACCATCATACCCATAAGCAATATTTTATGATCCCTTTCAACATAGTGTGCAGCAGATATTGAATCACTAAAGAGTAGATAGATAGATAGATAGATAGATAGATAGATAGATAGATAGGTAGATAAAACAAGTCCCTCTTAAAGAGGTGAGAAGTGTTTCTTGCAGGGCTTGGGGCTCTCTGGATGTACTGTCTCAGGAGAACTTTCTCATTCCTCCTGTGTCTTATGGGTGCTCTAGAGCAGGGCCTCACTCAACTCCACCAGATAAACGATATACACAGTGAAGAGAGCCCATGGGGACTGGGAAGAGTTTCAGCGTGTACCGCCTGCTCAAAGGAGTGGCTGTTTCTCAACCCCAGGCAGTAGCTGCTGGGTAGGAAGGTGGGCACAGTGAGGCAACATCATCCCAGTTTCAATAAATGGAAAGCGAAATCCTTCTTTTTTTTTCTTTTTTTTAATCTTGCATTTAGTTGTTATGGTGCCTAAAATAGTACTTTGAAACAGCATTTCTTGGATGCCTATGGGCTTTTCTGCCTTGAAGTTCACCCTGTCCTAAAACTAATGTCCATGAGGGAGTCCATTAGGTCTCAATTAACATATCCAGAGAAATTTACATGTTAGACTTTGAGGGTGCAATCAAAGACAAGAGAGATGAGGTGGTATGGGGAGCAGGGTTGGGTCGGGGAGAAGGGATGGAAAGCCAGGTTGGAGGGGAAATCCTGAGAGTGTATTTAACACTGCCTGTACCCCAGCTTCGCGGAGACTAGCCCTTGGCCTGGAAGAGGGGTTTATTTGCTTTTGAGTCTCTACACCTTCTCCATTTCTGCCCCACACCTTCTCTCCCTCGCTCCAGCGCTCCCCTCCCGGGTGTCAGTGTTGAACACTCACAGCTCTGAATCACTATTGTTTTCAGGTAAGGATGAAAGCAAGAGTTAAAGATTGCTCACTTCTTACATAGGACACATTTGGAAGGAAAACGAGTTGTGCACATGTGTGTGTGAGTGTGCTAAGTGCCCAGGGTGTCAAGGTCAAGAAGAAAAGCAAGCCTTGTCCTCAAGGAGCTCACATGCAAGTGGCCACGCTGGTGGGTACTCAGTTATAAGCTGTAAAGGAGGCCATCTGTGGGACACAGCAGAGAGGTACTCACCTCTGCCTCCCGGGAGACTGGTTTGCAGAAAGCTTTCAGGGCAGGGGATCCCATAAACTAAATATTACTCAAACTTTGTTGTTGTGCAACATTTCAGACAGAAGAGAGCATAAAAGATGCACATTTTAAAATATCACTTTAAAAAGTATTATTTTAAAATGTAAACAGGGCTGAAAATGTAGCTCAGTGGTGGAGCACTTGCCTAATATGGATGGTGCCTTGGTTTAGATCCCCAGCACTGCAGAGAACGCAGCATCATATAAAACACCCGCAAAACTATCACTCAACCTAATAGAAGAACTTTCACATCTTTGAAGTCCCTCTGAGTATCCTTCCCTAATCTTCGCCTTAAGTTTTACTAAATCATTCCTTTGTTTTTACTTATGATTTTTTTCATGTATAGAGGCATCAGTAAACTAGATACTTTTTTTGTTTGCCTCGGTTTGAATTTTATGTAAATGGTATAATACAGTATAATTATTCCAAAATGTGTTTTTACGTGACTTTATATTTTTTAGAATTACCTATGTTCACATATGTAGTGACGATTCCTTAGTATTTAGTGACACATAGTTTTCTGTTGTTTGAACACAGCCTGATTTGTTGATGTGTTTCACATTGTTAACCATTCAGTTGTTCCAAGTTTTTGCTATTATAAGGAAGAACACTCGAACATTCTTCTTTAAGTACCTGGGTACACACTCTTTCAAGAAAACCTATTGGGTTGTTGCTGGTGCATAGGAATACAGCTGACTCAAACACTGATTTCATGTCCAATAACTATGCCAAATGCAGTCATTAGTTCTAAAATTTTGTCTGTAAAGATTTTGGATAAGGGGGCTGGGGATGTAGCTCAAGTGGTAGCGCGCTCGCCTGGCATGCGTGCGGCCCGGGTTCGATCCTCAGCACCACATACAAACAAAGATGTTGTGTCCACCGAAAACCAAAAAATAAATATTAAAATTCTCTCTCTGTCTTTCTCTCTCTCTCTCTCTAAAAAAAGTGTTTTAAAAGCAGCATACTAGAGGGATAAAGACACATCAATGTTTATAACAGCACAATTCATAATAGCTAAGCTGTGGAACCACCTAGATGCCTTCAATAGATGAATGGATAAAAAAAAAAGTGGCATATATACACAGTGGAATATTACTCAGCAATAAAAGAGAACAAAATCATGGCATTTGCAGGTAAATGGATGGAGTTAGAGAAGATAAGGCTAAGTGAAGTTAGCCAATCCCAAAAAACCAAATGCCGAATGTTTTCTCTGGTATAAGGAGGGTGATTCATACTGGGGTAGGGAGAGGGAGCAGGGGAGGATTAGATAGGGAGGAGGGGTTGGAGGGAAAGGGAGGTGGTATGGGGTTAGAAATGATGGTGGAATGTGAAGGACATTATTATCCAAAGTACATGTATAAAGACACAAATTGGTGTGAATATACTTTGTATAAAACCAGAGATATAAAAAATTGTGTTCTATAATGTAATAAGAATTGTAATGCATTCCGCTGTCATATATAAATAAAAAATTCATCAAAAAAAGAAAGTAAATACTTGCTATACTTGATTCTTGCAATAAACTAGAAGTCAGTAACTATCAAAAAAAGATTTTGGTATTTTTTCATAGATACACATGTCATTTCAAATAATGATAGTTTCGTTGGCTTTAAATCATTATACTATATATTTTTTCTTAACATACTACAATTGGTTTTTAGTTACATGTGATAGTAGAATCCATTCTGATAAAATTGTACAAGCATGGAATATATCTTATTCTAAGGACCCTATTCTTGTAGGTATACATGATGATCGGGCTCACTTAGGTAATTTTTCTATGTACACATATGAAATTATGTTAGATTAACTCCACTGTCTTTCCTAATCCTACCTGCTCTACATTTCCTTCATTCCTCTTTGTCTAATCTACTTAACCTCCCTTTATTGTGGTTTGGTTTCTGCATCTCAGCGAAGACTGCTAACATGAGATTGTATGGAAGTTACAATAGCTGACCTCTATGTCTAGCTCCTGACATTGAAGGGAATACCTTCAACATTTTACCATTAGTATGCTGTTACAGGTTTTTAAAAATATATAATCAGCTTCCTTGATTAGATTAAAGAAAATTCCTTCTATTCATAATTTACTAGATTTTTATCATGGTGAAATTTTTCATTTTGCCAGTAGTTCTTCAGCTTGTTTTTTGTTTTGCTTTTGTTTTTTGTTTTGTTTTGGTACTAAAGATGGAGCCCAGGGATACTTTACCACTGAGTTATATTCCAAGTCCATTTTAATTTTTTTTTAAATTTTAAAACAGGGTCTTGCTAAGTTTCTGTGGCTGACCTGGAACTTGCAATCCTGCTGCCTCAGCCTGCCAGGCCTACATCACCATGCCTGGCTGTTGATTGAGTCATTATATCTTTAATCTACTAATATGGTGAATTAATGTTGTCTAACATTAAACCAAACTTGTACTTTTAGGATAAGCCCAATTGGTCCTTATTGTTAATGTATGTGACTAAAATTAATTTTTTTATCAATGTATAATATTTTGAACTATCTAACTTTTTTTTGGTACAAGGGATTGAACTCAAGGTTATTCAACCACTGAGCCACATCCCCAGCCCTATTTTGTATTTGATTTAGAGACAGGGTCTCACTGAGTTGCTTAGCTCCTCACTTTTGCTGAGACTGGCTTTGAACTCATGATCCTCCTGACTTAGCCCCCCAAGCTTCTGGGATTACAGGCGTGCTGAACTGTCTAATTTTTAGTCCTAGCTGGCAGTGCTTTTGCCAATACAATTCTCATAAAGACTTTGTATGTTTCCAATTTATCTTCTTCTGGTCTGCTTTGTGCCATAGAGTAACAATTCTTTTTTAGATAGGACTCTTGCTACTGTTGATAAATTAAAATGATTTTGTCTTGTTGGGAGTATCTACTAGAAACCAACTTAAATTTTTCGGGGGTCTTATCTAAGGGTACTATTGTCCCACTCTTAACTATTTGAGTCCATTACTTACTTTGAAAATAATTTACTGGTTTGAAGGGCCAGAATTAAGAAGTAGTTTTGTTTTCTAGCTCCTAAGTTCTGATTTTCCTCTGGTCATTCAATTCTTCTTCAAATTGAATAATTCTTTTTTCAGCTCATATCTCTTTCCCCATACTTCGCCAAGAGAAGCTAAAAGAAATTATTTGACATTTTCAACATTCTGTCTGGAAATCATCTTGCCAAATTCCAGAAGCTTATTCACTACATTTTCCATTATACAAACTCCCACAGGCTATAACATTTTGGCCAGATCCTTCTCTACAATTTAAAACAGGTCCCTATTTCCCCAGCCTTCTATAGCTGTCTCCTCATTGTTTCCCAGCTTCCACAACTGTTTACCTGCAAACTTTCCAACCTTTTAAAATAGTTTCCTCTCTGCTTTTTTAGTTGCTGCTTGCCACCTGGTCCTAAAGATAATGCCTTGTGGTTTAAGTATTTAGAACAGCAGCACCCAACCTAGACAATTTTTCCATTAGTTTATATTTGCTGTGTCTCAAGTAATCTCAAAATTTAGTAGGTAAAAATAGCAAGGACTTGTTTGGCTCGCAATTTCACAGATCCACAATTTGGGCTGGATTCCGTAAGAGGTTCATGTGAGCTGGGCTCACTCATGCTCTGGTCAACTGCTGGTCAGCACAGGGACTTGTTCCTAAGGTTTATTTGGCTGGTACTTGGGCTGTAAGAGACAACTGAGTAGTGTGTCTATCATCAAACAACAGGCCAGGGCAGGCTTAGGGTGGCAGCAGGGACACAGGGCCCTGGAGCAACGGGAGAGAAAACCCCGGTGCACAGAGCTTTCCAGGTTTCTGCTACGGCAACTTTGCCTGTGACTTATTGACAGTTATGATGACAAGGTGATTTACTGACTGATCCTTTTTTTTGTTTGTTTCTAGATCCATTTCTTTTTCCTTTTTTTAAGCTTTAAGAAGTTTAATTAACAAATTAAATTGTATATATAGTCAAGGTGTACAACATGATGATCTGATATACATAAACATCGTGAACTGAATATCAGACCTGAGATAATTTGCAGATCATCATCTTCTCCCATAGTGACTCTTTTTGGGTGTGAGAATTCCTTTTTAAAAATATTCTTATCAGGGCAACTGGGTGCCACCAGAGCCAGGGCATGGAGGATGAGGGCTTCCGCAAAGCCACAGGAGAGAGCCTGGAACCCTAAAAGAGCACTAAAAATCTATAGGATCCAAATAAGAACACAGCAGACCCACAGAGCTGGAAAGGAAGACACAGGAGCAACATGAAAAGACAAGGGAAGAAAGTACCAGAAACAAATCGAGATAATACATCATTAGACGCATTGGCAGCTACAGAAGAAAAAAACAACAGAAAAAGATTTCAGGATATACATGGTTAAAATGTCTGGGATCTCAAAGAAGACGTAAGAGAAAAAAATACAGGCAGTGAAAGATCACTTCAACAAGGAGCTACATAAACAAATCCAAGAAGCAAAAGATCACCTCCACAGGGAGACAGAGGTTCTACAAAAAAAAAAAAAGAAAAGAAAAAAAAATCCTTGAAATGAAAGAAATAATAAGCCAAACTAAAAACTCAAATGCAAACATCCCCAACAGAGTAGACCACTTAGAAGATAGGACATCAGACAATGAAGATCAAATAAATCATCTTGAAAAGAACATAGACCACACAGCAAAAATGATAAGAAACCACGAGCAGAACAGTCAAGAAATATGGGATAGCATAAAAAGACCGAATTTAACAGCTATTGGGATAGAGGAAGGCCTAGAGGTCCAACCCAAAGGAAAGAACAATCTGTTCAATGAAATAATATCAGAAAACTTTCCAAACAAATGAATTGGAAATCCAAATTCAAGAAGCCTATAGGATACCGAATGTACAAAATCACAACAGATCCACACCAAGGGACATTATAATGAAAATGCTCAACATATAGAATAAGGAGAGAATTTTAAAAGCCATAAGTGAAAGGAATCAGATTACAAATAGGGGAAAACCAATAAGGATAATGGCAGATTTTTCAACACAGAACCTGAAAGCTGGAAGATCCTGGAACAACATATATCAAGCTCTGAAAGATAATGGGTAACCCTAAATGTTAATGCCTTAAACTCACCAATCAAAAGACATAGAAGATTGGATTTTTAAAATATGCTGCCTCCAGGAGACTCATCTGATAGGAAAAGACATCCACAGACTGAAGGTTAAAGGTTGGGAAAAATCATATCACTCACAAGGACTGCAGAAGCAAGCAGGGCTTTCCATCCTCATATCAAATAAACTTCAAGCCAAAGTTAATCAAAAGGGATGAAGAAGGACACTACATACTGCTCAAGGGAACCATGCACCAACAAGGCATAACAACCATGAATATATATGCCCCAAACAATGGTGCAGCTACGTTCATCAAACAAACTCTTCTCAAGTTCAAGAGTCAAACTGACCACAACACAGTAATCTTGGGTGACTTTAACACACCTCTCTCACCACTGGATAGATTTTCCAAACAAAAGTTGAATAAATAAATTATAAAACTCAATAATACAATCAATAACTTAGATTTACTGACATATATAGAATATTCCAACTTACATCAAGCGATACAATTTCTTCTCAGCAGCACATGGATTCTTCTCTAAAATAGACCTATACTATGCCACAAAGCAACTCTTAGCAAATTCAAAACAATAGAGATACTATCATGCATTTTATCAGATCATAATAAAATGCAATTGGAAATCAATGACAAAATAAAAAATAAAAATTTCTTCATCACCTGGAGACTAAACAATATGCTACTGAATTAACAATGGGTTGCAGAAGAAATCAAGGAGATTAAAAAATTCTTAGAGGTAAATGAGAACGTAGAAACAACATATTGAAATCTCTGAGACACTATGAAAGCAGTACTAAGAAGAAAGTTCATTACATGGAGTTCATTCCTTAAAAGAAGAAAAAGTCAACAAATAAATGACCTTACATTACATCTCAAAGCCCTAGAAAAAGAAGAACAAACCAGCAGCAAAAGCAGTAGAAGGCAAGAAATAATTAAAATTAGAGCTGAAATCAATAAAATTGAAACAAAAGAAACAATTGAAAAAATTGACAAAACAAAAACTTGGTTCTTTGAAAAAAAATAAATAAAATTGACTAACCTTTAGCCACTCTAATGAAGAGGACAGAGAGATGCCGCAGTCTTTCGGCTGGGCACAAATCACGAGTCTCCACACAGCTTGTAGATTCAAACAGCAATTCTTTATTCCCGAACTCACACCGGCCGTCTACAAACACACTCTGGGGGAATCCACGTTCTCTGCCCAAATCCACTCTCTCCCAAATCCACTCTCTGCCCAAATCCACTCCACATGGGCTTCTGTCTCCCAAAATATACTGTCTGACCCTAAGCACTCAAGAGGAACTCAGCAGCAGGATACGCCCTATTCTAAAGGGGGAACACCCTAATCTCCTATTATGCTAAACCGCCCTATTCTAAAGGGGGAACACCCTAAACACGGATCCTGCCCTGGTCCTTGAGCAAGGTCACCTTTCAGAAGTCCTTCCACTAGACAGCATGGGAGTAAGCTGGCAAGGAATTTGTCATACCTACTTGGCTGATGGCTCCCAGCATCTCCCCCCTTCTGATTAATTAAACAACAAGTAATGTGGCTTAAGGACCGTGCCTGGTCAGTTTTCCAATGACGGGTAAGAGCCATATGTTGAACTGGACAACCTACCAGGCACGGTCCTTAAGCCACATTACTTGTTGTTTAATTAATCAGAAGGGGGGAGATGCTGGGAGCCATCAGCCAAGTAGGTATGACAAATTCCTTGCCAGCTTACTCCCATGCTGTCTAGTGGAAGGACTTCTGAAAGGTGACCTTGCTCAAGGACCAGGGCAGGATCCGTGTTTAGGGTGTTCCCCCTTTAGAATAGGGCAGTTTAGCATAATAGGAGAGTAGGGTGTTTCCCCTTTAGAATAGGGCGGTTTAGTAATAGGAGATTAGGGTGTTCCTCTTTTGGAATAGGGCGTATCCTGCTGCTGAGTTCCTCTTGAGTGCTTAGGGTCAGACAGTATATTTTGGGAGACAGAAGCCCATGCGGAGTGGATTTGAGAGAGAGTGGATTTGGGCAGAGAACGTGGATTCCCCCAGAGTGTGTTTGTAGACGGCCGGTGTGAGTTCGGGAATAAAGAATTGCTGTTTGAATCTACAAGCTGTGTGGAGACTCGTGATTTGTGCCCAGCCAGAGACTGCGGCAGAGAGAACTCAAATTATCAGCATATGTGATGAAAAAGGTAATATCACAACAGACACTATAGAAATACGGAGGATAATTAGAAATTATTTTGAAATCTTATGCTCCAATAAAATAGAAGACATTGAAGGCATCAATAAATTTCTTAAGTCATACGATTTATCCAGATTGAGTCAGGAAGATATACATAATTTAAACAAACCAATATCAAGGGAAGAAATAGAAGAAGCCATCAAAAGCTTACCAACCAAGAAAAGTCCAAGACCAGATGGATACACAGCTGAGTTCTACAAGACCTTTAAAGAAGAACTAATACCAATACTCTTCAATTTATTTCAGGAAATAGAAAAAGAGGCAGTAGTTCCAAATTCATTCTATGAGGCCAATATCACCCTGATCTCAAAACCAGGCAAAGACACATCAAAGAAAGAAAATTTCAGACCAATATCGCTGATGAACATAGATGCAAAAATCCTCAATAAAATTCTGGCAAATTGAAAATATAAACATATCAAAAAATTGTTCACCATAATCAAGTGGGATTCATCCCAAGGACGCAATGTTGTTTCAACATACGGAAACCAATAAATGTAATTCATTACACCAATAGACTTAAAGATAAGAATCATATGATCATCTCAATAGACATAGAAAAAGCATTTGACAAAATACAGCACCCTTCATGTTCAAAATACTAGAAAAACTAGGGATAATAGAAACATATCTCAACATTGTAAAGGCTATCTATGCTAAGCCTCAGCCAACATCATTCTAAATGGAGAAAAACTGAAGGCATTCCCTCTAAAAACTGGAGCAATACAGGGATGCCCTCTTTCACCACTTCTATTCAACATATTTCTTGAAACACTGGCCAGAACAACTAGACATATCAAAGAAATCAAAGGGAAATATATAGGAAAAGAAGAATTTAAATTAGCACTATTTGCTGACGATATGATTCTGTACCTAGAAGACCCAACAATCTCCACCAGAAAACTTCTAGGACTAGTAAATGAATTCAACAAAGTAGCAGGATATAAAATCAACACCCATAAATCAAAGGCATTTCTGTGTATCAGTGACAGAGCCTCTGAGAAGAAAATGAGGAAAACTACCCCATTCACAATAATCTCAAAAAAAAAAGATATTTGGGAACCAACTTAACAAAAGAGGTGAAAGATCTGTACAATGAAAACTACAGAACCCAAAAGAGAGAAATCAAAGAAGACCTTAGAAGATGGAAAGATCTACCTTGCTCTTGGATAGGCAGAATTAATATTATCAAAATGACCATACTACCAAAAGCACTATATAAATTTAATGCAATTCTGATCAAAATCCCAATGGCATTCCTCAAAGAAAAAGAAAAGGCAATCATGAAATTCATATGGAAAAATAAGAGACCCAGAATAGCTAAAGCAATCCTTAGCAGGAAGAGAGAAGCAGGTGGCATCACTATACCAGACCTTAAAATATACTACAGAGCAATAGTAACAAAAACAGCATGGTATTGGCACCAAAACAGACTGGTAGTCCAACCGTACAGAATAGGGGACATAGAGACTAACCCACAAAATTACAATTATCTTATATTAGACAAAGGTGCCAAAAACATGCACTGGAGAAAAGATAGCATCTTCAACAAATGGTGCTGGGAAAACTGGAAATTCATATGCAACAAAATGCATAAAAAAACCTCTATCTCTCATTATGCACAAAACTTAACTCAAAATGGATCAAGGACCTAGGAATCAGACCAGAGACTCTGTGTCTATTAGAAGAAAAAGTAGGCCCTAATCTCCATCATGTGGTATTAGGCCCCAAAAAGACTTCAATAGCACAAGAATTAAAACCAAGAATCAATAAATGGGATGGAGTCAAACTAAAAAGTTTTTTTTTTTTTTTTCTCAGCAAAAGAAACAATCTGTGAGGTAAATAGACAGCCTATACCTTAGGAGCAAATCTTTACCCCTCACACATCAGATAGAGGACTAATCTCTAGGATATATAAAGAACTCAAAAAGCTAACCACCAAAAAACAAATAACCTAATCAACAAATGGGCCAAGGACCTGAACAGACACTTCTCAGAAGAGGATATTCAATCAATCAACAAATGTATAAAAAAAATGCTCATCATCTCTCACAATTAGAGAAATGCAAATCAAAACTACTCTAAGATATCGTCTCACTCCAGTCAGAATGGCAGCTATTATGAAAACAAATGACAGTAAGTATTGGCGAGGATGTGGGGGAAAAGGCACACTCATACATTGCTGGTGCGGCTGCAAATTGGTGCAGCCAATATGGAAAGCAGTATGGAGATTCCTTGGAAAACTGGGAATGGAACCACCATTTGACCCAGTTATCCCTCTCCTCAGTCTATACCCAAAGGACTTACAAACAGCATACTACAGGGACCCAGCCACATCAATGTTTATAGCAGCACAATTCACAACAGCTAAACTGTGGAGCCAAACTAGATGCCCTTCAGTGGATGAGTGGATTTTAAAAATGTGACATATATAGACAGTGGAATTTTACTCAGCAATACAAGAGAACAAAATCATGGCATTTGCAGGTAAACGGATGGCATTGGAGAAGATAAAGTTCAGTGAAGTTAGCCAATCCCCCAAAAAAAATGCCAAATGTTTTTTTCTGATATAAGGAGGCTGACTCATAGTGGGGAAGGAGGGGGAGCATGGGAGGAATAGACTAACTCTAGATAGGGCAGAGGGGTGGAGGGGAAGGTAGGGGGCAGGGTGTTAGCAATGATGGTGGAATGTGATGGACATCATTATCAAAGTACATGTATGAAGACATGAATTGGGTATCAACCTACTTTATATACAAACAGAGCTACGAAAAATTGTGGTATATATGTGTATAAGAATTTTAATGCAAAAAAATACATGTATAAAGACATGAATTGGTGTGAACATACTTTATATTCAAAGATATGAAAAATTGTGCTCTATATGTGTGGTAAGAATTGTAATGCATTCCCCTGTTGTGTATTTAAAAAATAAAATCAATAAAAAATAAATAAAATAAAATAAATATTTTTATTAGTTATTGATGGACCTTTATTTTATTTATGTATTTACATGTGGTGCTGAGAATCGAACCCAGTGCCTCACACATGCTAGGCAAGCGCTCTACCACTGAGCCCCAGCCCCAAAAATGTTTTTTCTTTTTGGTGGTGCTGGGGATTGAACCCAGGGTCTTGTGCATACAAGGCAAGCACTCTACCAACTGAGCTATACCCCCAGCCCCAAGAATTCTTAAAATCAATTCTCTTCACAAATTTCAAGTGTGCAATATGTCAGTATGAACTGCAGTCACCATGCTGCCCATTTCTCTAGGATTTATTCATCTTCTAACCCCAGGACTGGGCCCTCTCGTGTGTCCATTTGTGGCAGTGCTGGGGCAAGAGCCCAGGGCCTCACACAGGCTAGGCAAGAGTTCTCCCACTGGACTACATTCCCAGCCCCTGTTTTCACTTTTTTTCCCCTTGGCCTAGACCTACTTTTAAAATTTTTACTTTATTGTTTCTTCTTAGTTGTATTGACGATAGAATCTAATTTGATAAAATTATATGAGCGTAGGCTATATCTTATTCTAATTAGGACCCCATTCTTGTGGGTGGGCATGATGGTGGGTTCACTTAGGTAATTTCATATATGTACCTAGGAAAATTATATTAGATTTATTCGACTGTCTTTCCTATTCCTATCCCCCTCCTTTCCTTTCATTCCCCTTTGTCTAATCCGATGAACTTCTCTTCTCCACCCCCTTTTATTGTGGTTTAGTTTCCACATATCAGTGAAAACATTTGACCTTTAGTTTGCGGGGACTGGCTTATTTCACTTAGCATGATATCCTCCAGATCCATCCATTTCCTGGATGGAAAATGTCATAAAGCTATTCTTGACATTCTGGCAAATGTCATAAGCCATTCTTCCTTATGGCTGAGTAATATTCCATTGTGTATATATACCACAATGAAAAGATAAAGAAATTATGGTATATATACCTGTTTTTAATTTTATTTTGAGACAGGGTCTCACCTAAGTGCCCAGGCTGAACTTGGGATCCTCTTTGGGCTAAGTGGCAGAGCACTTGCCTAGCACGTGTGAGGCACAGGGTTCTATTCTCAGCCTCCAGAGTCTCTGAGATTGTAGGAATGTGTCACTGTGCCCAGCAAGGTTGTATACTTTGGCCAACATTCCCTCACCCCTTCTGATTCCTGTTAACTATGTCTACTCTGTTTCTATTTTTTTGGATTCCACATATATGTAAAATCACACACTATTTGTCTTTCTGCATCTCACTTGTTTCTCTTAGCATATGTTGCCACAAAGGCAGAACTTTATTCTTTTTTTAAGGCTTACTAGTATTCTCTCTCTCTCTCTCTCTCTCTCTCTCACACACACACACACACACACACACACACACACACACACAGAGACACCAAATCCATCTACCAATTGAACACTCAGGTTATTTCCCTATTTTAGCTATTGGTAATGATGTTGCAAGGAACATAGAAGTAGATATCTCTCAATATAATGATTTCATTTCTTCATATATAACCAGAATTGGGATTGCTGGATCATATGGTAGTTTTGCTTTTAATTTTTTGAGGAATATCCATGTTATTTGCCCTGTGGCCATACCAATTTACATTTCCAACAGCAATATATAAGGGGTTCCTTTACTTCGTATTTTCTTGCCGACACTTGACGTCTTTTAACTTTTTGACAGTTAGCCATCCTAACAAATTCAAAGTGACAGCCCACCATTGTTTTGACTTTCATTTCCCTAATCATTAGTAATACTGAACATATATACCTGTTGACCTTTTCCATACCATTTTTAGGAAAAGGTCTACCCAGTCCCTTTGCCCATTTTTAAATTGAGTTGTTGGCTTTTTTGCTATTAGGTGAGATAAATATCTTAAATACTTTAGATATTAACTCCTAATCAGATACATATTAACCCCTAATGTTCTTCCATTCTGTGAGCATCTTATTTGTTGATTGTTTCCTTTGCTGTTTGGTGCCTGTTTATATTTGTTTTGTTGTCTGTACTGGGGGGTCATATACAAAAAATTTATTGCCAAGATCAAAGTTAAGAAGATTTTCTCCTGTTTTTTTTTTAAGTGATTTCTACAGGTTCTGGTCTTACATTTAAATATATAATCAGGTTTAGTTGATTTTTGTGTGTGGTTGAAGAGAAGGATCTAATTCCATTTTTTCGTCTTGTTTGCTCGTGGACATCCGGGTTTCCCAGCACCACTTATTGAAAAGACGGTCCTTCTCTCTCTGTGCATTTTCAGCACACTCATCAGAGACTAGTGGACCAAACACGCTGGAGTTCACTTCTAGGCTCTCTCTTCTGTCCCACTGTTCCCTGTGTCTGTGGTTATGAAGCATCACACTTCGATTCTGTAACTTTCAATGTGATTTGAAATCAGGAGTGGGATTCCTGCAGTTTGGCTCTTGCTCAAAATTGCTCTAGTTATTCAGGGTCTTTTGTGGTTTCAAGGGAAGGAAGGAGGAAGGAAGGAAGGAATGAAGGGAAGGAGGAAGGAAGGAAAGAAGGAAGGAAGGAGGAAGGAAGGAAGGAAGGAGGAAGGAAGGAAGGAAAGAGGAAGGAAGGAAGGAAGGAAGGGAGGGAGGGAAGGAAGGGAGGAAGGGAGGGAAGGAAGGGAGGGAAGGAAGAAGGAAGGAAGGAGGAAGGAAGGGAGGGAGGAAGGAGGAAGGAAGGGAGGGAGGAAGGAGGAAGGAAGGAAGGAGGAAGAAAGGAGGAAGGAAGGAAAGAGAAAGGAAGGAAGGAGGAAGGAGGGAAGGAAGGGAGGAAGGAGGAAGGAAGGAAGGAGGGAGGGAAAGAAGGGAGGAAGGAGGAAGGAAGGAAGGAAGGAGGAAGAAAGGAGGAAGGAAGGAATGAAGGAAGAAAGGGAGGGAAGGAAGGGAGGAAGGAAGAAGGAAGGAAAGAGAAATGAAGGAAGAAGGGAGGAAGGAGGAAGAAAGGAAGGGAGGAAGGAGGAAGAAAGGAAGGGAGGGAGGGAGGGAGGAAGGGAGGAAGGAGGAAGGAAGGAGGGAAGGGAAGGAGGAAGGAAAGAAGGAAGGAAGGAGGAAGGAAGAGGAAGGAAGGAAGGGAAGGAGGGAGGCGGGGAAATGGATTAGCCATTGGCCCCTAGCAGAACCTCAAACCCCCCACCCTTCCCACTCCACCCCCCACCCTCGTACCCTGCCTACTCTCTTACCTGGGTCTCCCTTCCAAGGGTTCACTTATCTGGACATAGCTCCAGTCAAACCTGTTCTTTGGACAAGAAGAGGTGGAGATATTTACTTCAGTCCATTCCATATCCTCAAACTCTGCAAATCTATCAGCTGTGGAGTCAAAAGACTGCTTCTAGTCCATCACCTCCTAGTTAGTCACTTGACACATTATATTTCCTGTCTAGAGCCCCTGTTTCCTTAAGAGTTGGAGGGAGTCTAATACCTTCCCTGCCTCTCCATGCAGCTGGGGAAGTACAACAATTGGAGGGGTTTTGTGTCAGTTAGGGTCTAAACAGGAAGCAGAAACTATCTGAGTCTGTCCAGCAGAGAGAAGGGAATGCCCCCAAGGGATTCAAGGCTGAGAAGTCAGCACAGACGGTGAGAGCAGGGTAAACCATACACCACCCCAGGCTGCAAGAACAGCCCAGGAGCTGGGGCATTCCAGAAGAACTGGGACCAAGATCTGCAAAAGGCAATGGGGAAATAGACACAAGTGCTGCTCAGGTATATTTCTGGGCAAAGAGGGACAGGGTGATACTCTGGCTTTCTCTCTTCCTCCCACCCTGCAATCCCCCCCAGTGACACCCATAGGCTTCGTGCAGCCAGATGACCTGATCTTTGGGAAATATAGAAGAGATCAGCCACTCCCCCATGAGAAAGACCACATGGCTTCTGGGCCCAGAGTCAGCCTAGTGTTCAAGAAAATATTTAAGTTTATGTTAGGAGTAATATAAGATCTAGGTGTAATATTCGGATGCCAGAAATAAAGAATACCCTCTCCACCCACTGAAAGATCATTCGTTCTAAGATCCTTGTCTTACAGATTGGTCCGTCGAGCCTCAGAGAGAGACCAGGTATATTTATGGATACTCAAATCTTTCTAAGTTATGCAGTTATGACAAAGCTATTGCCAGGAAAAACAAGGTGCAATGATAACTGAGCAGAGCACCTGTGAGCAGTGTGGTTCTAAAATGAGGGTCGTAAAAGGCATCAGGACCTTCTCCTTGTTTTCTCTCTCAGATCACTCACTCTGGGGGGCACCAGTCCCATGTTGTGAGGATACACCCAGAGGCCTAAGGAGAAGCCCGAGTGGCCAGAAACTGAGGCATCTCACCAACAGCCGTGGAGAATGAAGGCTTCCCTTCCTGCCAGTGGCAATGTGAGTGGATTGTCCTAGAAGCAGATCACCCAGCTCGGGTCATGCAACCCGAGCTGCTTCTTGACCACAGACCCCTGAGAGACCCCAAGCCAGAACCACACAGCTAAGCCACTCCCAAACTCCTGGTCCACAGATACCAAGATAAAAAAGGCTTGCTATTTTAAGTTTTGGGGAGCAATTTGTTATCTAATAATAGATGGTAATACAGAGGCCGGGGTTGTAGCTCAGTAGTAGAGCACTTGTTTAGCATGTGTGAGACACTGGGTTCAATCCCCGGCACCACATAAAAAAATAAAATAAAATAAAAAAGAAACAAATAAATAAAGGTATTATGTCCATCTACAACTAAAAAATATTCTTTTAAAAATAGATGGTAATACAGTAAGTTATTCTTACAAGATCTTTTAAAATACTCTCCTATAGTCTTTTCTTGTCAACTTGTGATAGCTGTCTAGTTCATTCCAACATGTTTCCAAACCTCAAAGCAAAAATAATTGGTTCTTAGTCCCTAGCCAGCCCTGCCAGGCCCCACCCACAAGTGGGTCATGGGAGTGATGTTAGAACACCACATCTGCAGAATTGGACTCCAGGCCCTGATTCATGCACTGAGCAAGGGGACAGTTACTAGCTCTATATTCGAGGATATAAGTTAGGTTTTTCCAGAAAAATCAGATTCTGTCCTGAGCTAAACTAGCAGATGTCCTATAGGCACAGAAAACTGCTAAGAAATTTCAGAGGTCGATTCTCTAATTTAGAACAATGACAACAACTTTTTTCTTTTGGGAAGAGATTTTTCTTTTGAGTCATTTTTCATGTTTCCATTGAACCACCGTCTCTGAAATAGAGCAGCACTTCTACAAGATGACCAGCTTGCACGTCCACAATTCCCCTGCCCCACAGACACAAACATACAACACACACTTAGCGTTGCCTCTGAATAACAAGACTCATGCTATTGCTAGTGTTCAGATGAGAAGTGCCCTGAAAGCTCGTGTGTGAGACAATGCAAGAATTTTTCAGAAGTGACATGATTAGATTGTGAAATCTGTAACCAAACCACTGACATGGATTAACCAGGAGGTAACTGGAGGCAGGTAGGTGTGGCTGGAGGAAGTATGTCTCTGGGGGTGTGCCTTTGGGGTTTATATTCTGCTCCTGGAGAGCAGAGTTGTTTTTTTTTTTTTGTTTTGTTTTGTTTTTTTTTTTTAATTTCTGGTTGCCATGTCCTGAGCTGCTTTCTTCCACCATGCCCTTCTGCCATAATATTCTACTGCCGCAGTCCGGCTGTAGTAGAATATCGGGGGGCGGGGGGGGGCACGAATAACTTGTGTACATTGATGCAGCAGGAATGGAAGCCGTTTATTGTAGGATAACAGAGGTATTTATACATTTTGCACAGCTTATCTTAATTAGCATAAACTAGATACAGCAGTCAACCAATCAGGAATCTCCACACTTAATGGCTCGCTTTTGTTACTTTACAAACCACTCCCTCTGGCATTTTGCCAGGCACCATCCAGACTTGTTTACAGACTCTAACATATCCCCCTTTTGTTTAATTTAAATAACGACCATAGTGGTTTTTACACAAACACCATAAATAACCTGCTAGAAACAGAAAGGGAGGATACAAAATGTTACAATTCCAAGCTAATTGATGGCTCCATGCAAGAAGCCCTTGGAAAAATTATACCAGCAATGACACCTTTAGCAAAGATACCGAGTTACAATTTGTTGTAGATTACAGTTTGTTGTCTCAGTCCAGATAAAGCAGTGTCTCAATAGATTAACTCACAGTCCAGGTAAATCACAGTCCAGGTAAGTTCTGCAGGCAGCTAGCTTAAGTTGTAGCAGCAGAAACAGCAACAGCTCCGAAGTCTCATTGGGTTCTCTGCCAAAGTTTCCTCTGGTTCTCAGCATCACTGTAGATTCTTTCACCTTTGTTTTCACCGGCACTGGAATGAAGGCAGGAACTCCAGAAGAAAATCCTGTAGCATTTCACTAAGAAAACAACCTTCTGAACAATTTAGTACATTATCTCAAGGTTTTTTTACATTTGAAATAAGCCTTAATAGTGTTCATTACTCATTAGTTTCCAGGTGTGGGAGAACCATTGTAGTTACTGACATTGGAAATGATCAAACTTCAGGGAAACCAGTAGCATCTTCTGCCAGCTGTAGCATCCCGGGCAGCCCAGATGGCCCCAGGGAGAGTCCTGGGCTCAAACTGTTTCCGGGCACAGGGAGCAAAAGCCTGCGAGACTGTGCCTCCAGGTCAGGTCTAGATTTGGACTCACAGTGGCGATCCGCTCCCCCAGGCATTCTACCTTGGTCCCAGAATAATGGAATCATCTGCTGTGGACTGAACCTCTGAAACAGTGAGCCAAAATAAACTCTTCCTCCTCTTAGGTTGTTCTTGTGAAGTCTTTTTGTCACAACAATGAAAAGACCTACTAAAACAGCTATAAATATTTAATAGCTATTCTTGGGTGATACAGGACTCACCTCTCTCCACAGAAGTTGCTAGAAGGATGTGTGATCTAATCTTGGTCAGTCATGCATCTGGGACCAGCAAAGACCCTGGAGTGAGGACTGGGGAAATTCTGCCATGGTTGGCCACACTCTCCAGTTCCCAGGGCAACAGGATGACCACACCTGCAACGCTGTGCCTTTGTCTGGCAGTGAAGCCAAGCAAGTAGGGTGTCCAGTGTTGACAACAGTGGTGACAGCTGTGTCCTTATCAGGGCTGTGGATTCTGAGTAACTGCTTGGTCTTTCTATCTGCCCAGTCTTTCTCCAGACCTTTTGAGGCTTTCCAAATATCTTTCCAATAAGGATTCATTTCACCACTTCACACCCATTCAAATAATTATTTTTAAAACAACAACATTAACAACAGCAACAAAACCCATAAAATCAGAAGTACTCGTGAGGATGTGGAGTAACTAGAACACCTGTGCACTGTTGGTGGGAATATAAAATCTTACAGACACTGCAGAAAACAGTATAGAGGCTCCTCAAAAAATTACACATAGAATTACATATGGTCCAGCAATTCCACTCCCACATTTACACCTAGTAGAATTGAAAAGAGGGAATTAAACAGGTATTACCCACACACATTCCTAGCATTATTCACGGTAGTCAAAAGCTAAAAACAACCAAGCATCTATTAATAATAAAGGAACGGATAAACAAAATATGGTATGTACATATATACATGCAGTGGGATACGATTTAGCTTTTAAAAAGATGGAACTTCTGACTCCTGTTATGACGTGGAAGAACTCTGAGGACACTCTGCTGAGTGTACAAACTATCTGAGGTACATCCAATAGTCAAATTCATAAAAACAAAGTAGAACTGCGGTTGTCAGGAGCTTGGGGAGGGAGAATGGAGAGTTAGTGCCTCATGGGTGGAATGTCTCAATGCGGGAAAATAAAAACAAGTTCTAGAAATGAATGGTGTTGATGGCTGCCCACCAGTGGGTATGTACTGAGAGCCCCTAAATTGTATCCTGGAAAATGGCTAAAGTGGAAAGATTTATTTTACCTGTATTTTACTACAACTAAAAGAAAAAAGGAGCTAATTTGCATATTTTGCAATTAAAATCTCAAACAGGATCCATTCCTTCCTTCAATCAGACCAACAAAACTGGTGTTGATTCAAGTATGAAGGAGAAAATCCATGAGAACCCCAAATCCCCAAATTAATAATAATCATCAGCAATTAATGGTTGTTTTCCAAAACCTAGGCATTGATAGACATAGCACCTAAGAAATTATTTTTTAAGATGCAAGCTTCTGTTTCAGAATAACAAAAGGGTACTTTGGTAAAGACTCAGGAGACAAAACTCAGAAAACCAAAGCAAAAAATAGGATACAATTTAGGGACTAAAAATATAAAAGCACAGAAAATTTCTAAATAAAGGAATATGTCTTTTTTTTAAGACAGAGAGAGAGAGAGAGAGAAAGAGAGAGAGATTTTTAATATCTATTTTTCTAGTTTTTAGCGGACACAACATCTTTGTTTGTATGTGGAGCTGAGGATCAAACGCTTGCCAGGAGAGCGTGCTACCGCTTGAGCCACATCCCCAGCCCGGAAAAATGTCTCTTTATTAGATGAGGGCAGAAAGGAAGGATTAATAGATGATTAAAAAAATAAAATAATATTTTGATCTGGATTGATCTTGATCAATATCTTAAAAAATGATAAGGTGCAGAAAAGCTTAGTTAACACACGGATTTGGAAAAAGGAAGGACAAAGTTACAGATGACCTGAAAGTAGGTAAGAGGCAAAGAAAACTCATATGCATGAGCTGAGGTCCTGCACAAATAAGATCTTTTGGAAACTGAGCAATGTCATGGCCCGTGGTTGCAAACTTCACAAACACGTATGGGATTTTATGTTGGTTTTAGACACATTGCACTTTGTCCTCCTAATGATGCCTTCTGTAAGAATTTTTATTCTTAATGGAAAGATAAAGAAATTGGGGTCAAAAGCTTGTGGTAAGAGGAACATAGCCGGGGCCGAAATGGCTGCGAGTTGTGTCCTTCCAGAACACGTCTGTCGTCCTAGATTGGGAGGTGGAGAGAAGGGGAGAAAGAGGAAGACCCCTAGAGAAGCCAAATTCCAGCCCTTCCAGACAGGGTGCTACCCAGCCTGAGGGGAGCAGGTCAGAGAGAAAAGATGGGGTCTTTTTATGGGGGCTTACAAGCTTCATCCTCCCCAGCCTAGATCCAGGGCTGATTCAGGTGGCAGGTGCTGGAGGGTAGAGAGCGCGCTAACTGTGCAGAGACGGATGTCTTGCCCCAACTCCGCAGCTTAGTAGCTGTGTGGCCCTAGGGAAGTTACTCTCCTGCTCTGGACTCCATTTCCTACTAAAATGCAGACATTGATCACTGTAGCTGTTGCTCTATATTCTAACATTCTGTGATCCTGCCTACAACTGGAAAATGTATAGAAGGATCTGGGAAAGCTCATGAAAACTGAGAATGACCATTGCTTCTGTTTACAGAGCAAATACAAGTGTTTTTTTTTTTTTTTTTTTTTTTCTGTTTCTGTCACTTTACCCAACATTCTTCTTCACCTGCTCCTTGGGAGGGCACTATTCTTCTGGCATTTTAGGGATTCTCATGAAGCTGTCAATCACAATACTGACTCCACCCCTGGCCACACTGATTGGCTCCAGGCTTGGGCACCTGACCAAGTTTCTCTCCCCCTGAAGGTTTCTTCGCGCAAGGACTTATTCGGTTGGAGCACGGATGTAAACCTAGGGGAGGCTGCTCCCCGACCTCCTCCTCACCGTGGCCTCCCCCCCCCCCCCCCCATGGAGATGTCCTCATCTTTCCATCTTATCTAGGTTTGTCTAGAATAGAAAAGAAAAGCAGAGGAACGGGAAAGTGGGGAGAGAGTCAGGCACTCTGTCTCATCTTGGGCAGTTTAGGGGTTCATCTGTAGGGTCACATGATAAGCCCTGAAGGAACCCTACAGATGAACCCCCAAACTTCCCATATTTAGGGAGGTCTTAGTTTCCTGAGGCTGAGACAAACTCGGTGGCTGTTGCAACAGAAATGTATCCTTTCGTCGTTCTGAAGGACAAAGTCTGAAACCATTATTGTCGGAGACCCTGGGAGAAGACCAGTGCGCCAGAGAAATGGGAGTTCAGAGGAGTAAGAGGGACCCCTGCAAGGAAGCAGCCGAGAGGAGACCCGAGAACTGGTCCTCACCCCGACTCGGGCTGGGTCTGTGTTTAGATATGTCCTGAGGTTTTTTGTTTTGTTTTTTTTACTGATTCTTTTTAGTTATACATGATGGTCGAAATCATTTTGATATAATTTTGTTCACCCTTTCTTGGGATTTTTATTAGGCATGACTTATGCTAAGAGAAAAGAAATTGACAGATTCCTGTGTGTTGCTTATAATGTCTACAGCACAGGCATCAAATGCTCATTTTCGGGTTTTAATCAGATGTGTGAGATGCAGGCGATATACACGGGGTCTTAGGGAACTTTCCCTTAGAGGTAACTATTGGTCAAACTTGGAGCCTCTGTGCATGCTCCTCGGGGTAGTCCAGCCATATTTTGAAAAACAGAATCTTCTGACTTATTTTAACGGATTTGGTCCATTGTTTTAGTTGTGTAAGATTGTGCAAAGAAAATGGAGTGAGGGCAGGCAGGAGGGCAAGGATCCCTAATCTATCCTTCCTCCATTGTCATCAAGTCAAAACCAGGATCTCAGCGGGCTGTGCTCCCTTCAGAGACTGTAGGGAAGAATCTGTTCCTTGCTTTTCCCAGCTTCCGGTGGCAGTTGACTGTCCTTGGCCTGCAGCCACCTCATGCTAAGCTCTGCCTCTGCACTCACCTTCCCTCCTCCTCTTCTATGGGCATCCGATTTCCCTGGGCCTCCCTCTCAGAATGACCCTGAGGGGGCATCTACGGGCTGCTGAGAATGGTACCTGATTCCCTGAGTGACCACTTATCAGCTCATTACAGAATATAATCTAGCTGGAGTTCTATTCCTACTTTTTTCTACAGAAAGAGTTGTCACAAAATGTGTATCTCTTAAAATTGAGGAAATACCAGATTTAAAAGAAAAAAATAAAATCCTACCCCTCTCAATCATCCAACTATTAAACCAATGTCTAATTCAGGGCACAGATGGAACAAGGTGCTGGCTAACAGGGGGAAAAAATGGTTTGAGTGCTGTCCCCTGGACCTTGAATTCTGATGAAAGAAACAAGTAAATAATAGAATAAAAAACTTTTCTGGAGGAACATGTGCTAATACTTGATTGCCTTCTAATCTTTTTCTAAGCATATTTTTCACTGTTGGTCTTTGCAGTATTTTTTCTTGCTTCATTTGATTTTATATAACTAACATCCCCCCCCAAAAAAAATAGAACTAGCATTTTCCATGTTATTACATAGTTTTCAAACGCTAATATTTTTAAACTGCAAATATTCTTTTATCTGAATGTGTTATGGTTTATTGTCATTGCCTAACATTGGTTTTTAATTTTCCTGTCTTAAGTGATATCAGAACGAATACCTTCACTGGCATGGCTGATTGCTTCCTTAGGAAAGCTGCTGAGAGGTAGCGTTCTAGGTACAGCTGCCTCATATGTTGTAGAGAGTATTTCCAGGTGTCTTTCCAGAAAAGACCACACCAGCTCACATTCCTACAAAACTGTCTGAGTGCCTCTATCACTGCATATACTTCATTTTATTTTTAAACTTTCTCAGTTTGAGGGATAAAAATGAGACCTTATTTCAAATGCATTTTTCTGATGATCGGAGAGGGCAAGCGTTTTTTGTCTCTGAATGGCCATTTTACTTCTATCAATTACTTCTTCATGTTCCCTTCCATTTTTTTTCATTTGATGTTCGTGTTTCTCTCATGAATTAATAACCATTTGTCACGTTTGTGGTAAACAATTCTTCATTTCTCATTTACACATGGCTGTTGATTCTGTTTATGAGGAAGGAAGGAAGGGAGGGAGGGAGGCCCAGGTGGGAGCGCATAGAGATGAAACACAATACGCCTCTACTTCCTCACCCACAGGAAGAACCTGTGGGGTTTTGGTGGTTGTTTTTTTGCTTTTTTTTTTTTTTTTTTTTTTTTGTCACTCTTATTGTTCATTTGCTTTTCAGTGCTTGGTAAATCATTTGATATGACACATGAAATAATTGTGTATGTAAGCATGTGTCACACATCAAATGATTTGCCTATGCACCAAAAATCATAAGAATGATAGTGACAACCTCCCCCCCCACAACAAAAAAAAAGAAGAAGAATCCACAGGCTGGTGAATCAGGCCTCAAGTCACATATGTAGCTGAAGAAGCCAGAGGAGACATTGTCTTAAAGAAAATCAGTGAGCCCTGCTCACCATCCCTGCTCAGGACATCAGCCTACTTGCCCCCCCCACTCCCCCCCACTACCCCCCCCCCCCGGCAATGTGCAACCAGGATGGTACCCACCAAAGTTCAACAGACTGTCCACATGTACGGCACTGAGACCAAACAGGAAAAGTACATTGGTATCCAATTCCAAAAGAAGTGGCAAAATGTGACAAACCTATACTATGAGCCAACTATCCAGAACTCTGTGGGTACAGTGATGGTTACTGGATCTGCTATGATGTCTGTTTTTAAAATGAGATATCAGGAAAACAACAGGAGCCAGGCCATACCAGAAAATGAGGAGTCTTTTTGGGGGCGGGGAGCAGTTAGAGTAAGAAAACTAGCAACACATGTATTTATTTGCTGTGATGTGTTTGCTTATGTCTTCATCTCACCCATGAGACTTTCCTCAAATGTTTGATGACTGGCTGGCTGTACACATTTAAGAATGACGCTCAAAAATGAATTGTTACCCTGTTCCCAGCAATTCCACACCTTGGTAAATACTCAGCGACATGTATATAAATGAGCACCAAAAAATACACATAACGGTGTTCACAGAAACTCTGTTTGCAATAGCTCGAAACTCAAAACTACCCCAAAAGTCCATCAATAGTAGAAAGTATAAATAAATTGTGGTTTATAAACCCAAGACAACAATGAGAATGAGCACTCTATAACAACATGAATAAACCTCACCAAAAAAAAAAATGTGGAATAAAATAAATCAGAACCAAAAGCACACAGGCTGTATGATTCCACTTATTCAAAGGCAAAATAGGCAAAACCACTCATTTACAGTATAAGAAGTCAAGATAGTGGTTCTCCTTGGGTGGGGATGGTAAATGTTTAACTCATACAAAACTGATAATAGAGGAAAAACAAAGGCAAATACAGAGAAATTCAATGCAGGGAGGCTTTAATACACTACTCTCAGGACAAGACAGGTCAAATGGAAAAAATTAAGCAATGACAGAGATCTAAACAACCTCATCATCAAACATTTAATCCTGATTTAGGCATAAAAACACACATTAGGATTCTGATTAGAAGAACATTAAATTAACATATTAATCTTAGAAGAGTTTACATTTGTTATAAGTTGTTTCATCCATGAGTATGGTGTATCTCTCCATTTGTCAGTCTAGGGAGAAGGTATTAGTTCGTTTTTATATTACTCATCTTTTAATTATTTATTATCAATTTTAACAGTTATTAATTCTACTATTTTGTTACAGGGCTTGGTTTACAATCCTACTAGACTTTCCCCTCCCGTAAAAAGGGACAGTTTTCCTTTCTGTGGTGAATTCACACAGTCCATTTCATGATTTCATTAGTGAGAACCTAAAAAAAGTGTTCAGTGTTAGCAGTGATAACAGATAACCTTGACTCCATATTGATATTAAGTGGACAATTCTCTCAGGCACTGCTCAGAACCAAAGGACCAAAAGGAGCCCATCTCTTATAGCCTGAATAGGCCTGCAGTTACCAAGGTTCTGACAATCACAGTCCTGTGGTGGTCAGCTTTTCCATTGCTGACCAAAAGACCTGACAAGAACAATTTAGAGGAGGAAAAGTTTATTTGGGGGCTCATGGTTTCAGAGTTTCTGTCCATGGTCAGCCAACTCTATAGCTCTGGGCCTGAGGTGAGGCAGAACATCATGCAGAAGGGCGTGAGGGACAGGAGCAGCTCAGGACATGAAAGCCAGGAAGCAGACAGAGCTTTGCTCACTAGGGACAGAATATAAACCTCAGCCAGGCAGGGTGCTGCACGCCTATAATCCCAGTGGCTCTGAAGGCTGAAATAGGAGGATCACAAGTTCAAAACCAGCCTCGGCAATTTAACCAGCTCCTAAGCAAGTTGGTGAGATCCTGCCTCAAAATAAAAAAAGAACTGGGATGTGGCTTCTGGGTTCAATACCCAGTACAAAAAATATATAGATAGATAAATATAGATATATGTGCATACACACACACACACCCCAATGACCTACTTCCTCTAGCTCTATCCTATCTGCCTACAGTTAGATAATCCACATTAGTGGATTAACCCATAGAGTTGCCTAACACTCAAGATCTAATCATTTCACTTCTGAAAGTTCTTGCACTGCTTTACCCATTGGGGAACACCCCTTATCTAAACCATAACACTTCATTCCAGGAGCCCACAGGTACCTTGGAGCTGGAGTCACCAGAGAGGCCAGTGACTCCCAGGCTCTCCCCTCCTTTCCACTTCTCTCCCCAGCTCTGGCCACCACCACCTTGCTGCTCTGGAGTTACTGCAACTGGCTTTCTCCTAACTCACTCCCCCTTGTCCCCTCTTATCCCCTCCTGGGCCCTTGTGCCATCTGCCAACACACCACAGCCAGAGTCAGCTTTGAAGGTGCAAATCTGAACATGCCCCTCTTACCTGAGGATGAAGGTGTTAAAGCCACTGTGCAAGTACCCCTGCCTGACTCTCCAGCTTCATCTCCCTCAGCCTCCAGCTCCGAAACACTGGTCTTCTTTCAGTATCTGTCTCCAGGCATATGCACCTGCTTTTCTTCCTTCCTGGAACACACCAACACTTGTGCATTCATGTGTATACACATACACACACACACACACACACACACACACACACACTTTCTTCTGGCTAAATCATATGGCTCACTAAGGTCACTGAGGATTAAGAAAATATGGTATACATACTCAACGGGGTTCTACTCAGCCATAAAGAAGAATAAAATTATGGCATTTGTTGGCAAATGGATGAAAATGCAGAACATCATGCTACGTGAAAGAAGCCAGACCCAGAAATTCAAAGGTGGACTGTTTTCGCTCATATGTGGAAGCCAGAGTAAAAATACAGGAAAGGAGAAAAGAAGAGCAAACTATCATGAAGATATAGGGAAGATCAGTAGTAGAGAGGGAGATCCAGAGGCAGAGCGGAAAGATAGGAAAGGGGAGGCAATGCCGAAGGAATTCTTCAAAAATCATGTGACTTGCATATATAAAGACACCACCGGGAGTTCCCCTTCATGTATAAGTAAAAAGAACCAATCCAAAATAAATATAGATGGGCAAAAGGAAGTCCATCAGAGTAGAGGAAGGAGAACGAGGACGAGAGAAGGGGAAGATCGTGAACTGAAATCAAACTCCATGCGTGCATGATTTTGTCAAAATGAACCCAACTGCTATGGATATCTGTAATGCTTTACTGAAAGAAAAAATGTCCTGGACTCCCTGAGAAGATACTTAAGGTTGTTTGTTCAATGTCTCCCTTTAGACCGTACATTCCACCAGGGTAAGGAATGTGTGTTGATCCTTAAGCCCAACACCCTGGACAGGGCTCGTCCCTGGGTCTACGTTCAATAATCATTTTAAATTAGAAATTAGCTAACAGACCAGTGATTGTCAGTCTTTCGTATTTTGTAAACCATCAATTCTTATTTTATTCTCATAAGAGGTTGATGATTTTTATGCTTATTTTCAGAAAAAAAAAATATTGGGGCTAGGCACAGGGCACTGTGAGCTGGTTTCTTCCCAGTCTCATGCCTGGGTGCCACCATTCTCAAGCTCCCCCTGCCATATCTTTGTCATATCAATTTCCCACGCTCGTTGGCAGACAGACCTGGGTTGTCTGTGGAGATTTTTCTCCCTCCCTGGTTCACTGTGACAAGGCTCTGAGTGGGGAGGTCCGAAGGGGATCTGGCTCTCAAGAACTCACAGAACATCCACCTTGGTTTCCCACAGTCTGCACATACCCCTGCCAGCAATTCTTGGAGACCACCTGCCACTTCTTCATTGGAAACCCAGCTGACCCCCTCCCTGTCCAGAGCCTCTCTGCTCAGGGTTTTGTGATTTGTTATCTTCATCTTACAAGTCAACACCTAAGAACCAGGGGCTGTGGGGAGAACCCCAGCAATCCCCCTTTTGAAGATAGTCTCTAAGAAAATGCTACCCTGGTGTCCCTCCCTGCAGCCAGGCAGAGACAGGATTAATGGACACTTTATGCCCACGTTAGCCCAGGGCATGGCAAAGTTGTAGGCAGAA
The DNA here is from genome assembly GCF_048772815.1 of Callospermophilus lateralis. Lineage (NCBI taxonomy): Eukaryota > Metazoa > Chordata > Mammalia > Rodentia > Sciuridae > Callospermophilus > Callospermophilus lateralis. Next base: position 27,313,430 of record NC_135307.1, on the reverse strand, counting down.
TTTTGGAGCAATTAACTAGGAATGCAAGAGGACTCCCCTCTCACTTTATCAGCTAAATCACAAGTGTATTCCCTTCACTTGTTATTATGTAAATAGGAAAATTAAAGTATTGTAAGTGTGGCATAATTATATCTCCCTAATCAAGAAAGGTGGGAGTGAGGAGGAAAGGGCTGATTCTGTAAACTGGCCCAAGAGTTATGTGCAAAAGAGCAATACATATATTCGCCACCAGAGGGCAGGCCTCCTGCTCTTTTTCCCTAGCTTGCCCAATTTTAAGAAACCCATCCCCAGCCAATCTTCCAAAGTATCTAAACACAGTTAAACACATAGAATGTGGAAGGTTTAGTAATTTTTTTTTTTTTTTGCTGTTGTGTGTTTGTGTTTTACCAGAGCTTACATTTACAGAAGAGAGCCCCCAAAGTCAATATTAAGTCTAAGTTTTCAAATTCTTCCAGTCTGGCTTGTGTTTCTATTATTTCATCCTGCCTCTTGACAAAAGTTCCCCAAAACCACCTCACAAGGAACATGATACGGGTGTGTTTGGTTTCTGGAAAACACATGGAGTAGGGTTATAATTTGTGCACTCCTGTGTGTATGTAAGTTTGGGGAGACAGAGAGATAAACAATGGGCTATTTACTTGCCTTCTGTCTTACAGATATTCATGAGCTTGGCTAGTCCTTGGCTAGCGAGCAAGCTGAAGTCTGGAGTTCCTTATTCCGTTCTGTGTTCCCACCAGCTCTGCACAGTGCCAAGCTAAAGAACAAGACGGGGTACTTTAATTTTAAGTAAATTAAAGCGGAGTCTCTGCAGCCTGGGGGGAATTTAACCCTGCACCTGGCTGGGTGATTTTAACATGGACTTGCTTCTCAGAACCTTGATTTCAAAAACAAATTGACACTAACATTTACATCTCTAAGCGCAAAATATACAAGGCTCTGAGTGGGAAGGTCCGAAAGAGAAACACCCAGCAGAATGCCAGGAGGCTGTAGGACAGAGATACTCAGTACCAGGACCCCAAAAGGTCCCCTCTTCCTTGTTCAAGGACATATACAGATGAGACCAGGTTTTCTTTATACACTATAATCAAAGTGATAGATCCCAAGAGATTGAATAAGGAAGCAGTTGTAAGAATCTACAAACCAAACATATACAAGATTGGCAAAAATATAAAACAACATTCCATAAATGTCTATTTTGGAAAATATTGTTCATAAAAATGTATAATTTATGGAGTTTTACAGTTATTTTATATGTTATATATTTTATATAGTTCTGTTAAAATATGTTGGTAAATATTTGAATTTTTCAGTTATAATTTCTAATGTGGTAAGACAAATATCAAAATATATCACCTAAATGATCATTCTTGAGGGTTCTCCATTGTTTTTAGGAATATAAAGGGATTCTGAGACCAAAAAGTTAGAGAACTGCTATTGTAAAAGTTTAATCGATACACCCCCCCACCCCCTCACCCCCCCCACCCCCCACCCCTGCCAATCTGGGGATTGAACCCAGGAGCACTTTAGCACTGAGCTATTTTCCCAGCCTTTTCTATTTTCTTATTTTGAGACAGGATCTTACTAAGTGCCCAGGCTGGCCTTGAACTTGTCATCTCCCTGCTTTAGCCCCCTGGGGCATTCGAATTACAGTTAGATGCCCCCACACCAGCAATCACTCCATTTCTTATTCTTTATTTCTTTCATTCTTAAGAAGCAGAAGATAGTATATCCATAGATGTCCATTTTAGCATTATGTATAATAGCAAAGAAAAAAAAGACAACCTGAATGTCTAATACCAGGGAAAGTTTTAATCATAATAAATATACTGTATTACCCTGATGGGATGATGTACTTTGTGATAACAAAATGATTCAATGACATAATGTTAAATGAAAAGATTAAATGCATACTTCCATTATGATTGCAAAATGTGAGGTTGAAACAATTTATAAAAACAAAAATACTACATAGCTAGTTAGGGTGTTGAGAACACGGGTGGTATTTGTCTTAATTAAACGAGTGACTGTCACTATTTTCTTCCTTGCTTCCCTCCCTCCCTCCCTCCTTCCTTCCTTCCTTCCTTCCTTCCTTCCTTCCTTCCTTCCTTCCTTCCTTCCTTCCCACATTTTAAAGTTACCATTGGTAGGTGACTCGCAGTCCCCAGATCTCACACTAGGGGCAAAGAAGCCACTGTCCTTTTCCATTTAACCAGCCAAAAGGCATCCCCATTTTGAAAAACCAACTTCCTGCAGTGGGATCGTCGTCTCCAGGCCCTTTGGGAACAACCCCTGACAAATGGCAGATCTGTGTAGGAGCTGCCCGCTCTGGGTGCCACCCCGGTCACCAGCCGCCGAGCAGAGCGCGCGCTGCATGGGAAGTTCGGGCTCCGTCCTCCTGTCCAGCGGAGGACAAGGGGGCTTTGTGAAGGGAACAAAGCTGCTCCCCCGCTGCCCGGGAGCTCCTCCAGCACCCCCTCCTGCGCTGCCGCTGCCCAGCGCGCACGCACACACTGGCTGGATTTGTTTGGATCAAGCTTGAACACACACTCCACACTCCCTCGGACGCGGGAGCGAAAGACGTCGCCGTCGCCGGGGAGGGTCCGTGTTTCCGGCATCCTTGACTTCACCACCGACGCAGTCCAGCTCACATCTTTCCCCAAAACGCAAAGAGTGATTCCTCTTCTTAACTCCAAAATGCGATGGCTCTACTTCAGACTCCCAGATGGGCAGCCCCGGGAAAGAAACACACCCCGCGGTTAAGATGTGGTTTTATTCAGGCCTTTGCAATAGGGAGAGCGTTCATGATTGCAGAGGAAAAGCTCCCAGGAAAGGGGGTCTGGGTTGCATAGAGGCCAGAAAAGCAGAGAGTGGGGAGGAGGAAGGTCCAGGTCCTGTTGGAAGGCCGGTTGGGAGTTTGCTGAACGCGCAGAGGCCTGCTGTCCTCTGCGATTTCTCTACCTAGTCTTTGAGCACAGGGCTGGAATAAAGCTCAATATTGCCAACAGGTTAGCAAAACAGAGCTGCAAGGGGAGGGAATAAGTAGTGAGAGTGAGCCCCAGCTGCCTCCAGGGGAGATGGTGCTGGGGGAGGAGGAGGCTGGAGAGGCTATCCAAAGAATGGGCACTTTCCATGAGCACTTTTTAATGTATTATCATTTGCTTATGTATCTGTTTTTGGTTCCAAGGACTGAACTTAGGGGTGCTTTACCCACTAAGCTATGTCCCCAGCCCTTTTTATTTTTTGAGACAGGGTCCTGCTAAACTGCTTAGGCTGGCCTCAAATTCATAGTCCTCCTGTCTCAGCCTCCCAAATCAGTGGGATTATAGGCTTGCAGCACAGCACTAGGTTCCACAAGCTCTTCTGGCAGCTGAAATTTTATTCCTCAAATTCATAATAATCTCCTCCCATCCTATTCTCTCCTTTTGTTTTCAAATGGAAGTAGAATGAGAATATCATTGAAAGAAAAGCAGTTTGATTCCATTCATTCCCCCCCAACACATATAAAAATGGCTGGGGCTCTGTTTCACCCTTCTAGGAGAAAACTGGTTGCCCCCAGAGGATTCCGGCCAAATACTTGGGGTTCCCTAAAGAAAAAGGAGGAGAGATGGTTAAATAACTAGAGTCACAATGAAAAGTTATAATTTTCCTTGGCAATAAGAATAGCCTTTTCCCTGATATCTTCTCTGATGAAGACCAGCCCTCCAGCCGCTTTACCCCAGCCCTCTTCTTCAATCCACCAGCCAGATGTGTGATTTTTTTTCCATTCATGTGGCACAGGCGTTAAGAGTGGAAGATGAGCTGTTTCCCCCATTAGCAACTCTTTCCACCCCCAGAGAGACTCATCTGTTTGTGGAGGATCTGTGCTGCTGGCGGTAGATAAAACAATCGCTGTGGAGGATGCTTTGGAGGAGGATGGGATTTTTCCATCTGGAATCACAAGACTCTGGGTGGCAGGGCCAGATGGAACCCCGATCTGCCTGTGGAGACAAAGCCTCCCCTTGAAACGGGCGGTGCCAACACATGGAGAAGAGACTGGAGACTGAGATTGGCTAGGAAATGCCAAGGGCACTCTGCTCTGTCTTTGGGGAACTAAGCCCTGAACGTAATTCAGCAAGGAACCTCCTTGAGCTGATGAAAACAAGGGTTTTAAAACTTTGCATTCAAACTGAGACGTTACAAAAACAACTTGCCGTCTCTGTCCAGTCTCCGAGTCCTCTTAAATCATCTTTCAGCTGGGAGACAACGTGCTTCCTTAGCACACCAGAACAATGTTGGGGCTTAGATGGCTGTAAAGAATCTCATACATGCTGAAGTGTGCCTGTCGACACTATTAATGAACATCCTCTAAGCTACACTTAAGCCAAATTCCGAGGTATAATTAGGGATGCTGAACAATGATATCATGTAGAAGGCAGTTTGCTTGAAGCTCCCAACATCCAATTAGAGGGATGGTAGCAGATTTCCCAGAGCAGAGGAGATGAAAACCATCTGTCACAGCCTGGTCCTAAGCCCTTCCTTCCAGGAAAGCTCTTTGTGTCACCTAATAAAGGAACACCTTCTTGGCCCCCAAACCCAACCAGAGATCCCGAACACCCTGGAGGCCTGAACCAGCGGGGCCCTCCTCTTGAGCCTGAACTCTCTCTTCTATAAAATGAAGCTCTTGGATGTGAACTGGTGGCCTTCAAACTTTTCTAAAGTGGTAGAACCTTTTGTTTTTCCCAAAAGAAAAATTTTCTGATAGAACTCGATTTGTAGACATCTTGGTATCAGGAGAGGACACATACTACCAGTCAGATGGCCAGAGGGGAAGAGCTTTGCTCTCTGTGTCCTGAGTCCCCAGGTGGATTGTCAGCTCCCAGTATCCCATCGCTGCCTGCATGGTTAAGTGCTTAATAAATGCTATGTAGGAAACTGGTGCTCTCGTGGAAAACTATGCATTGCTGGCGCCCCCCCCCTTCCAGGTATTCAATTGTGATGCCAGCAGCTCTGCCCTTCCATTGCCTTTGGGCTAGTTTACAAATCTGTTTGTAGATAACTGATAGCAATTCATGTTCATAGGCATACAGACTGACTTTTAGTTGTTTTTGTTTCATGGAAAAAAAATGCATCTGTACTGAATATTTACACTCCTTTCTTCTCCTTATTATTCCCTAAAGAATACAGTTCAACTATTTGCATTGCATTAAGTCACATAAGTAGTCTGGAGATGATTTAAAGTACACAAGAGGATGTGCATTGGTTATATACAAATACAGTGCCGTTGTATATGAGGAACTTGTGCATCCACGGATTTCAGTATCCAAAGAGGGTCATAGAACCCATGGATATTGAGGGGTGACTGATTATCCTCCCTTGGCAATCTCATCCATTCCCCCTGAGTAATCTCATCCACAGTTTCAATTACTAAGTGTCTTCAGTCAGCTTCCAAATGTTGTATGTCCAAATCCCTGATGGATACCTCTACTGCTTGTCCAATAGGCCCTTCACATTCAGCAATGACCTCAGTATCTCCCCCTCCTTTCCAAAACCATCCTTCTGTATCCACAACCTCAGTGAATAGCACTTCCATCCTGCAAAACACTGAAGGCAAGTACCTGAATATCGTCTTTGACTTTCTGTCCCTCATAGTCATCCATGAGCAGGGCCTATTGATTCTACCTCCTTTTTTATTTGTTCTAATTAGTTACAGGTGACAATAGAATGCATTTTTTTATTTACATATGACAGTGGAATGCATTACAATTCTTATTACATATATGGAGCACACTTTTTCATATCTCTGGTTGTATACAGAGTATATTTACACCAATTCGTGTCTTTATACATGTACTTTGGATAATGATGTCCATAACATTTCACCATCATTAATAACCCCATGCTCCCTCCCTTCCCCTCCCACCCCTCTGCCCTATAGAGTTAGTCTATTCCTCCCATGCCCCTCCTCCCTACCCCACTATGAATTAGCCTTTTATATTAGAGAAAACATTTGGCATTTGGTTATTTGGGATTGGCTAACTTCACTTAGCATTATCTTCTCCAGCGCCATCCATTTACCTGCAAATGCCATGATTTTATTCTCTTTTATTGTTGAGTGATATTCCATTGTGCATATATGCCACATTTATTTTATCCATTCATCTGTTGAAGGGCATCTAAGTTGGTTCCACAGTCTATCTATTGTGAATTGTGCTGCTATAAACATTGATGTGGCTGTGTCATACATCATTGATGTAGTATGCTGTTTTTAAGTCCTTTGGGTATAGTCCGAGGAGAGGGATAGCTGGATCAAATGGTGGTTCCATTCTCAATTTTCCAAGAAATCTCTATATTGCTTTCCATATTGACTGTACCAATTTGCAGCCGCACCAGCAATGTATGAGTGTGCCTTTTCCCCACATTCTCGCCAACATTCTCTTATTGTTGCTTGTCTTCATAATAGCTGCCATTCTGACTGGAGCCAGATGAAATCTTAGAGTGGTTTTGATTTGCATTTCCCTAATTGCTAGCAATGATGAACACTTTTTCATACATTTGTTGATTGATTGTATATCATCTTCTGAGAAGTGACTGTTCAGGTCCTTGGCCCATTTATTGATTGGGTTATTTGGGGTTTTTGTCGTTGTTGCTGTTGTTTGGTGAATAGAATGCATTTTGACACATCATACATAAATGGAGTATAACTTCTCATTCGTCTGGTTGTACATGATGTAGTGTTAACACGGGTCATGTAGTCATATATGCACACAGGGTAATAATGTCCAATTCATTCTACTATGTTTCATACTGTTTTCTACTATATTCTACTATACCCCTCCCCTCCCTTCATTTCCCTCTGTCTCATCCAAAGTACCTCTATTCTTCCCTAGCCCCCTGCTTATTGTGAATTAGCATCCGCATATGAGAGAAAACATTCGGCCTTTGGTTTGGGGGGATTGGCTTTTTTTTCACTCAGCATGATATTCTCCAGTTCCATCATTTATCAGCAAATGCCATAATTTCATTCTTCTTTAAGGCTGAGTAATATTTCATTGATACAGACTGAACCTCTGTGGAGGTTTAATAAACTTCCCTCTCCATGCCCCAGGAGAGGCGCTCCCTTCCTTCCACAGTTGGGCTCAGACTTACAAGGATTCAACTTGGGAGTTTTTATTTTAATAATGGTGAAAAAATGACATGCATTCAGTAGAAACATTCTTCCAGTTTGGGATTTTGATCTTTGCCAGGCTTGCATGGTGCAGTAGCATGTTCTCTCTTAATGTTGGGCAGCAGCAGAGAGCCACAGCTCCCCATCAGTCACAGGATCCCCAAGAGAAGTGAAGGGTACCCACAGTGTGCTATGCTGCCAACATCATCTGGATATTGTGTTTTCGCATCCCATCATGTCCACAAAGCTCCCATCGGTGACTCCCATGCCCATATGTCCATTCCGTTTTATTTTCAGCAGAATATTCAATAACCTACATGAAATATTCAGTAGCTTATCATACAACAGGCTTTGCTTAGATGATTTTTCCCTACTCTAGCCTGACATAAGCTCGATGACACAGATTAGGCTGAGCCACAATGCTGGGGACATGAGGTGTATCAAATGCATTTCCAACCTACAAAGGGTCTATCAAGACGTAACCCCGTTGTAAGTTGAGGACCATCTGTATTTGAACATTTACTTCAGTACTGATGTATTCCACTATAAATTTGTGTTTCTTTGACTTCTCTTGGGAACTGGTTACAAAAAAAAATCGCACCAGCTTTCACTAATGATGGACTAAATAAAATCCTTAACGTGTATTCACTTTGTAGCTGTTTGTCATGATTTCAGCTTTCTCTGGAAATTACCTTAGTTTGATAATATATTAAACTAAAGAGCTAGGTTGGGTATGTTCTTTCAAGTTCTCCACCGAGCTCCAGTAGCATTTATTGGAGTCACTGGGAGTGAGAAACCAGAGGAAAAGTAACAGGGTTGATGACAGTTGGGCTCCCCTAGCCTGGGCAGGTACCCCAACTCAAGAGGGGAGGACAGAGGAGGCACCCAGGGGGAGCTGAGGGCTGAAGCAGGAAGGAAGCAGCCCACAGGGGCAGCCCAGCAGGGAGGAGAATTAAGTGAGCATGCTGAACTCACCCTCTTCCCTGCCCCCATGAGCCGAGCCCAACTGGACCAAAAGGGCAAAGGAACGTCAATGCACCCAAAGGTGTCAGTCTCCGGGGACCATAGCAGGGTGGCGGGGGACATCACTGTCATTCCAACAGATAGCAAGGGTGGCTTGGGGTGAACATCAGACCACGCTCAGCTCACTGTGTATATTAACATGACTTTGACCCACTGCCCCAGCTATTCCAAAGGATGCCTGCCCAAGAGATGAGTTGCAAAGAACTTTACCATTCATCTAAGGAACTTCCTGAAAGGCGCCTTGTGTCTTTGATAGGAAGCACCCAAGACAGCTCACACCCAAGATTCTGCGGGCCTCTTAGCTGGAAATCCTCACTCTGCTGGGTCCCCTGCATCATAATTCAGCAACCCAAGTCAAGCGTTCCACGCCTACAATGACAAAGCCACTTACCGCAGACTCAGAGCCTCCTAGGCTTTCCCTCCCTTGTTAGGAACTTACTGAGGCTCTGAGGAGCAGCTGACCCCCTTGCCACAGTGAGGAGCAAATCAGCTGGGCTTACCAGCAGGTTTCTCTGGTGACTGTGGAGAGATGGTGTTGGAGGAAGGGACACGTCTGTGGGCATCCAGGGACTTCCTTCCCTGCACAAGTTTAGTGGACGAGGGAATAAATATTCTTTTTTCTAATGTGGATACAAAATCTAGAGTGTGGGGGCTGGAAGGAATCCCAGAAATGATCTCATCTCCTTTCCTTTATGGATGAGGTCACTGAGGGAGGTCAGCCAGGGGCTAGGATTGGAACCCAAGTCCTCAGCCCTGAGCCAGGACCTGAATCCACTCATTTAGTTTTCAACAATCACTTGTTAAACACTGGGCACCGTGCCACAGGACAAGGGCTGAGAAGCAGGGTCATGTTTTGTAGGTACCTGCCCCCTCTTTGCTTTCCGACCCTTTTAAGCAGATCCTGGGCCCCCTGAAGAAAACCACGGAAGAGCAGAAAGCTGAGAACGGTCTGTGAGAACTCCCAGTCTTCAAGCCCTGGGGTCAAAACGCTTGGGAAGAACAGAGAAGAATACAAATAAAGACCCAAAGATCCAGCACAGACTTTTCCTGGGCTGGAGCTGGAGGAGAGAGAGTGAAAACAGAAAAGGATGCGGTCCAAGAGACACTGCGCCCTGCTCTGAAGCCCAGCTCCAAGAATGCCCACAGCAGACCCCTGAGAGGGAGTGCCTGTGTCGGGGGGACCCTAAAGGGACTCAGAGGTCTCTGCCAAATGAAGCAGCAGTGACCCCCATGGCTCCCAAGGATCATGTGGATAAGACCAAAGGACAGCTCAGGAGTGACCAAATACCAGGGCCAAATGCTCTGGCACCATGAGGGTCTTGGCACCATTTAGATCTCAGAATTATCAAACAAACCCTGGGGAGTGGGTGCTGCAGATCAGAGGGGCAGACACCGAGCCAAAGCCAGGGTTTCTCCCAAAACTGGGTCAAGAGGACAAAGTCTCGTCCCTTCCCTCCTGACCAGCACCAGGAGTGGCCACTCGAGAAATGGGGGCAGGCCACCCTCCAACACATTCTGGTCTTAGGAGAAAGAAAAACAGTTTCATGGGTTTGCAAAAGAGCAAGCCTGAGCAGGGGGACACTATGGGGAGAGCCGTTGTCACCACTGAAAAATCAGCATCATCTTCCCAGTGACCCGAGGAAGAGGGCATCTTCCTCGAGAGAGTTTATCTCCTGTGTTCAGAGAGAAACAGAGATGAGGATGCCTGCTTCTGTCAGTTTTTCTGTCTCTGTGACCAAAATACCCGACAAGAACAACTTAGAGGAGGAAAAGTTTATTGGGGGCTCACGGTTTCAGGGGTCTCAGTCCCTAGATGGCCGACTCTATTGCTCTGAGTCCAAGGTGAGGCAGAAATCCCAGCTGAAGAGCAGGACAGAGGAAAGCTTCTCATCTCATGGTCACCAGAGGGCAGAGAGAGGGGCTGTGGGCCAGATGCACCTTCCCCAGCTATGCCCCCAGTGACCCACTGCCTCCAGCTGCACCCCACCTGCCTACAGTTACCACTGGGTCCATTCAAACTAGGATGGGCTGATTAGGTGATGGCTCGCTGAATCCAATCATTTTACCTCTGAACATTTCTGCACCAACAGGAGCTTCTTGTGGGGGGGGACACCTCATATCTGAACCATAACAGTGTCCTTGCTTCTACTACTTTTAGAGTGACTTGAGCTCAAAATAGTCCCAATATCAAAGTGGTACACAGGGGACAGGGCAGGGCATATATTGCCACCCTCCCCCACTAACAGGGGTCCAGACGGGGGCGGGGGGATGGGAGTTGGTCTGCCCAGGGAGGGCCACCGGAAGCCTGTGCAGCCTCACTTCCTCTTTCCCATCTGCTGACACAACCGCTGGACATGGCCCAGGGTGGCCTCACAGCTGCTCCTGCTGGCTGCCAGCCAGGTCTCAGATTCCAGCCTTTCCACTGCCCAAGGGGACCAGCCTTGCAAAGGGAGGAAGGGGAAGGAAGGATAAAAAAATAAAAATAAATAAAGAGGACAAAGAGTTTAGGAGAGGAGAACAGGCCATGAGAGGAGATGGGGGAGAGCCGTGGGGACCGGAATCCAGACGGGAGGAGGGAAAGAAAGTGAGTCACTCAGTGGTGAAATGTGGCCCCTGAGGTCTCAGGCCTTTTGCTCCTGAACTCTCACCCAGGGGCCCCCATGGAGGGCTGTTTGCTGCATCTCACATTCACAAAGCTCTGCAAATCCAGATTTGCAAAGACTCCAGATAACCTGCCTTAAACCTTCAACTTCAACTTGTCTCCATCCTGGGTCGTGTCAGGGTGGTGACTAGGTCAGTACTTCCCATAGTTAGTACTTCCCACAGTCCATCGAAGGCACATTTTTAAAAATAAGTTCCAAAGGTCATACTGCTGTTAGGGTTCTTGTCTTTCTCATTTATGAGGGAATCTTGAACAGAGAATAGGTCGTGAAAAATCAAAGGGAGATCATAGAGAAAAGGGACTAAGGGGTGGGAAGAGGAGAGGGAGAGGGAGTGCTGGGGAGTGACATTGGCCAAGTTATACTGCTCTATTGTGTGCATGCATGACTGTGTAGCAACAGATCCCATCATTATGTACAACTATAATGCCCCAATAAAAAATGTAGGGAAGAAAAGGCTATAGGGTATAAAAACATAGGAGTCCCATCTACTCAGCTTCCTTTGAGGTGAAGAGTAGCCCTGAGTTCCAATTCTGGTGCATGGCATAGAAGGAAAACTCTCCTGGTGGTTTTATTTTACAATATTGTTATGATTATTAACACATGTTAATTGTACAAAAATCTATTGATTTCTCACATTCACACACATGTAATCATTATATCTTGATCATGTCCACCTTCCCTCTGACCTCTTTTGCCCCTAATTTTCCCCCCTCCCCTCCCCTCTTTTACTTCCAGGTTGGGTTTTTGTTTTGTTTTATTTCCACATATAAAAGGAAACACATGATACTTGCCTTTCTGTGTCTGGCTTATTTTGCTTAACAATCCTGGAAATGACAGGATTCCATTCTTCTTTGTGGCTGAATAATACTCCATTGTGTATATATCCCACATATTTTTTTTTCATCCACTCCTCTGTTGACAGGCCCCTGGGCTGATGCCATATCTTGGCTAGTGTGGACAGGGCTGCAGTGAATATGGGTATGCAGCCATCTCTTTTGTATGCTGACTTTGTTTCTTTTGGATATATTCCTGAGTCCTTTGAAATATGTGCCTCTCTGATACAAGCAGAGGCAAGAAAAGAGCTGCTCTGCCCACCCCCTTGTTTTTGAATGAGAGGGAGATGCCCTGTGAGATGGCAAGCCAGGGACAGGAGGGTCAGAAGGACATCAGCTGAGGGGTTGCCTTGAACTGTACACACCCAGACTCCACATTATCTAAGTAAATGATTTATTGATTGAAGCTGCTCCTCGGCAGGTGTGCTATAACTTGCAAACAAAGCACTTCTAGTGCTCAGGGCCGTGCTAGGATTGGTAGGGAATCAGACACACCCAAGACCTGCAGGGCCTCTTCCTCTATTCTGGAATCTTACAATCTGGTGGGGAAACCAGAAATCTGTACCTGTGTGCAGCGTGCTTCAAAACCCAACAACGTAGAATATTACCAAGCTTTAAGCTAAAACGAACAGCAATTCCACTCCTGAGATTTTTCCCAAGAAAGTCAGTTCCAAGATAGCCACTGAGTTGTGATATAAAACAGAAAAAAATAAGGCTATAACACGGCTAAGGTTTGTATGCTGGTATCCCCTCTGAAATTCATATTGAAACTTAGGAAGACTGATAAAGGGGGTGATTGAATCATGAGGGCTTGGCCCCAGTGAATGGGATTAACACCCTATTAAAGAGGGTCCACGGTGTTGGCCTCTCTTGTCCTTTGCTTCTACTCAAGGATGCAACATCGTACCATCTTGGAAGCAGAGAGCAGCCCACACCAAATACTGAAGGCCAATCTGAGCTTCCCAGCCTCCAGAATCATTGAAAACTAAATTCCTGTTGCTTATAAATTACCCAGTTGGGGTGTTTGGTTTTAGCAGCACAAACAATGGGAGGAGGCTGAGAGAGTTGACGATATGCTATAGTTTGGATCTGGAATGTCCCTAAAGGTCAACATTAAAGGCTTAGTCCTCCGCTTGGTGCTACTGGGAGGGAAGTAGTAGGAACCTTAAGAGGTGTAGCCTGGTGGAAAGTCTTTGGGTCATAGGAGGCGTGATCTCAATAGGGACAGTGGAACTCAGCACCTTCTTCTGCCTCTTTTGCTTCCTGACCATGTCATAAGTGGTCTTGCTCTGTCACGTGGTCTTGCTCTGCCACGTGCCCTCACCATGATGCGCTGTCTCGCCACAGGCCCACAAGCAATAGGAACAATTGATTTTGCACCAGAACCTCCCAAACTGGGAGCCAAAAGACAGCTTGTCTCCTTGTAAGGTGATTAGCTCAAGTATTTGTTCAAATGATGGGAAATTTACAAACAGAAGGCACCTACTGGAAAACACCGAGACTGCCACAGAAGGAGCATAAAGGGTATTCTGGTAGGAACTCAGAAGAGAAGATCTGCAGAGGGAGCCCAAATCTTCCTAGAGATCCTCTATGTGGTCCTGAGCAGAATGCTGGGAGAAATGTGGACGCTAAAGGCAATTCTGATGAGACCTGAGGCAGATACAAGGAGCAAGGTTCAGGAAAACTAGAGGAAAAACCATCCTTGTTACAAAGTAGCACAGCGCTTGGCTGAATTGTATCTGTGTTCAGATGCTTTGTGGAAGGCAGAACCGGCAGGCCTCCAACTAGGATGGATATCTGGTGGAGGAAAACCTCTAAACAAAGTGTAGAGGTAGTGGCCCAGCTTCTCTGACTGCTTAGAGCAAAACTGCAAAGGAAGTGAACCAAAGACAGGATTATAATAAAAAGGGAAAAAGAACTTAAAGATTTGAAAAATCCTCAGCCTATAAATATTAAAAAGAATAAAAAAAAATGTTTGGGAGAAAATACCAAAAGGGGTGATAAAGAGCTTCCTATGGATGGAATGAAGCCAGATGTGGCTCATCAGGAGAACAAATGACCCTTAGGCATTTTAGAGACCGATCATGGCCCAGAGTGCAAAGGTCTTGAGGGTAGAAGGGTTCCCAAAGAGGAGGGGTCCAGGGCACCATGGGACCTCAGCACTCACTGCCTGGGCCGCATCAAGTTTCTGCTATGCATATTGGGTGCAGTGCTCCTTGGCCATCCCAACAGTGGCTCAAGTGTGCTCAGGTGTGGCCCAGGCAATTGCTCTGTGGCACAAGCAATAAACCCATATGGTGCCAACTGTAGCCTGCAGAACCTACCAACTATGGAGGCAGGGCCACCTGCACCTATTCCCAGGGGATACCTGGGAAAGCCCCAGGACCCCTGTGGCTCAAAGCCCCATGAGGCCAATGCCCAGCAGGGTTCTTGGGTTGGGGCCACCACAGGGAGTCCCCACCAGGAAAATGAGTAGTGGAGCTGCAGAGCTGGGGCTGCACCCAAGACTCCAGAGCTGTGGAGCCACAGAATTATACACCAGCCTGGAAGAGCCACAGCCCCTGACTCCCTGGGCCGCAGCCAGGGGGCTGTGGGATTGGGCACCTCAGGACCTCAGGAACCCAGCACTCCCAAAACACACAGAAGGGGGCATCGCAGGGCGGCCAGCACCTCGCCAGGGAATTCTTTCCTGGTCAGAGGGATAAGCCTCCAAAAGAACTTAAGTTCTGAAATAATTAGTAAAGAACAAAAGACAGAGTCAGAATTATGGTTTTAAAGGATGGAGCACCTGATAGGCCCAGTCCACACAGGTGCTGGAGCTATACAATTAGAAAATGGCTCCCGTGGTTTATTTAAGGGGGTACACCAAAGGCAGGGGTAAGATTTCAGGGGTGGAGTCTTGCTTCCTGAGGTCTTGCAGTCTCCAGGTTGATTGGCATCTTGGCAGGTCACACCCATCTCAGGGACTGCACAGCTACACCAGGTCACCCCATCTCCCGAGCTCTGTGGGACCTTTGGCAGAGCTGAACAGGGCTCACAGTGTGTCTGGGTGGTCAGCCAGAGGAAATGCCCACCGGAAGTTACCAGATACCAGATTCTCCTATTCATTAGGCTGCGATGCATGATATAGTCCACATACAGCACCACGGATGGCTCTCAACACCTAAATGTTCAACAGTATGGGTTGAACTGACAGCCCACTTGTACAATAAAAATTTTGAAGTCAGTAAAGAAGATGATGTTGGTACCTGTAATGATGGGAGTCCCCTAGATCATAATCAGAAAATAGGTTATCAACAATGTATCATATAAATCCTCTATTCTTTGCTCCTTGTATTTGTTACAACAAATACAAATTTCTTTCATAATAGTATAACCCAGAGTGTTTGAAAATGTGACTGATTATTAAGAATATATATTATGAAGATTATAAATATAAAGAACCAGTCAAATATAAAGTAAGAGATGAGCAAAAGGAAGTCAAGTCAGGGTAGGAGAAGGGGAGGGGGAGGGAAAACAGGAGGGAAAAGAGAGAGGAAAAGGGGGATCTTGAGCGAACTTGAATTCCATGCATGTATCCGTTTGTCAGGAAGAACCCAACTACCATGTGTAACTACAAAGCTCTAATAAAAAAATTATATATGCTGAGGCTGGGGATGTGGCTCAGTGGTAGAGTGCTCGTCCAGCATGCCTGAGGCCCCGGGATCAATCTCCAGCACCACAAAACATGAATAAATACAATATATGCTGATAGAGGACAGCAGATACCTTTTAAAAAATATATACCAAGTAGCTACATACCAGCTATTGCAGAACAATGGTGTGGAGCGGGGGGCTTCTCTAAGGACAGTTCATGACTTCAAAGAACCACACGTTTACTTGAGGAATGGAGACCCACACATGTATAATAGCTCCATCTATTTCTATAGATGGAATATAGAATATTTGTTATATATCCTGTGCTCCCTAGTGAAAATGACATATATTGAAGTAAACATTGTCAATATTTGGCACAAATCCTAAACAAAAATTATTGCATGACATTTGTTATATGCAGATGTAAGTGGGCAATGTCAAGAGTTTCTGAGAAATGCTTTCAGGTCTTCAAGTTTTGCCTAGGAATTGTCTCCCATTCTGATAAGACACTGTTTATACCACAGGCACTCCCTGGTTATACCACAGGCACTCCCTGGTTGTACCACAGGCACTCCCCTGGTTTGCATAGAGGTTATTGCATTGGGGTGCACATGTGCTGAGATTGCCAACAAAAATCTGCACATGACCCATATTGCCTCTTTCCTCTCACCCCGCCCCCCGCCAACATCTCAATTCTTTATTTAGTAAGCAACTATTTATTGAAGGCCTTCTCTCTGTCGTGCACTGTGCTAGGTTCCAGGAGGAAATAAATACAAACCATCTTCTTGGGTCCTCAAATATTAAATGTAATGACGATTGCTTCAGTGTTGTTCTAGGCTAAGGAAAGCAGGAATACTACCTATTTTGCTGGAAAATATTTGGAAGCTGGGAAAGAGGATCATTTTCTTAGCTTCAGAAAGCTTACATCTCCTGTCAAAGTATCACACAATCAAAAATAGTTCCTCTAGGGCAGGGGCTGTGGCTCAGCAGTAAAGTGCTTGACTAGCACGTGCAAGGTCCTGGGTTCAATCCTCAGCACCACATAAAAATAAATAAATAAAATAAAGGTATTGTGTCCAGCTACAACTAAATAATAAACATTACAAATAGTTCCTCTAAGTGCTCTTACTTTTGAAATTATTTTTGGAATGCCATAGTAAAACTTAGTTCCTGGGCTGGGGATGTGGCTCAAGCGGTAGCGCGCTCACCTGGCATGCGTGCAGCCTGGGTTCGATCCTCAGCACCACATACAAACAACGATGTTGTGTCTGCCGAAAACTAAAAAATAAATATTAAAAAATTCTCTCTCTCTCTCTCTCTCTCTCTTTAAAAAAAAAAAAAAAACTTAGTTCCTGTATACCCTTTACCCAGCATCCTCCATTAACAACATCCTACCTAATCATATCACAACGGTCAGAACCAAGAAATTATATGGATATGATACTATTCACAGTCTTTATTATACCACAACCCTTATCAGCATTTAGCCATCACTAAGTGCTCTGTCAGACACTAATTAGCAATTATGACAATCATAGGAAGTCAAAAGTACCATCACCCCCGTTCTGTAGATGCAGAAGCTGAGACCCAGGACCCCCAGTTAATTCACTAATGATTCAGCTTGCATCAACAGAGTGAGGACTGCAAATCCAGACAGCTCAGCTGTGACCGTCTGCCCCTCCTTGCTGCACCACCTTGACGGTTAACACTAGCCAAGGTAGCCCGAGCATCTTTCTTGCTCAAACCCAAAACACCTAACCAAAAAGTTTAGTCAGCTTTTTCGCTGCTGCAACTGAAAGACCCGACCAGAACAACTATGAAGAAAAAAGGTTTATCTGAGGACTCACAGTTTCAGAGGTCTTAGTCCATAGAGGGCTGGCTCCATCCCTTGGGGCTAGAGCACGGCTGAACATCATGGTGGAAGGGTGTAGCAGAGAGAAGCACCTCACATGGGGATTAAGAAGGAGAAAGACTCCACTTCCCATATACAAATATATACCCCAAAGCTGTGCCCCAGTGAACCACCTCCTCCAGCCACACCCCACCTGCTTCCAGTTACCACTCAGTCAGCCTCATCAGGGATTAATTCACTGATTAGGTTAAGGCTGTAACCCAATCATTTCTCCTCCAAACCTTCTTCCATTGTCTCACATGTGAGCTTTTGAGGGAACACCACACCTAAACCATAACACCATCATAACCCCACAGTAAGCCAGGTGTGGCGGTGGTGGTGCATACTTATAATCCCAGCGACTCAGGAGGCTGAGGCAGGAGGATCGCAAGTGCAAAGCCAGCCTCAGCAACTTATTGAGGCCCTAAGCAACTCAGCAAGACTCTGTCTCTAAATAAAATATTTAAAAAGTCTGGGAATGGCTCAGGGTTAAGTACCCCTGGGTTCAATCCCTGGTACCAAAATAAATAAATAATCCTACAATAAATGGCTGGGGAGATGTTAGAAGAAGCCGTGGGGGCCTTCTTTAAAGCCAAAACATTTGCTTCCATAGTCAAAGCAGGTTTCAATGACAAAGGTTTCCCTAAGGAAGTGACTATTTCCATTCACTGTGGATGAAAAAAATGTTTTGGGGGCTAACAAAGGCTGAGCTTTCAAACATTTCCCTCTGGCTCAAAACAACTTCAGTTGAAATATTTTGACTCTGGAAAGGAAGTTTCTTTGTAAGAAACTGCAAGAAATACAGGTGCAGTCAAGGCTAACCCGAGACAAAGGCTACAGAGAGCACAAGGTCAGTCTCAAGATCATGGTTTTCAATGGCCTCCTTCCTGCTGAAGGAACAAAGAACAGGACAGCCCCAAATCTGCCCCCCTGGTGTAGTGACTGAGTTAAAGGCACCTGCAGAACAGCCAGCCGGTGCAGGAGGAGCCCTCTGAACTTGGTTCTGGTTCATAAGAGCCTGAGATGACAGTCTCAGCCCCTACATGGAAGGACAGTACCATTCTTATCAAGAATCTCTCCACACCTTATTAACACAATTCTTAGATTCTTTTACTCCCCGCCCCCATGTAATTTAATTACTCTTTGATAACTTACTACTCTTGGTCAAAGTCAGTATAAAAAAATGTTCAACTCCAAGCACATCGTTGGGTCTTGCTTCTCTGTGAAGGCTCCGTGCCACTTAAAACTTGCATTAAATACATCTGAAGGCTTTTCTCCTGTCGATGTCTCTTGTCAATTTAATTATCAGGCTGAGCTGAAAAGCTGTAAGAGGGGAAAGGTAAATTTTTGCCTCCCCTACGCCACGCACCTCTAAGCCAAGTAAAATCTGCTACATAGGCACATTAATCTACTTCACATTGGAAAACATCAATGCCAAAGAAGAGAGAAATAGGGAAAAAAGAAAGAAAAAAGAACAACAACAAATAAAAGATTGTTCTGCTTCACCACGCAGCTGGACATTTGTACTTGTTACCAAAATGCAGAAGTGACTTAACCACAGAACCCACGTCTCCCTTCTCCATGGCCAAGATGTAGCCCTACTGAGTGCATCCAGAAGCCAGCTCAGTGAGTACCGTGAGGGATCTCTTTTCTAAAGTATTAGCATCACTATACACATTTTCATTCTATTTGCAGTTGAATCGCTGGAGAATATTATTTGGTCTTGAACTCCTCTGTGTTCACCCCTCCTTTAAGTTTAAGCTGGTCCTGAGGCGTTCTGGAATGGATTGTGGATTTTGTAGAGCAGAAAGCCAATGAATGAGCTTCCAGGCAAGACTATTTGCTGCTAAAGCAATAACTGAAGAAATGTAGCCCTGCATGAAGAGGTAAGAGTAGCCAGAGGCAGAAGTCAGAGTCCCCCACACTGCTGAGGGGAGCTGTGGGTTCTTTCTGTTCTGATGGAACAGGTCTCCATGCTGGCACAGCACAGGCTTCAAGTCCTCCCAAGAGTCCTGTGCCCCAAATGTGGCATAGAGGCAGCACTGACAGGAGCCCAAGGGGCACACACAAGCTGAGATACAGCAGGTGAAGTAGCCCAGAGGCGGCCTTCAGCGCTTTGCATAACCTTGGGCAGGTGGAGCGAGACCCAGCCACCCCCAGAATTGAACTCCTGCCACTTTGACAGGTGAGATCAACACAAGTTGACTTAAGGAGCACAAAGAAATGTAAGTCAAGGCTCCAGGACATGTTCAGGTAACATTGCAAGTGGCCCATGTTGCACTCATACCCTTCCACGGTGAAATGAAGCATAATCTATTTTAGCTAATCCCTGTGACTCGGGAGGCAGAGGCCAGCCCCAGCCATTTAGTGAGTTCCTGAGCAACTTAGTGAGACCTTGTCTCAAAATAAAAAATAAAAAGGGCCGAGGATGTGGCTTAGTGGCAAAGCAATCCTGAGTTCAATCCCCAGTTTCCAAAAAAAAAAAAAAAAAAATCCAAGAGTACAATTTACTTTAGAGGAGAAAAATTTTATCTCTGCCCTTTTAGGATTTTTGACCAGGCCTGAGAATTAAACTGACATAACAAGAGGAAATTGAAAGATGAAAAGTATGCAAGTTTACATGGCACACAATCCTCATAAGGAAATGAAGACTCAAAGACAACAGTTAACATTGAACACTTAGATACTAAATTGGACAAAGAGTAGCCAATTATGAAAATGTAAGGAGGCAAAGGGACTTGGGCTTGAGTAGTTAATTAGCTACAGAAGTAACTAAAAAGATAAGAGGAGTTGACCCAAATTTTCCTGGCTTGCATCTGCCATTCTTCAAGTGCCTTTAACTCAAAATAGTCTATACGATCCCAGGAGTTCAGGAGGCTGAGGCAGGAGGATGGCGAGTTCAAAGCCAGCCTCAGCAACTTAGTGAGGCCCAAAGCAACTCAACAAGACCCTGCCTCTAAGCAAAATATATAAAAGGGCTGGATATGTGGCTTAGTGACTTGAATCCCCCATACCAAAAAAAAAAAAAAAAAGTCAATAAGACAGAACAGGATAATATTTGGGGGAGGTATGTTCATAACTTCTTCAATATCATGTTTCAAAATTATACATCTAGAAACTTATTCCAAGGAAACAATCACAGATGAATGCACAGATTTTGTTTGTTTTGTTATTGTTATTGATGGACTTTTTATTTCATTTATTTGTATGCAGTGCTGATTATTGAACCCAGTGCCTCACACATTCTAGGCAAGTGCTCTACCACTGAGCCACAACCCCAGCTCCTGAATGTACTGTTTTTGGGGGCACAGTGTTCATCGGAGTGTCCTTCATAACTGAAAATCCTGGGAACACCAGAGAGGTTAGCAAAAGACATTACAATACATCCACTCGCTTGAACAATACGTGGGCGTTAAGAATGATGTTGTATATGTTGCTTTCAGAATCAAAACTAAATAAAACCTTAAAGAAGAATACTTTAGAGGAGCGTCCTGGAAGATGGAAGAGGATGAATGAACTCTATGTTGTTCAGCTAAGATCATAAAACCTGAGCAAATCTAACAGTACTTTTGTAAAAATGCTATAAATGTGTCTATGTGTCCACAGGCGTGTTGTGTACACAGGATTCAGGGGAACTAGGAGGCTATAAAAATTTTCAAACCATTAGAAATGGTTATTTCTGCCAGAGTCACAGTGTGACTCTATGGGATTTGGACACATTTGCCTTCATGTGTCTCTTCCTCCATAAAAGATGTGGGAAATTATATTTCATGACTGCATTACTATAAAGACGAAGATAGGCTGGGGATTTAACAGGGTGGAACAGCACTTGCCTAGCATGCAGTCCTGGGGGGGAAAGTTCATTAATGTAATGATGAGTATAATCCAGACTAGAGTTGCTATATATTCATTATTATTATTATATTTATCTTTCTTGTGATTTTAAGAGAATTTAAAATCAAAACATTTTGTGGGGCCCAGGCACAGCGCTTTCTCTACCTGTTAGATATGGTGGCCTTGATTCTGAGTAGCTGAGGGATTTTTATTTATTTTTTAAATCAGCATTTTCTAAATTTTCAATGCTAAAGATTCATTTATTCTTTTATTATAATGAAAAACTACTTGAACAAAGAAATTGGTAAACATAAGTGAATGACCCATTTCATGTAACAACACAAAACTGGGAGCAAATGCCACCTCTAAGGCCAGCACCCCCCCCACCCCCGCCCTGGGGACTTTAAACCATCCCGCTGGACACAACCTGCCACTCTCAGTGCTGCTGGTCTAGCCCTCCAGGTGACTTCTTACAAGATCAACCAACAAGACAAAACCTTTGGCTCACCAAAGACAATGGGTACCCATTCGTCACACTCAAAGATGACACCAGGCATCCGCCTTGGCCTCATTTCTCCCAGGGGTGGAGATGGCTGGCCAGTTCAGCCACACTCTCCCTCCCAGCCTGACAAGCATTTGGAGAAGGAGGACAGGTTTTGCTAACCCTTCTAGAGTTTCGGACATGGCACCACTGCATCATGGGGATTCTTTGCCAAAATATGAAGTGAGGCAAGACTTAATAGATTCGATCTTACAAAATCTCTTTTCCAATGTGATTTTGAATTTGTACATTCACTCATTTATGTGGATGATGAAGTTGATGGAGCCCCTACTCTCTGTGCCAGGCACCGTCCTAGGAGTAAGAGACAGTGGTGTGCGAGACAGACAGCCCCCGTTCCCATGTGTCTGGAAGGAGAGATCCTGAATAAGGGCACAGAGCTTCATGGAAGGGGGAGCAATGGGTTGTCCGAGAGCTTGGGACAGGGGGTTGCCCTGTCCTAAGGAGTCGGGGACCCCTGCCTTCCTAAGGTGTGGAAGTTTAAACTGGAAGGTAAGTGGGAACTCTCCAGGCAGGAAAGGGGTCATGGGAGAAAGAAGTAGGCAGCGGAATGCAGGGTGCCTACGACCTTAAACTAGAGTCAGTCCCTCAAGGAGATGAAGATGTCTAGAAGGTTTGAAAGGGTGACAGTAGGTAAGGCTGGAGAGGCCAGGAGGGGCCACAGGGAAAGGGCTACTGAAGTCCAATTGAGGGGTTGGGACTGCCTTCCTAGTGTTATAGGCGACAGGCCTGCTGCAAAACTGAGGCCCCCTCTTCACCCTGATTCTTATGGATTCACGGCTGTTACTCTGAGCAACATGTCTGGATCAGACCCTCCCTTTTCATGGAATTACCACACCCCCAGTGACCTAACTGCCTTTCACTAAGCCCCACCTCTTAAAAGTTTCCTCCGCCTCCCAATAGCCTGGGTGGTGGCCAAGCCTTTAACATATGAGACTTTGGGAGACCTCCAGATCTAGATTATAACAGAGTGACTAGTTGCCACGTGGAAAATGGATGGCCTAAAACTTGAGGGGTGGCCTTTGGATTACTGATCATGTCTGCCATGAACACAGATGGATAAGACACTCTCCAGCCAGCTTAGACAACTGAAAGAGAGCACAGATGTGCACGGAGACCCCGAAAGTCCCCCATACTCTACAACCCAGTAGCGCCCAGAACCATACTCACAAGTAAAACTTAGAGCAGGTCGGGGAGGAATACCACATTGTCCTAGGACTACGGAGTTATATAATAAATCTTGATTATTCTTTGCATTTTGTGCTGTTACACGAAATGGGTCATTTACTTATGTTTACCAGTTTCTTCGTTCAAATAATTTTTCATTTTAATAATTCTTCAAAATCGTGTTTGCTGTCCTTGGCCCTTTGAATTTCCATGAGTTTTAGAAATCAGCTTGTCGATTTCCGCAAATGAAACATTTCCAGTATTTTCATAAAGATCTGCACTCCCTCTAAAGATTAATTTGGAGAGAACTGACATCTTTGCAATCCTGCGTCTTCTAATCCATGAATGTGGTCTACCCCTTGATTGACCTAGATTTTAGTTTCTTTCAACGATAGAACATTTTCAACGAGAGGTCTTGTACATGTTATCAGATTTCTTCCTAGATATGTGATATTTTAAGCTATTTTAAAAGGCAAAGATTAAAGATATCAAATTGAACGAAATTATGTCTGGGGGAAAATACTTTGCAAAATGAAAAACTTTGTACAAATCTGAGATGCTCCTTTTCACCGACACCACTGAACATGCTTTGGAAAGGTTTTCTCCTTGTCCTTCCTGCTTCCCAATGGTATTGATTAAACAAAATGCTAAGTCCACACAACCAGAACAGCCAAAGAAGTGACATCAGAGGCCAAGAAGAGAATTACTGGCCGGGAATAAACCCCAAGAATTAAAGAAGGAATTCTCGCGGATTCAGAGTTCTAGTCAACAGTCACTAAATGGCCTGGGGGGGTAGGGGAATCCCAAAGAGCTTATCATTCCATCAAAATCCAGGGGCTTGATGCTCCTGTCACAAGGTCTTATTCAATAGATGAGCTAAAAATTCTGCACTTTGGCCAACTCTTGGTGGGAGCTGGGTCCCCCTGCCTCCTTCCTGCCTCCCCAAGAATCCTTAACTGCAGAACCCATAATGTGAGGCCAGGCTGCTTCCTGGGAACAGTGGCTGGTGAGGAGACATGCTGGCTTTCGCCTGAGTCTGAGCTGGTGACTCACACCCCTGTCTCTGAGCCCAGCCTCCCAGCACCTCCCCGTCCTGCTCGGCCTTGCCTGCCATGGACACCACCCAGTTCTCATCGCTGTCCTTGTCCCATCCGTCTAGAGAAGAAAATGGCCAAGAATGAAGTCTTGGGACGTGGACATTACTTATGAAACACAAAAAGGAGAGCGACCTCACTGTGACCCACTCTGACGTCACTCCGTTCCAGGCTTTGGGTCACTCAGGAAATGATCAAAAGCACCAATGACACTGGGGTGGGACCCATTAACCTGTGTTTTAACAAGTCCTCCAGGTGATTTAGGGGCTCTCTGATGACTACTCCATTCCACATTTATAGCTGACTATTTTATAACCCTCTAAGGAGAGAAGCTTAGTTGTATAAAACTAATAGTAAAAAGAATATGTATTATTGCCCATAGATATGTGTGTCGGCTTTCTGGCAATATTATGAAACACCTGAGATAATCAACTTATAAAGACTAAAGTATATTTTGGCTCACAGTTTTAGAGGTTCCAGTCCATGATCAGTTGGTTCCATTGCTTTGGGGCTTGTAGTGAGATAGCACCTCATGGCACATCACAAAGCAAAAGAGTTTACCTCATGGTCAGGAAACAAGGGAGAGAGCAACAGGGGCTCTGGGGTCCCACAATCCCATTCAAGGACATGCCCCCTCCCATGACCTAAGGACCTCCCACTAGGCCACACCTCTTAAAGGTCCCACTATCTCCAATTGCACAACCCTGGAGACCAAGCCTTAAAGACACCAGCCTTTGGGGAAATGCAAGATCCAAACTGTAGCAATATGCAAATGAATTTTGTCCATCAGAGATACACACATATTTTTTTTAAAAATAACACTCCAACTTAGAGAATATTAGCCAGGCTGGGCACGGTGTTGCATGCCTGTAATCCCAGTGGCTCAGGAGGCTGAGACAGGAGGATCACAAATTCAAAACCAGGCTCAGCAAAAAGCAAGGCACTAAGCAACTCAGTGAGACCCTGTCTCTGAATAAAATACAAAATAGGGCTGGGGATGTGGCTCAGTGGTTGAGTGCCCATGAGTTCAATCCCCAGTACAAAAAAAGAAGGAATATTAACCAGTTTTATGTCCATTAACAAGTTCATTTTAGCATTGCTAATTCTATTTGTCTCTTTAAATTTTCCCCTTAAATGGTTTTAATAACTTTCTGGTTCACTTATTAACTAAGGCATTAAACAAATATGATCTTTAACACAAATTCATTTTATACTCGTATAAAGTTCTACATTTTTTGAAAATTATACTTCAACAGTTATTTTCAAAGGGAAGTCCTGGGCCCTCCACCTTCCCTGGGAACATGTTAGAAATGCAGAATTGCAGCCTCACCCAGGCTGCTGGATGGGAAACTCTGGGGAAGGGACCACCCAGCGTGTTATAAGGAGCCCCAGGTTCTCCTGATCCACACTCAAGTTGGAGAAGCCCTGCGATAGCACACCCACCAAACACTTAGCAAGACACCTATCATAGTCAGCTTTTCATGGCTAAGAGAAAAATACCTGAGAAGAGCAACTTAGAGGAGAAAAAGGTTATTTTGGTACTGGAGATTGAACCCAGGGGTGCTCTACCACACCTACATCCAAGCCTTTATTCATTCATTCATTCATTCATTCCTTTTTGGAGGCAGGGTCTTGCTAAGTTGCTGAAGCTGACCTAACTTGATCCTTCTGCCTCAGCCTTCAAAGTCCCTGGTATTACAGGCATTTGCCACGGTGTCTGGTTGGGAAAGTTGATTTTTGTCCACGTTTCAGAGGCTCAGTCCACGGTGGGATGACTCCTTTTCCAGGCCCAAGGTGAGGCAGAACGTCATGGTGGAAGGGCATGGCAGAGGACGCTGCTTTGCTCAAGGCACCCAGAAAGCAGAGAGAAGGGAAGATGCCCCACAGGGAAGATGCCCCCTTCCAGGACACGCCCCAGTGATCTACCTCCTCCAGCCATACCATCCCTGCGACAGCCACCACCCCGTCCGCCCATCCAAACTAGGACGGCTGATTAGGTCTCAGCTCTCACAGCCAGTCATTGCACCTTCAGACATTCCTGCATTAACAGGAGCTTTCAGGGGGCACCTCACATCCAAATCATAACAATGCCACTGTAGTCCTGGCTGAGTTGGATCCTTGGAGCCTGGCTGTCCTGTGGTCCCTGACACAGCCTATCTATCTGTGACAGATGGGAACAGACCAGTGGCCAGCCCTTCTCTCTCATCTCCAGGGGCCAGCTCGGCAGTGCTGTCAATCACTCCCTGTCTCTTCCCGCGGCAGTAAGGAGGGAACAAGGGTCCTTTGTGAGCCAGAGAGAGCAAGAATGTGAAGATTTCCTCCAAGGGGTCATCTAGGGCCTGTTTGCACCTGCCATGAGAGCTAACCCCCCACACATACTCAAGCTTTATAATTAATTTTCCCTAAGAGGCCATGACCCAAGAGAAGGGATAGAGTAAAGCATGATCTCAGGACCCAGCCCCGAATACGGTGTCTATTCTCTGCCTTCTGCAATAACAGAGTATTATTATTTCACTGCAGGCAGACGCACAATCACAAGCCAGCTGTGTGCTAGCCTGGGGCACACATGTTGCCCATTCGCCCTGCAGCCTGACTGGGCATTCTGCCCATGCACGGGAAGCCCTCCCTGAGTGTCCAATGCCAAGCACACCAGATAATCACCCCTTGCCAGGAGAGGACCCACCAGAAGCACTGTCTTCCCTTCCTTGGCACAGCTGATGGACAGCAAGGGCATCCTAGCCACCTCCCACCCTGCCACCCACCACCCACTCCTGCTAGGGCTGGTGGCTGCCCATCAGTCCCCTGGGGACATGGGCCATAAATCCCAATGGGTAGTGCACTGGGGGAGGGGCATCTTGGGGAAGCAGCAGAGTACTGTGACCAAGGAAGGGGACTCAGCAAGCATGGGGTGCAAATTCTGCCTCTGCCTCACTTGGCAGGCTAGGGACTTGGGCATGTTGCCCCCTCTCTGAACCTCCACTTTCTCCAGTAGAAGGGGATGACAAGAGCACCTTCCTCTGGGTGCAGGGAAGACTAGGGTCTCACAGTGACAGTCCTTATCACAGAGCCACTCCCCAGACAAATGCTGGGCAAGTGACTGTACTGATGGAGGTGGTTGTTCACAGTGAAGTGCATTTCCTACAAAGTCCCCTGGGAGGTAGTGGGAGGCTCTGCAGAGCCTTCAGGGGCTCACCGGTGACCCTGCTGGAGAATACATCAGGAAGGGCAGCCTGGGCCAGAAAGGAGGGAGCCCTAAGCTCACCTGCGATCTCTGCCACTAACTGCCTGTGCAATTCTAAGCAAGTCCTGTCGCCTCCCTGAGCCTGTTTCGCATCTGTGAAACAAGAGCTGGACAGGATCTTTAAAGTTCCTCCCTCTGATATTCTGTGCTCTTTGTGTCATGGTGGTGGGTGACTTTGCTCCCACGTAGACCTGATGAATGGCACCCAGATGAGGCCCCACCCATTCTAAGTGTGGCCCTTGCTGCTGCCCAAGGCCTGCATCTCCTATGACTAGGAAGGCCACCATGAGGTGGTCCCCAGAGAACAGCAGGGGTGAGACTGCTCTGTTAGAGTCTTTGGAATGGACACAATGCCTTCTGCCCCTTCCCAGCCCTGGAGGCCAAGCCAGGCTGCCCAGGAAGTGTCACACGGCGACAGAGACTCTCTGCCAGCCCAAGGAATCCAGGCCAAGAATAGATGATGCACACACCAGTAGGCGCCATAACTGCGAGGGGGCTGAGAGCTAACTGCTCCAGGTACATCCGTGCCCTTGGCTGCCTCCAAATCCCGTAGCCAAAAGCCTCCTGGCACAACCATCAACTAAAAGAACCCCACTCAAATCCCCTCACCTGCCGAATCCCCAACCCCCGGCCCTCCAGGTTGTGAGTACTCTCACTGAACACAGGTATCTACTGTCCAGACTCTATCAGCTCCAGGGCTTCCAGCAACACCAGAGGACCGCACCCCACCTGCACGGAACTTCCCTCCCTACATGGATCCAGAGAAGAAGGAAGCTGTCTGCCAGGTGCCCCAGACTCCCAGCTCTGGGGCAGACGCAGGGTAGTTTGCAGAAAGAAATATGCACTCTGGGGCTGGGATGCCAGTGTGCGAACTCGGATGAGTTCTCTTTAACATCTTTGAATCTCAGTTTGCTCATCTGTAAGCTGGTATCAGCAATACTGGCCTTGCAAGATTGTCCTGGGGGTTAAGCAAAGCAGCCGCTGGGCACTAGGAGCTCAGGAAAGGACAGTCAAGTTGGGGGGGGGGGGCGTCACCCACTTGCCTGAAAAATACACAGAAATACATGAACACTTTGAGAAAGAAGAAATTTAAGATGGACCCCAAGTTGGGAGGGGTGGTGCATTTCATATAATCCCAGCAATACAGAAGGCTAAGGCAGGAGGTTGGCAAGTTCCAGGCCAGCCTCAGCAATTTAGCAAGTCCCTGTCTCAAAATAAAAATAAAAAGGGCTGGGGATGGAGGTTCAATCCCCAGTACCATAAATAAATAAATACCCCAAATCAGAGATTCTTTTGGCAATTGATTCAAAATGGATTAGCTTATGTTTGGATGCAAGAAAGGAGTCTTGTTCTCCTCTAAGAATTTTGCATTCAATTCAGACAGAGGGCAAATCCACAGAGAACTCTGATTTTTGTCTTAAGAACCCTGGAGGGAAATTCAGACTCGGGCTGACTCAAGTTTTCAGGTCTATCTGAAGCTAATCACTCCACTGGCCAGACCGGATTCTGTTGGTTTGCAAGCCCAGCTACACATTAGCATCACCTGGGAGCCTCCCTAGATTCTGGGTACCAAGCTTCTCTCTTGACCAGTTTCATCAGAAACTCTGCGGGGTGGAGCCCAGGTATCAAGAGTTCCCTGGGCGATTCTAAGGAACCGAAGATATCTAAGGCCCCTCCCAGTTATCCCCGAGGTGTACAACCATGCATGATTCAACACAGACGCTTAGCATATGCCTGCTGAATAAAGGGCTGAAGATTGTGACTCACCTTCTTTTTTGCTTTTTCCATGTTCATAATTAATGAGGTAAAAGAACAAAAGGGAAAGGTGAATCCTAATAAGAATTGAAGAATTGTTGAGTATCACTGTCCAACAGAAATTTCTGTGATGATGGGAAGATGCTATAATCTGTACAGCTCACTGCAGCAGTCATGAGCCCAATGTGGCTACTGAGTTATGTTTTTTTGTTTGTTTGTTTTGGGGGGTTTTCTTTTTTGTTTTTTTGCGGGGTGAGGGGTACTGGGGATTGAACTCAGAGGCACTCAATCACGGAGCCACATCCCCAGTCCTATTTTGTATTTGATTTAGAGACAGGGTCTCACTGAGTTGCTGAGCACCTCACCTCGCTTTTGCTGAGGCTGGCTTTGAACTCGCCATCCTCCAGCCTCAGCCTACTGAACCACTGGGATTACAGGTGTGCGCCACCAGGCCAGGTGGCTACTGAGTTCTTGAAATGTGATTAGTGATTGAGAAACTCCGTTTTTAAATTTAAATAGCCACATATGACTTCTGGCTACCATACTGGACCATGAGCATATGGAGTGTGTGCCCTATACCTACACAGCTTGGCCTGTGCTCCCCACACCCCTCCTTTACTAACAGCCCTCTGCCTCCATTACCAGAAATCATGACCAGGCAGCTAAGGAAGTTGCTTCCAGTCCTCCAGCCACAGAGTGGGCCCAAGACCCAAGCTAAGTCCACCAGACTGTCCTCTCTGGGAATTTGACTCTAGCTTTAGTGGCACAAGAATAGAAGATGGGTCAGAGCAGACTGATATCAGTGTTGATGCCCTAAGACATTGTGTGTTAGTTCCTAGAACCTTAGTCCAGAGCATGGTGGTCACAATAGCGATACAGGATATGAGCTAAGAATCATTATCATCATCTTCATCATCATCAAAGTCCCTGGTACCCAGCAGCTCTGATACACCAGCTCCTGGAACTAGGAACACAATTTGAACACAATTTGCCTAGCTTCTTTTCAACTGTAAAATGGGAATCATGCTAACCCTAACTTCTTCCTGAATTTTTATGAAGACAGCAAAAGAGATAATGGTCAAAAATCCTTTGAGCCGAATAAAGAGTTACTCAAGTATCTGTTATAGGTATTCCCAGGACATAAGGGTTAGGGAGTCAAGGGAGGGTTTGACAAAGGACTCAGGACCTGGGACCAGTTCACAAGCTGTGCAACATCCAGTAAGACACTTGTCCTCTCTGGGCTTGTGACTGAATTGAGTTAGACACATCCACTTCCAGTTTCACAATTTCTAATTTATTTGCTGACCCCTTTGCCTAACACACATTCCCTCCTACTTCTATGCACAAATGTCAGAAAATTCTCTAGTTATGTCAGTCTCTAATTATGACAGTCTTTTGCCCAAATTATTTCTTCTGGCCCTGGCTTCCTAACTCAATGGGAAAGTGCCCTGGGTGTGCACTCTCATAGCTTTCTGTACTAACTCTCTGGCAGAGGACAAAGGCATCACTTCTACCTCCTAGTGGGCCAAAAGCAAAGACCATATCCTCCTGGCTTACTATTGTATCCTCAGTGCCTGCTACAGAGCCAGACACATAGAAGGTGCTCCAGATGTATTTACTGTTTGAATGTTTGAATGAATACCCCAAGTCGATGTATTATTTATTCTGAATATTTCAGATCTATTTCAAGAAATCCACAGTACTAATTATCTAATGCTGCATTAGATTACTTGCCCCCAAATCAGATACATTACCCCCAAGACTTACCAGCTTAAAACAGCAATGATGACTTATATCTCAATTTCAGACAGAGCATGGTGAGGTTGGCCTCTCTCTGCTCCATGTCTGGAACCTCCGTCACAGAACTCAAAGCCTGGAGCTGGGATCCACTGAAGTCTCAGTCTACCACCTACCTGGAGATTGATTCTGGTTGTGGGCTGAGAGTCCAGCGGGTACTGTCAGCCAGGATACTCAGGTGGCCTCTCCATGCCGGGGGGGCTTCCCCACAACATGGTTGCTGGTGTCTTCCGAGAAAGGGAGGATGCTGACTCAGTGACCTAGCCTCCAGAGTCACATGGCATCCACAGAGCATCCCTCCCACCACATTCTACTCATTAGACTCCCTATGCTCAGCTCACATTCAAGGAGAGGGGAGCCAGGCTCCATCTTTTGAGAGAAGGATGAGAACTTATAAGCCTGCTCTAAAACCACCACAAGCACTTGGCTAACACAAAAGGCACAGTATGGGGTGGAAACTGAGCCTGTGAAGAAGGAAGGCTTCCATTCAAATTCTAGCTCTGCCACTTGTTATCTGGGTGAGCTTGGGAAAGTTGGTCTCTAAGACTTAGTTTTCCTATTCGTACAATAAGATAAGAAGGTGGCAGGCGCTCTTTAGTGACAGAGACATGCTTGAAGTCTTGACTTCTTGACCCTCTTAAGAGGATCCAGGCTTAACTAACTTTCTTGGAGTTATGGAACCTTTCCCATGACTGCATACCTTTGGTTTCTGACCTTGGAAGCATCAAGAGGAGCTCAAGGGACCCAGAATGTTCTGATATCGGGCAGAACTTTTAAGTAGAAGATGGGGAACCACTGAGGGTCTGAGGAGTCTCTTAGACTCCCTGTCATACGACCAGTGTGGAAATCTCTGCATATCAAGAAATGCAACAATTGTGGATCTAAGGAATACAACTCAGCCTGATGGAGCTTAATGTCAGTTTCCAGTTACTATAACAAAATGGCTGAGGCAAGTAACATAAAAAGAAAAGGTTTATTTTGGCTCACCATTTTGGAGGTTCCAATCCAAAATGGGTAGTGCATAATTTTTGGGCCTCTGGCTAGGGTGGCATATTATAAGGCCATGGCACAGTAGAACTTTTATGATCACCAGTCAGGAAGCAGAAAGAGAAAAAAAAAGTCTCAAAATCCCATACACAAGGCCCCACCTCCCAAAGATTCCTCCCTCTCAGAATAACACCCTGTGGACCAAAACCTTAATCCGTGAACCTTGGGAATACATTCAACATCCAGTCTATAGCATTCAGGAATCTGCATTTCCCCCAGAAGGCTGTTATTCTTACTAAATACCAGTAGGGGGAGAGGCTGTGGACTTCAGCAAAGTTCTTAGCTTGAGCTCAGAGAGTTACTTCTCGGTGGGATGGGGGAGGAGGAGGGTGCATGTGCCTCCAAAGTCCAGGAGCCAAGCACAACAATCAGCTGTATTTTCACCGTTTTCTGAACCGACTGGCTCTCCCCAGCCAGGACTCCCACCTCTATGTCGTGGTCCCACAACCCTAGGGAGAAGCATCCATCCTGCCATGTCCGCGGGACATGGGCATCCAAAGTTCAGTCCAGTGAGACTGACTAGTCACGTCCCCGGGCGTCCCACTCCCCCCGGGGCAGGAACCAGGGGAAACAGGATGACTTTTCACCCTTTCATTTCCTCTTCTAGATGTCCCCCTTTAAGGAGCGGACGCGCCAGGAGGGACTCTTGAATTGGTGATCACCTCTGCCAATATGTGGAAGCTGAGGCCTAGAGAGGAAGGGATCTATTGAATGTCCCTGAGCAAAACAAGCGCTGGCCCCGGGTCTCCCAGACCAGGGCTCTCGCTGCCCCACGCTGAGGTCCCCGACGTGGTACCCACTTTAGGAAATTCCCGACCCCAGGAATTCCTTTGGCGCCAGGAACGGTCCATTGAAAACTTCCTCCGCAACACCGCACGGTCTTTGCTGCGCCCTAAAAGAAAGGTGAGAAGGGAGCGAACGCCCACCGCGCGGTTGAGAGAACTAGGAGCAGAGGGACGTCTGCGGGAGGCGGAGGACCCGGCGGGAATGCGCTGGCCCTTTAAGGGGGGGACGGAGCGCATGCGCGGCGCGGCCGGAGTCGAGCCGGGTGGGCGGCGGGAGGGCAGGGGACCCGGCGGGCAGCAGCCGGGCCGCAGCCGGGCCTTGGCGCGGCGGGGTTGGCAGCGGCGACCCCGGCCTTGCCGAGCCGCCATCTGCCCGTGGGCTCGGGGTCCGCAGGTTGCTCCCCGGGGGCCAGCGCCGCCCGCGCCCGCCCGGGCTTTGTCACTCGCCTCCAGCTACATCCGCCGGCCGTGGCTGCGCGAGCCCGAGGGCTGGCCCTCCCCGCCCCGCGGTCCTTCTTCCATCCCGCAGCCGGGCAGCGGGAGCCCGAGCCGACAGCCACGGAGCATCCCTCGCCCGCCCCGGCCGCGCCACCGCCCATGCTGCAGCCGGCCTGGGGCAGCGACCCCGCGGCCGGAGCCCGCCGCTCGGTGACCGCAGACTGGCCCCTGTGCGCCGCCCGGGCCGGTCCCTCTGAGCTCCGGGCCCTGGCGCGGGAACCGCGCCCCGCGATGGCTTGGCTGGCGCCGCGCCGCGCCAGGTGCCCGCCGTCCGCCCGCTGAGACGCGCCCGGCCGGGGGCCGGCTGGGGACCGGCCAGGGACAGGCGGGGCCTCGCGCTCCGGGTCTTCGACACCCACCGGCGCGCGCCTTTCCCCCTCTGCGGGCTCGGCTCCCGCAGGCGAGGAGGCGGGGGCGCAGACAAAGCCCACTCTGTGCGGGGAGTTGGCCGCGGGCGTGGAATGTGCGCGTCGCCGCGCGCCCCCTCCCGGCGCCCCGCCAGCTGCGAGTCTCGGCTCCCGGACTTGTCGCGTCCGAGAAATCGCTCCCCCGCGTCGCCCTCCCGCCCGGGGGTCCCCACTCGGAGCGCCCCAGGCTCCCGGTGACCGCGGTCCCTCCACCCCCAGGGGCGCGCACCGGTGTGAGCGAGCGAGGCTTTGTAGAGAAGGATTTTTGTTCCCTTCCAAACTGGAACCCGGACGCCCGGGCGGCGTGGGCACTGTGCCTTTGACCCTCCCTTTCCGCGGCCGCAGATCCGAGTTGTCTGGCCTCAGTTTCCCTCCGACCCCCCCACCCCCGGCTGCCCGTCATTGTTCTCGCTGCCCAATGAGGGTGCTTTGTGAAGGCTGCGGGATTGGGGTGTAGTCTCTTTATCCCGGTTTTCAAACAAAACAAGGCCCTTAAGGCTGACCCAGGACAACCCACCCCTGGGCCCCCACTTCAGGTTGATGCACTGATTTTTTTTTTTTTCTTACCGAGTAGTATTTCATTGTACAAGAGCCACGCCCTGGTGTCTTAAAGGCGCCCGACGCTCTGTTTGGCCATGTGTTATTTCTGCAGCTAGTGTGTGGGAGGCCTCTTGTGAACCACCTATTTTTCCCGCCTCCTGATACCTCCTCCCACCCGCGCCGAGGATTTAGGAATGCCAGGAGGGAAGAAGGTGATTGGGGGTGGCAGCAGCGGTGCTGCCCCAACTGCTGCTGCCACTGTCGCCGCCCCTGCTGGGGTCAGGCGTTTGGAGACCAGCGAAGGGGCCTCTGCCCAGAGAGATGATGAGCCAGAAGAGGAAGGGGAAGAGGACCTGCGAGATGGAGGCGTCCCTTTCTTCGTCAACCGGGGTGGGCTGCCTGTGGACGAAGCCACCTGGGAAAGGATGTGGAAGCATGTAGCCAAGATCCACCCTGATGGAGAGAAAGTGGCGCAGCGGATCCGTGGAGCAACGGACCTGCCCAAGGTGAGGCGTGGGGCATGGGATGCCGGTGGAAGGGATGGGCACAGGATGAGCTAGGGCAGTGACCTGGGGCTGAGGGCAAAGCCACACTCTTCCTCTGATGGCTAGGGCAGCAACCACAGGTGTGGTAAGAGTTAAAAACTAGACAGGTCATACTTGTCCAGAACTTTCTCTCCACTGCTTTTGGGATCATTCTATGAGGGATGTTGTCCTTCATCACTTTGGGGGCAGGATTTAGATAACTAACAAGCAAACTAATGTGGCTTGACATCTGGCTAATGACACTGGCTAAGCCAGAGAACTTGGAGCAGACAGATAATAAATGACTAAGGAAATACAGGACTTCATATGCTGAGGAACTATTTCCAGGTGTTACCTCACTGAATTCTCCAACAGCCTTGCCAAGTAAGTGCACTTTGGGTCCCCATTTTACAGATAAGGAAGATCAAAGCACAAGTAGCAAGTCAAGTCAAGCCAGTAAGTGTCAGAGTGGGGACTGAGCGCCAGGGCTTTGGAATCCAGTGTCTCCGCTCTGTTGAACACTAGGTTCAAGAATAAAGGAGGAAAAAAATATGGAAAAGAATAAAGTTAAGTAATTTTTGTGTTGGCTGGAACTCCTCTATAACAGCAATACTTCACTTGTTTTGCCAAGGAAGGCAGAGGCTGTATCTCATTCATCTTTGTCCTCCCAAGGTCTCCTGTGTGCCTGGCACAGAACTGGCACTGATGTATGTCTGCTGAATGAAAGGGTATTTGAGACTTTCTGCCCTGTACAGTGCTATAGGAAATTCATGCCTGATATCTTCTTTAAACGTTATCAGTAAGTCAAAGGAAGCAGTGTCCCCAGTACAGAACCCTTTGGGCAGAGGTCAGAGCACAATGCCTAATCCTGCCTGCTCAGGTGAGAAGGGTGGGGGTTAGGGAGAATGGAATTAGAGAGGCTTATACATGGGGGAAAGTGGCCTGTTTTGTTTTTACCAAGTTATTGGTAGAACCATTTAAAAATGGCTGGGAGGGGGTTGGGGTGGTAGCTCAGTGATTGAGGGCTTGCCTTGCATGCATGAGGCACTAGGTTTGATCCTCAGCACCACACACACACAAAATAATAATAATAATAATAATAATAATAAATACATACATGCCTGGGAAAACAAGTCAGAGATTGAGGGCTGAGCTATTGTCTAATGTTTCCAGGAGAGAAAAACTAGGTTGATTTTGAATGGCTGCATCATGATCCTCTGTACTGACTTATAATTTATTTAGTTAATGTGTGGTTGGACATTGTTTCCAGGATTTTATTCTTAAAATGAACACTGTGTTGAACATTCTAAAACAAATATGAGATCCATCTATGATTTTTTTTTCCTTTGGGATAAATTTGAGCACTTTCCTACCATAAGTGAGGCCCTGGGTTTGATCCCCAGTACCACAAACACACACACACACACACACACACACACACACACACACACACAGAGTCAAAGGGTATGTACATTGGTTTGAATCACCTGCTTGTCTATATGACCTCAAGAAGGTCCCTTTGACCTATTTAAGCCACAGTTTTCTCATCTGTAAAACGGGGTTGATTGTGGCGAAGAGTGAATGAGTAACCAGGTGTTCAAGCATTTGACAAACTGGAAAAT
Organism: Callospermophilus lateralis; assembly: GCF_048772815.1. Taxonomy (NCBI): domain Eukaryota; kingdom Metazoa; phylum Chordata; class Mammalia; order Rodentia; family Sciuridae; genus Callospermophilus; species Callospermophilus lateralis. The sequence goes on along the minus strand of NC_135307.1, from coordinate 27,277,370 downwards.
ACCAAACCAATACTGGTTGTGGGTGCTCATTACCTGTTCTCCCTTTCTTCGAGAGGAGGGGAGTAGATGTTACTTAGAGCATCTGTGCCAATGAAACCAGAGTGGCACACTTGTCCCACATGAGCAGGATGGTGCTGAGCAGGCAGCTCTGCCGCCGTTCTCCTGTGTCTAAATAGGGAGGCAGGAGAGTGTGAATGGCTTCCTGTAGGGCTGTCACCACTTCTAGGGACTAAAAAAACACCCGTGAGCTCACTAGGAACTGCTCAGGGATAGCATTTTGTCATCTTCGGTTCTGATGTACAGGAAAGGGATGGGTAAGGGAAAGAAGCTACCCGGGAGGAAGGAGTTGAGGTGGCCAGGACTGTGATGGGGTGGGAGGAATTTTATTAAAGATTTGGAAAAATTTGAAAGTTCTCCTCCTTGAGCGGTAGGAAAGGTGTCTCAGAGAAGTCGCCTGTGTCTACAGGAAGTCCCTCCCCTACCTTGGCCCCAAGTCCTAGGGAGGCCTTAGGGTCCTAGAGGCCTTGGAGAAGGGCAGCTGTCATGGGTGTCATACCGTGAGCCTCAGAGAGTATTGTTCCCAGGGCACACCTTCCCTAGCAGCCGTGATGTTGGAGCTGGCATGGGGCATTTCTACGGAGTCACTGTGGTGGGTCCAGAAAGTGTTGTCACAACTACACTGTTTTAAAAGCCCACCTGAGCCAAAAGTTAAAATGGGGAGATTCTCACAGAACAAAACACAGGTTTGGCACCCCTTCAGAAAACGAGACAAATGAGGCTGCAGTCCCACATGGCAGCAGGGGCTGGGGAGGGGTTCCCCTCCCCCAACTTGCCACTGCCCCCTCCCCCTGCCATTGTTTCCGGGATTTTATTCTTAAAATGAACACTATGTTGAACATTTTAAAACAAATATGGGATCCATCTCTGATTTTTTTTTTTTTTTCTGTTACCTGCCCAGCCCAGACAGGCAGCTGTGTCTGGGCCCCTGCCAGGTAGTGTGATTAAAGGAGCGCCTCTGGAGTGAGCCACCATGTTCAAATCTTGTTCTCCTGCATGCACTTATGGGAGGAAGGTGTGCAACCCCCTTGCCCTCGGTTTCCTCAGTTGTGAAATGGGCTCGATGGGCAAGGCCCACTTCAGAGGATGTTGGTGGAAAGGACGGAAGGCCTCATTAGGGGAGCATCCGGCAGGTGCTCCGAAATGCACAGAGCGGGCATGCAGCACCCCAGACACACACACACACAAGGGCTTTGGAGAAAGAGCTTCTGCTAGGATGGTGTCAGTAGGGCCAAGAGCAGCAGTATCTAGAAGGATCCCAAAGCCAGCAATGGTTGATGCTCCTTGATGACAGTCTCCCCTTGCCATTTCAAGCTGTCACCACCTTTACAAGCGTGGTGACCGGCCGCTTATGACACCCAGCTGCTGAAGGTCTAACAGTGACTCTGGCCATTGAGCACCTGCAGAGTGGACATTTCATACCATGCCCAGGTAGGAGTGCTGGTGGACAGGCACTGAGCCTTTGCTACATGCCAGGCCCTGTTCTAAGGTGTCCATATGCAGCAACTCCTTTGCACCGCAGATGGGTTCTCTGAGGGTTCCTGTCTTAAAACGGGGCTTTGAGACACAGAAGTTGAAGAGCATCACTAAAGTCACGGAGCTGGGCTTCAGTGGCACGTCTAGTTCTGGAGTGTGCTCTGTCATCTGCCACCAGTGCTCCCCTCTTTCCCGAGGCCGCCTCATTGTGCTGGGCTGAGGGGCTGTACCAGTGCTAGTGTCCTGTGGGACTCAGGCCTTCAGGGACTCCTGGGGCCAGGGGCACCCTTGCCTGGGGTCATGGAGGAGGAGCTGCCAGGGAGATCTGGGTAGCAGATATCACCAGCCCACCCTGTGCCCCTTGACCCCAGCCCTCAACAGGGAGGAAGTGTTGCTGCCTCCTGTTTTGGAGATGGGGGTTGAAGGTCAGATCCAGGAGACCAGTCCCCAAGTGGCCTGCTCACCTGGATGTGCAGAGTTCTAACCAGCGAGCGAACGGGTCTGTGCTTGTCATGGACACTGAGGAAGAAGGTAGAGCACACTGGGGCAGCGTGAGTCAGGCAGCTGGCCAGACGCTTCCTTTCCCCCTTGGCCTGGGTGAGGGGGACTCTGAGGCCCTGTTGGGAAGCCCAGTCTCTTGGACTCTCTTCCTTCTGGCAAAGCTGCTAGTCCCTGGGCTCTCTCTCTAGATGGCAGGTGCCATCTCCATGCTCATGTGGGCGCTGCCTGGCCTCGGCCTCAGCCTGGTTCTGCATGGTTCTTGGACTGCAGCTCCCTCATGGGAGGTGCACTTACCGGATCCCCCCTTAACTCCCTGCCACGCAGGGGGTGCCACCTGAGGTTGGGTGCCTGAATGGATGTGCAGTGCTGTTGATGGGAAATGGCTCAGTGATTCCTGGAATACCACTTCCCTCCCCCCTCTGCCCCATATTCTTGACACAGAGGAGGCCATGGGCACAGGGTGGTCAGGCAGGGAGAGGGGGAGCCCCCACCCCTGGACTTTTATCCTACTAGTGACTGTAAGTGGTGGCACCAGTTTGAGGAGGAGAGTAACGTGCCAAGGGAAATAGCTTTCTCCAGACTGGGTTGTCAGCTGCGTGGGCGTGTGTGGTTGCCAGGGACAGGACTGCCCAGGCAGGAGGGAGAGGACCCGGCGGGGGGAGGGGCCGTTTGTGCAAGACTCTCTGGACCAGGGGCCCTTCCCCTCCTGCGTCTTTGCCCTGTGGAGGGAGGAGGCATCTGGTAGACACTGTCCTGTGTCCCCTGCCATCAGCAGGCCCCATATGTGAGTGTGCCGTGATAAGTAGAATGTCCCTTCCTCCCTGTCAGAAATGATAAGAAGAATGTCCCTTCCTCCCCAGCCACCAAAACCACAGCATTTAAAAGGCTGTGCCCTGTGGGCTCCATTTCTCCTCTGGAAAGCCTGCCAGGAGAGGACCGAAAGAGCTGGGTCCTGCCCTCCCTCCACAGGGCTCCCCTCTCTGCCCTCCATGCGTGCCCCCCACTTACCCCACAGACCCCCCACTGCAGCCCCAGCCCCGTGGCGGGAGAGAGCTTGGTGTAACCTTAGAGGACCAGGTGGTGGCCTGGGGGAAGAGATGGGGCAAGGGTGGGACCTCCCTGTGCGGAGCCTAAGGCCATCTCACAGCCCCCTGTGCTGGTAGCCAAAGGGAAGCCCAGGGGGTGGCTTTGCCCCTGGAGGTCTGGCTCTACCCAGGGAATCTGTTGTGAGTCCTCAGAGGACCCTCACGGATGCACTCCTGGTCCCCTGGCCTCTCTGACTGTGGCAGCCAAACGCCAGGACTCAGGCTCCCGGGGCTGAAGGCGGGGGCCATGCCTGCTCGTGGCCTCCTTCCTGGAGGCTGCCTGGCTGAGGGAAGGCCAGGGTCTGCTTCTGCTGCCCGACTCCCAGCGTCCCAGCATCTCATCCCCGTCCCGCCTGGCCGGGCTGATGCTGGGGAGTCCTGAGGACCGTCTGGCTTCCCGTACTGCTGAGGTAGGGAGCTGGTGGGAAAGGAGACCCCCAGGGCCCTGGGCCTTTGTTAGACCCTTCCAAGCAGCCAGGTTCTGGTGAGTAGAGCCACAAGAAGACATGTCCCAAAATAAGTCCTCTCACCCGGCTGCCACTGAGGTGTCCCCAGCAATCTAGGCTGGCACTTTGGAAACCCTGCTAAATGTGCCTGTGCTACCTGGGTGGGTGATGTCCACTGCTGGAGGGGACTCTGGGAAAGCCAGTTCTAGGTTTCTGTTTGGTTTGTTTGTTTTTTGATACTAGGGATTGGCCCCGGGGAGCTTCACGACTGAGCCACATCCCCAGCCCTTTTTATTTTTTGAGACAGAGTCTCACTAAGTTGCTGAGGGCCTTGCTAAGTTGCTGAGGCTGACCTTGAACTTGGAGTCCTGCCTCAGCCACCCACATTGCTGGGATTTCAGGCGTATGTTAGGAAACCCAGCACTGTTTTTTGTTACTCTAATGAAATACCTGTGGCAAGATACTTAGGAAGAAAAAAAATTTATTGAGCTCACAGCTTTGGATGATGAAAGTCTAAGATTGGTGGCCCCAATGCCATTAGTTCAGCCTATGGTGGGGGCCCAATGGCGGTGCATGGCATCATGGTTAGAGAGCAGGTGAGAGAAGGATGGTCACGTTGCGGAAGCTAGAGGAAGGGGGAGGGGCCAGGCATGCTCCTTTTATGACAACCCTGAGATCCGCTTCAGGATCCACAAGAAGAAAACTTCTTTCCTTCTGAGGGCAGGCCTCTGGTGACATAATGACCTCCCACTAGGACCCACCTCTTGACTTCACCACACTGAGGACCAAGTCTCCCACACGTCTGGGAGACAAACCACACTCACCGTAGCACAGAGTGATCCCCACACCTGATGAGCTTAACTCCAGTACTGACATTCTCCCTAAGCCTTGAAGCGAATGAATATGTAAAAATCAGAACAGTTGCTGAATCAACCTATGTTTTGCTAAAATTATTAAAGAAGCATAAAATTGGAAAGTCCACGCAAGCTCTGTATAGAAATGCTGTCAAGGCAGGAGGGGAGGAAGGTTTGCCAAGCAAGGAGGCTGGGCAAGAGGGAAGGAGGTGGCCTCTCCCCAGGGTCTGGCTTCTCGGGGCGAATGCTGGTGTCTGCAGGGCCGGAAGCTCAGGGTGAGCCTGCCCTTGTGACCAGAGCTCTCTCTGTATCTCCAGATCCCCGTACCAAGTGTGCCTACTTTCCAGCCCTCCACTCCCGTCCCCGAGCGCCTGGAAGCCGTGCAGCGCTACATCAGGGAGCTGCAGTATCCTCTCTGGTCTGGGTCCATGACCACCATCTCGTCACTCAACCAGAGGCCAAGTGGGCTTGCCTCAGAGGAGGCTAGAGAGGGTCCACAGAGCCACCTCGTCCCCAGCTTCCAGGTGCCATTCACCAGGGCATCCCTGTGCTACCTGGAGCTGGGGGGACTTTGTCTGATGACCTGCTCCAGCCCCTCCCTCAACAGCTTTCCTGCTGCCTGTGTGTGACAGGGAGAAAGAGGGAAGTGGCCCCTTTGACTAGCTGCAGGAAGTGGGTGGTCCCTGTCATCCATCCAGCCCTAGAGGAAGCAGCAAGAAGGTTCCCTGGGGGTATTGGAAAATGGGTTTTAAAAGTGTGGGGAATGGGGAGGAAAAGGGACGTTAAGCTCCAGGAGGTCACTTGCACATCCTGGGATTTTCTCCTGGTTCTTCAACTTGTCTTCCCTGGCAAGAGGCCCTTTGCCCAGCCTCTGAGAAAGGGAGGCCAGGAAAGAACGGGTGAAAGCTGGAGAGGATGAGGCCCTGTTGGAGGGTCTCTAACCCCTTCCCCCTGCCCCAGAGCAGTGTCCTGGGTCCTCTCCCTCAGCCCTCCTGACAGCAGAGGAGGCCAAGGAGGGAGAACTGGACATGGGTCCCGAATAGAGAAAGGCCCGCTGAGGTCTGCAATCAGGCCCCGTCCCTCTGCTCTCCAGTGGGAATATTGAGGTGCGGAGGGAGAGGTTGGCTTGGGAGCACCTAGCAACTGGAGGCTGGACCCCATCCTCCAACCTCCTGTGTCTGCAAAATTCAGTGCTTCAGGAAGCCGTTCCCAGCTTCTGGCCACCAGCTGTCTGCTCAAAGTCCCCATCTGAGAAAGGGAGGCCAGGAAAGAATGAGTGAAAGCTGGAGAGGATGAGGAGGGGGGAGGAAAGAGAAGGGGCTGTGAGGGGGAAGGAGAGGCACCCACCCACCCTGTGCCCTTCTCTCCCCTGCAGGAGAATCAGGTCTGAGCATCCTCCAAGGTGCTTTGAGGAGGCCCCTTGCTGTGTCCTTACCCAGCCTATACTCCTGGGGGGTGGGCAGGGGAAAGGGACACCTTTTCAGATGAACCCAGACGGTCCTTAACCAGCTCCCACAGGTACAATCACACAGGGACACAGTTCTTTGAAATTAAGAAGAGCAGACCTCTGACAGGGTAAGAATGGGACACCCAGCCCCCTGCCCCGGCTCACAGTACCCCCTGCCCCAAGCTCACAGTGCCCCCTGGCTGGGATGAATCCCTAGGAGCCCCTGTGGTTTGCCTTTGGATGGAAGTTTAGATATTCTTGGGGGAAAGCCAGCCATTGGGCTGGTACCTGGGGTACCTGGGTCCTGAGGGTGTCATAATGTAAACGTTCGCCTGAGATGAACAGCCAGGGCTATCTTAGCGTAAGGGAGCCCACCCCCACCAGTCCATGCTGAGCATGGAACATGACAGGCAGCGCCCCCACCTGCCTTGATGATAGAGGGTGGTCCCAGGTCGATGGGCCACCTGGGCTTTTTCTAGCATAGCAAGAGACAGCCCTTCTCCTTCTCTCCCACAGTGGCCCCTGCTCTCTGCCCATCTGCCTCGCAGGCCCCTGGGCATCCACCCATCGTGTCCTTCTGGACTCTTTTCTGGCCACGTAACTGAAGGTCCAGTATCAGTGTCTGAGCATTGCGGACCCCTCTAGAAGGAAGGTGGCATCTCTCACTCCTCGCTCCAGGCTCTGGAGAACTTCTGCCAGGGAAGCCCCAAGGGCAGAATGGGGAAGAGGGTGGCGGCTGAGGCTGGGGGCACGGCCCAGAGATGCCCATAGGCTTAAAATTTTTAAATCCAGGAGTTTATAATTTTTAAAACCCAGATAAATTTTGCATCTTGCTCTACACATAATTTATGTTTGCTTTCTTATGAAAAAAAAAAAAAAAAAAAAAAAAAGCTTTAAATGCTTTATTTACTGAATGACCGGCTCTTGAGGCCCCAGGGGGAACATCCACCTCCCTAGGCCCCTAGCTTTGTTCTCTGGCTGCTGCCCGCTGGGGGCCCCTCCAGCCCCTGTAGATGGAGGAATCCAGGCACTCTTGTGGAAGGCCAGTGGCCAGGCGGAATCCCCGGGCCCCAGGACAGACTCTCTTAAAACGGCCTGAGTTCCAAGTTCAGGAGCAGGCCGCGGCAGTGGGGGTGGGGGGCACCAGGCAGCCGTCTGCATCCATTAGCCAGCTCTTTAAGGGCGCCTTGGTTAAGTCAGGAATGCCCACTGCGCTCCGGCAGGGAAGAGGTCAATGCCAAGGTCCCCACCTCCTCCCACCACTGTCATGGCAGAGGCCCCAGCACAGTGGCCGTCAAGGTCCTGTCCTCCGTGCTGCTCCCCTCCCCCAGAGGTCTGTGATGGACAAGTGGGAGAGGAAATGAAAGGAAGGAAGGAACTGAGGGAGAGGGCCTCTTCCCACCCCCTCAGCTACAGGCCAGGAGGAGGGGAGGAGCCTGAGCTGAGGGCGGCTGGAGGGGTGGGGGTCTGTCCTTCTAGCCCTTCTGGTAACCCAGCCCCCTCCTTTAGACATCCCTCCACCGGAAGGGCCAGAGGCATTGTCCTCACTGTCTCCCTTTCCCACAGGCTGATGGACCTGGCCAAGGAAATGACCAAAGAGGCTCTGCCAATCAAATGCCTGGAAGCCGTGATCCTGGGAATGTATCCTTCCCCTGCCCTGGGAGGCCTGCGAGGGGACTGGCCTGTTCTGGCCTCCGCTTCCTGTTCCAGAAGTGGGGAGAGGGAAGGAGGCCCAGGGCTCTCCCAGCTCCCGGTGTGCAGCCAGGAACTTGACCCTTGGTGGGGAGCCTCCCCCAGGTGGAGGAGCCTCGGGACTCAGCCCCCTGTGCCTCAGTTGCTTCCTCTTCAGGTTTGCTGGGCAGCTCTTTTTTGAGTTGATGGACCCAGTGATCTTTCTCTGAATTCTGAACAGGGCACAGTGACTCCTATGGGCTGCTGTACCACTGCCAGGCAAGGTGGTGCATGTCTGTAATCCAATTATTCAGGAGGCTGAGGCAGGAGGATTGCAGGTTTAAGGCCAGCCTAGGCAACTTAGTGAGACCCTGTCTCAAAAACAGAAGAGTTGGGAGCATATCTCAATGGTAGAGCACCCCTGGGTTCAATCCCCAGTACCACAAAATAACTAGAAGAAGCAGACAAGCTCCCAGGAGCGGCTGCCCTCCCCCAGGGCCCCCAGTCAGAGCAAGGGGAGGTGAGGCAGGTGTTTGTGGTCAGTTCTTTTCCTAATTGCTCAGCACCTCAACCCCATGATTTTTTTTTTTTTTTGGTACTTTTATGGGGGGGTTGAACCCAGAGATGCTAAACCATTGAGTCATGTCCCCAGCCTATTTTTATTTTTTATTTTAAGACAAGTTCTTGCTCAGCTGGTTAGAGCCTCGCTATGTCGCTGCTGAGGCTGGTTTGAACTTGCAATCCTCCTGCCTCAGCCTCCAGAGCCACACCTGGCTCCTACCTTTCTTTTTTTTTTTTTTTTAATGAGTCACTTTATTAGAAAATATATTAAAACTTGTACAAATATAGAATAATATAATGAATTCCCATGTATCCATTTCTCAGCTTTACCATTTCAGAGCCAATTGTGTTTCGTCTCTTCCCACCCCTCCCATATTCCCTACCAGATTTTCTTTCCTGGCTTCGATTGACTCCGGTGGGGCTCTACCACCAAGATACACCCCCAGCACTTTTTACTTTTTGAGACAGGGTCTCACTAAGTTGCTTAGAGCCTTGCTAAGTAGCTGAGACTGGCCATGAACTTGATCCTCGGGTGATCCTCGGGTCTCAGACTCCAAGCCACTGGAATTATAGGTGTGCACCACCACTGCTGGGTCCCTGCCAGCCTTGAATCATTTTGCCTGTCGATGATCCCTGGGGCAGATAGCCCACCAGCTCAGTGCTGCAGAGATTGCAGATTGGAGGTAGCCGGAAGGGTCAGGGAAGGACACCTAATGAACAGGAAGTGCATCTGCAGGACTAGGTCTCAGGAGAAGTCAAAAGTGAGAAGGATGCTCTCAGGGCTGTAACCGAGGTGACACTCTCCCATGGACATAACTGCCTCAAGTTTACACAGAAAGGCTGTGGTGCCCCCTGCCCCATCCCCTCAGAGGTCCTAAGAGCTAGCTCCACTGTGGCAGTCATTTGTGATAGGATGGACCCATTTCCAGGAGCCCAGCCAGCATCACCTTGTCTAGGGCTCTTTGTGATTTTGATCATGAGACCACTCAGGAACGTCAGGCCGCTGCCAGCACCTCCTTGAAGACCCCTCGTCCCCTGTCCTTCAGGAGCCATGCACTAAAGCAGAGGCTCCATCCCTGCAGAGCAACCCGGATGCTGGGCCAGCCAAGATCATGTGGTCCCAAGGCCTTTCAAGGTCATTTGGTGGCTTGTGGGCACAAGGAAAACAGGAACAGTACCTAGTCTGGTGAAGGGACCCTCCCCGTGTCCCCACAGCTCCTCAGTGCAGTGGGCTCTGCACTGTTAGCTCCTGGGTCTCCTTCCCACTGCACTCTGCCGAGCAGTGCTGTGCCTTTCTCATATACTCTGTGTCCCTGGTCACTGGCAAGGCATTGGGCTCAGTCAGCACCGGTAGACTAAGTAGTGCTAGAGGAAGCACGGTGTAGTGTCTGAGGCCACAGGCTTAATCCTGGCGCTGCTACGTACTACATGACCCCCAAGCAAGTTCCCTAACATCTCCAAGTCCTGGAGTCCTCCCTTGCAAATGGGGGTAGTGGTAGTGCCTGTGGCACAGTCGTTCAACTAGGGCACTGAGTGCAGCCTCTAGGTGGCATCTGCCCCCCACTTGCTCACTCATCCCTTTCTACCCATGTATTCAAGAAGAGTGTTACTGAGTAACTGTGATTGGCTGGACTCGGGGACAGCAGGCCCTGGAGAAAGAGCGAAGAGCATGGCAGCCAAGGTCCCTGTCCTCGGGAAGTTTCCTCTCTGGTGGAGGAGACAGAAACAGCAAGCAAACCAAGAAATAAGTGGAAAATGGGTGGTGGTGGGTGCCATGGAGGAAAATCGGGGAGTTGACTTGCTTGAGGCCTGCAGAGGAGCTGGCCAGGCGGGCAGGGCAGGAGACCCTGCAGGAGCAGGGCAAGGGGCTGAGGAGAGGGGCCCAGGTGCCTGGAGGGGGTGAGCAAGTGGGACCAGTGGGCTGAGAGGCTTCAGTGTGCCTCGACCAGCTGTGGCCACAGCTTGATTCTATTTGAGAGTCGAGGGACAGTGTCTGCGTAGCGGGAGGGGGCGAGGGTGAGAAAAGGAGAGGCCACCAGAATGTTCTGCATCTGTGAGGAGATGTATGTGTGAAAGAGAAAATGGAGAGAATGTGTCTGGGGAGACCAGCGACTGCGAAGTGCCTGTGATCGACAGGAGTGAGGGCGGGGAGCCGGGGGCACCCTACAGCTCTGGAAAGCCCTGCAGTTTGGAGTAGGGGACCCCTGTTAGCTGTTATTCTGGGAGCTCTGATTGACCTGGCAGCTTCAGTGTTCCCACGGAGGCCACTTCAGGAGGCCCCCCTGTACACCAGCTTGAGGCTAGAGGACAGGGATTTGGAGATGAACAAGCTGTGGTGTCTGCCTTCAGAAGCTGCTGGCCTAGGGGTCCCTGAGCCACATGCAGGTGGGTGGCGGCTGCCCCAGCCCTGCCCCGCGTGCTGGTCCCACTCTGCTGGCCCTTTCCTTAGCGGGGGTGACTGGCCAGTTACCTCACCAACAGCATGCCCGCCCTGGAACGCTTCCCCATCAGCTTCAAGACCTACTTCTCAGGGAACTACTTCCGCCACATCGTGCTGGGGGTGAACTTCGGGGGCCGCTACGGGGCCCTGGGCATGAGCCGGCGGGAGGACCTGATGTACAAGCCGCCGGCCTTCCGCACGCTCAGCGAGCTCGTGCTCGACTACGAGGCCGCCTACGGCCGCTGCTGGCACGTGCTCAAGAAGGTGAAGCTGGGCCAGTGCGTGTCCCACGACCCGCACAGCGTGGAGCAGATCGAGTGGAAGCACTCGGTCCTGGACGTGGAGAAGCTGGGCCGCGATGACTTCCGCAAGGAGCTGGAGCGCCACGCCCGCGACATGAGGCTCAAGGTCAGGCTCTGCCCGCGGAGGCCAGGCTCTCCGGTGGCGGCTTCCCTCCCTGCTGTCACCCCGATGCCCGACTCTAGCAGAGGTGGTGGGAGGATGAGGGAGAGGACGGTGTATCTTGGCTGCGTAAATCCAGTGGTCTTATTGCCCAAGTTGTCCCCTGGGTGGGCAGGCCAAGGGCAGCTCAGGAAAGAGGAAGCAGGATTGAGTTGGCATGGGGGTGGGTCTTTGACACAGGAAGGGCAGAGGCATGGATTCCAGGTGGCGGGGACTCTGGAGTAAAGACCAGCTAGGGGGAAATCCTGACCTAAAGTGGTGTGGGGGACACAAGAGCCTCCCGTCTCCTGTGTGTCCCCCCACTTGAGCCCCAGCACCCAGCATTCACCAAACACTAGAAGGAGAGTAGAAGAAAGGGAATTCGGCCCCAAGGAAGACAATCAGGTGGTGATTTCTTCCCCCTCTTTGCCACCTACAAGGGGATGTCTGTTGACTTCGGGGGTCTGTTAACCCAGAAGAACTGGGCTTGAGCTCCTGAGGAGTTGGCCCCTTTCTGCAGGTAGAATTTGGGCCTCTTTCTGGGTCCAGCTGGACTAGAGGGACTTCCCTTGGGGCCTGATAGGGTCCCCTCCTGGGCTCAGCCACTCTGGTTGCTCAGCCCCAGCCGTACCCTGACTGTGCCCCCCCAGATGACCTGGAGCCTCCAGCTCACCTACCAGCCTAGGCACTGGCTCATGCCCCGTCCTTGTGTCAGCCCTGGGGTCAGCAGCCATGGAGCTGCCTTAGCAGGATGGGAAGCCCAGAGACTCGCGGGCAGGCAGGTGGGCGTGAGAGGCAGATCCCACTGGAGCTCAGCCTGCTGAGGGAGGGTCTGAGCTTGTCACAGGCAGCTGTGAGAGTCCAGGCAGGGGACTCTCAGCCAGCCCCTAGACCAAGACCCTATGGACGGACAGTGCCTCCCCCAGGGCAGAGGTGGGCTGCAGGGACCCTGCCCTAGAGAGGGGCTGCTGTCTTCTGGCCTGGGTGGGCACCCTGTTCTGGGTCCCCCTGCACCCTTGCTTTTGGTGCAGGGAATATTATTGTGTCTCCAAGGCTGCAGGTTGGACCTAGAGGTGGAACCAACAGTTACTTGGTCATTAGTCCTGTGACTCCCCACTCATTCAGCACGAAGGCCTCCCTGGTATTTTCCCCTCTCCAGCTGCCCACAGTAGAGAGAACTCAAGTCAAGTTGAGCGTGTTGCCTAAGGAATGATTTGTCTCTATTTATTTATTGTGGGAACTTGCTAGGCATAAAGTACCAAGGATACTCTACCACTGAGCTGTATTCCCAACCCCTTTTCTTTTTTATTTTGAGACAGCGTCTCCCTAAGTAGTCAAGGCTGGTCTAGAACCGTAATCCTCCTGCCTCAGCCACTTGAGTTGCTAGGACTATAGGCATGTGCTACCATGCCTGATTTTTTTTCTTAATCAAACAGAGTTACTAATCTGACTTGTGGCTTGTTCAAGGTAACTAGTGCCACTCTTGGCTTTGATAGGTTCCCAGGCAAAGCTCAAACACAGGCCACCTCTCCATTTGGCACATGGGCCTGGTGTGAGTCAAGGGGCCTCTTCTGGAAGACTTTTTATAATGTTGTGATAGCCCAGCAGCTTCGCTTGCTTCCGGGCCACCTTCGGGATGCAGGGACTGGGCAGCTGGGCAGCTGGGCAGCTGGGCAGCTGATGCACTTTGGTGCCTGGGAAGTAGATTTGGAAAGAGCCAAAGACAGGGTAGAGGGTTGCCTGGGGCTTCCCGGGCCCTGCCGGGGGCAGCCTCCAGGACTTGTGCCCTTCTCTCCGTGGGGCAGGTTGGCTCTCGGGCAGCCCTGAAGGATGCTTTTGTTTCTCCTCCCTCCCTAGATTGGCAAAGGGACTGGCCCACCCTCTCCCACCAAGGACCGGAAGAAGGATGTGTCCTCCCCACAGCGGGCCCAGTCCAGCCCACACCGCAGGAACAGCCGCAGCGAGAGACGGTGAGCCATGACATTGCATGGGGACGGGGCCAACACAGCCTTCCCCTTTCCTCTTCTCCTCTGGGTCCCTCTTCTTCACATCTTTCTGTCTTTTGTGTCCCACCCATGGGAAGTGACCTGGGATGGGTGTGTTTAGGTGTTGGCATCTCCTACAGCAGTGTGGAGCCATTTCCCCAAAGAAGACACCCCTCCCAAGGCCCCTGGCCGCCCTGTGCTGGACCAATGTGGTCCAGACAGAAAGGTCTACGGCAGGCAGCAGAATGGGGGTGTGTGAGGGTGGGTGGCCACGGGGCTCCTGCCAGGCAAAGAGTCCCCCTGCCGTCTCCTGCAGCTCTGTGTAACCAGGGTAGGTAGCTTTGAACACAACTGTGCTCCCAAGACTCACAAAAGTCTGTGGGTTTTGTCTGTGTCTAGATGGCACACACACACACACACACACACAAAAATGCCATTAAAATACCAAGTCTCCTGCTCTAATTCCCTCTCCTATCATTCTGGTTCTTGCTTTAAATATAATTGTCATTTAGGAGCCACCCCTCTGGCATGAGTTAAGGGATACCAAGCAGATCTGTGGCACCAAAATGTCCAGCACCATTGACTTTGACCTAGGATGCTGTTGTAAAGAACAGATTCCCCTGGGGAGATTTATGCTCTAAGGTATTACCCACCAGCTGCCGCCGGATTAGCTAACGTCCAGCAGAGAACAAGTGCCCTGTGAGACAGGAATCCCATTCGGGAGGCTCTGGCTGGCCAGGGTTCCAGAAACACGTCTCCCCTGTGTCCTCCCATTCCAGGGCCCCTAGGAGAATGGAGGAGAGAAGCCAGCAGGGCAGCTCCCTCCTCCTCCAGCTTCCGATTACCACTCACTGCCCGCTGCTCTGCTCTGCCTCCCTGCAGGCCCTCGGGTGACAAGAAGCCTTCAGAGCCCAAAGCCATGCCAGACCTCAACGGGTACCAGATCCGAGTCTGAGGCACAAGCAGCACCCCAGCCCCTGCTTCTGGAGACCATGATCCACCTGGTGGAACTGACCTTGCTCCAGGGAAGGGGTTGTGGGGGCAGGCTGCAGGCTGCAGGAAGGGTGCCTTGTGGCTCCGCCCTACTCTGCTGCCCCTGCCACTGAGCCAAGTCCCTAACTTTGGGCCAAGAAGACAGTTAGTATTTTATTTGGAGTCTTTGGCTCTACGACTGATGCTTAAGGTATTTAGGGGAAAAAGACAATGACAAATGGATGTGCTGGTGGCTGGAAGGGCAGCGCTCAGGGGCCTGAGAGCCGCGGGACTCGGGGAGGATGGCTTGCTGGTTCCCCAGTGACTCTACTCCCAGTGGCTCTCTGGGATCTGGGTGCATCCTGTAGATGGGAAATTTCTCAGCCCCACCAGCCTGTGTGGGTTGAGAGGATGAGGTGTTCTGCAGTTGGGACTGTCCTGGCAGAAACTTGACCCAGGGAAAGGGAAGCAGGGTAGACTCATCCTGAGAAAGGTCTGTGCAGCCCATAAATCAGGAGCTGGGCGCAGGCCGCATCTGCCTAAGAGCAGGAGCTGGTGGCCCAGAAGAGCCCTTGGCCCTTGTGGCCCCATAGGCAGCACCATGTGGGCCTGAGCTAAAGCTAGCAGGGGTTGGGCTGGAGGAGAACCAGAAGAGGGGAGAGCTCCCGGGCCAGCAGCGGGGTCCACATGCACAGCCCCACCTCGCCTGTTACTGCAGCCTGGGGGTTCCCATCAGAAGGTGTGGACTTTGTGGAGGGCCCAGAATGACCCTGGGGTCAGCATGGCTGTGGGACTGAGCAGACCTGGGTGCCAGTCCTGGCTGAGGTGGGCATGGGGTGACAGGGTGGGACTTCAGGCCTGGGTCCTTCCCCTGGCTCTTCTGGGAGTGGCCTCTGCTGTGTCCCCTTTCTAAAACTTCAGCCCTTGCTGGGGAAATCAAGACCAGACCAGCAGAGCTGTGCCCCAGGCCCACATCCCCTCCATTAGCAGCCCCTTTAGGCTCGTGGGTTAGAGGGACAAAGGGGCCTGCCACAGTTAGTGATTCCTCGGGGCACTAGTAGAGAAGAAGCCAAGCACATGGAGTTGTGCACATTCTGCCCATCATCCATGAGACCTCTGGCAGGGAAGAGAAAGCATGTGGAAAAGTTGGCAGAGCTGGGAGAAGGTTCTGGAAGTTCAAACAAGAAGGTGTAGGGCAAAGGGCAGTTGGACCACTAAGAAGGGACAGAGCCCGAGACCTGGGGGTGTAAGTGAGGAAGGGATGTGGGAGGAAGTTTAGGATCAGGCTGCCTTGGGGAGGGGTGAGTTCCCCAGCACAGAGGGCTTCTTGTCAGGAAGCTGGAGAGAGGATCAGGTTGTAGAAGGGCAACTTGATGTGGCGATCGTTAAGGTTTTACTGAGAGGCTATGTCGACCTGGGGCAGCCTTCAGTGAGGCTGCAGAGGGGCTGTGAGCCTGGGCAGGGGAGCAGCAGAACTGGGGTTGTAAACTCAAATGACCACAGGGCCAGCAAGTGACACACGGGAGGGCTGCATGGGGACCGTGGCACACTGCGGGCTGCTGCTGCTCAGCTCTCCTCACAGTGCAGGCCCTGTGGGGCCAGATTGTGTTTTAGAGACCAGAACCCTGAATCTGGATGAGAAATCTGATTTTTAAAGGTTGGCAAATCAGGTCAAGAAATTTAAATGACAGTTTACACAAAAGAGTATGTTTGCCCCCTCTGCAGTCAAGAGCTTGTGCTGGCAAGGAGTCCATGGGATGCTTTGGAGTGGGAAGGTCCAGGTTTTTCAGAGGAGATTCCTCCAGAGTCGAGTCTCAGCAGCAGAGACACCCACCCCCCACACACTCCCACCAGGGAGCCACCCTGAGCTCATGCTTGCTGTCCCTGCAGACAGGCTGGAGACCTGAGTAGGTGGCACCCAGCCTGCTAGGAGAAGGGCTGGTGCCTGGAAGCAGAGAGAGGGAGAAGGAGGGCAGAGCCCTGCAGGGAAGGCCCCAGAGGCTGCCGCTCATCCAACCCGCAGCTCAGGGCCCAGAGCCAGGCCCAACGCATCCTAGGAGGCCAGCCGGTCACTCCCAGTTGGGAGCCTTACCAGGTTCTTCTTAGGGTCAGTGGGCCCTAGGGAGGTGCCCAGTTTGCCCCCAGGCCACATCCCTGGCCAGACCAGTGAGATGGTCATGGTGATCCCTGGCTTACTGGCCAATCTCAGCTCTCAGGGAGTGGGGATTGTGGTCCCCATGTTCCTCCCTTCCCCAACATAGAGATGGCTCACCTCGGGAAAGGTGAGGCTGAAACAAGGTCCTTTCTGGGTCTGGTTGTGGCTGCTCATCAGCAGGGAAGAAGCCCCAGATGCTTCTGGGAACTTCCCAGAAATGACAGGGTATAGGGCAAAGAAATGCAAGAGGGAGCTGGGAGCCAGAGTCAGGTAGACAGAGGAAACTGCTCCTAGTTCCTAGGACACTCTAGGCTCTCTCCTGGGGAAGCTTGGGGAGGAGGAAGCAGAGTGGAACCCTTACCCTGCTTGCTCTCTGCTGACCCCCATCTGCAATCCCTGGCACTCACCCCTCCTGAGCTGAGACCTCAGGCCTGTGGAGACCACCACAGGACACAGTGGTGCTTTTGAATTTATTTTTAACTGTTTCCCGTATGTAGCAACCCCTCCTCCCCCTGGGCTGTTTACACAGGCTGTGCTCTCTGGGGCTGGCCTGGCTATGAGGTTTCCGGGGAGACAGAGAGGCAGGGACTTTGGGGCCTTAGTCACCTTCCATGGTGTCACCTCATCTCACTGCCTGTGAGGGACAGGGGCCTGGCTGATGTGACCCCAGCTCCTCTGCCCTGGTGCAAACTGCTGGCTAAGGAGGGGTCATGGTGAGGTCAGAGAAAGCTGCTTGGTGGAGGAGGCCTGGGGTAGGGGTGATTACAGGGCCTCCCAAAGCCTGGCTCCTGGTGCCAGGTGCCAGGGCGGGAACACCAGAAAGCTGGCTTCAGAGCCTTCCCATCCACCAACTGCCAATCGTTTCCCTCTGTGGCCTCACCACATTCTCATACCCCTCACCCGCCACTCCAGCAGCCCGTGCTCACGTGGGCTTGGCCAAGTGCAGAGAGCAGCAGCCCTGTGGCCCCAGGATTAGGTGATGCAGCCAAGGGCCAGGGCACTAATTTTCAGAAAGAGCCAAGACGTCGACAAGTCTGTTTCTAGCCTTTCTGTCCTCTGCCCCCACCTCCTAAAGCATGGTCTGGCTCTAGGAGTCAGTCTGACGCTGGCTGGTGAGTTCCCAGAGGCCCCTGTGCGTGTGTGCCATGGCAGGCCACTACCTGCATTGTGTCCCTGGCCTTGGAGAGCAGGGGAGTGCCAGGCCCAACAGGCTGATGGGTGAAGGGCAGGAGGCCTCCTGTAGAGGACTGGGGGGGAGCACACTCCTGCCAGGGACCAGCCTCCTACCAGGCTCTCGGGCCAGGCAGGGCTGCGTGGTGCTAGCTGCAAGTCTACTGAGGTGACCCTCTCGCTCCATGTTGGTGCTCCGTGGTCCCCCTTTTAGTTCATGCCTGATAAAAAGGAGAGCTGGGCCTCCAGAGCTGGGCCTGGCCCGTGGGCCCTGTGATGACCAGCTGCCCTCCCCAGGCTGTGACGTGTGGTCCTCATGTTGTCCTTCCTTTGCTCCTATCAGTATTGCCCTTCCTTTCACCTTGACACTTCGTCTCATTCCTGTTCTCACTTTCCCCCTGAAACAAATAAAGTCTCCCCAGCTTGTTGTGTGGGCTGGGCAGAAATCACAACAAGGCCTCCTCATCTCTCTTCCCCCTGGGAGCTGGGGCCTGCCAAAGCCACTCAGCTCTTGCTAACCTTATCTGGGAGCAGATAAGGTCCCTCTTACAGCTCTGGGGTTCACCCTCAGGTGTATCCCAGCCCTGCTCTCCCTGCTCAAGCCCACCACACCCATCAGGACAAAGGAGAAAGGGAGGTTCTTCCAGGAGATGAGCTTACTTCAGGAAACCATAGCAACAGGGAACTAAAGTCCCTCTCCTCATCAGTCACCAGGCCACAGATTTGGAGAGCACCCCTGGGTCCACCCAACATGCCCTTTCTTCCCCTTCATTGTCCCTGTGTGTCAACTCTTTCCACAATGACAAACTCAATCAGTGGAGAAACACAGGAACTCAGGCATTTCCTTAACCCTTCCTTCTGTCCCGGGTCTCTGCTCTCCTTTCCTTCAGCTTAAGAGCAAAACCCAGACTTGTAAGCAAAGGAGATATTTCCTACTTCTTACCCCAGTCCATCCCCACAAAGTCCTGACTAGACTGCAGTTTACCGTAGGAAGCTGCCCTTGTTAGTAGTGTGGCGCGCTCAGATTGGGGGAGAGGCAGCGGGCAGCTGGAGAGGCCACATGGGAACTGACGACATCTTGGACTGTGCACTGTTAAGTAGAAGCACTTTTATTGCAGGCTTATTTGAATCCACTGAAATGACACCCCAAAAGCATTTCCACGAAGGTAACTGAATTAGCAATGTCTCGCACTGCACAGCCTTCCACAGGCAGTGCCGTCATCCACACGCTGAAAGTTCAGCTAAAACAACACAGCACAGAAGCTGGTGGTCAAGCACCAAGACAGCTCTCCTGTGGAGGAGGACTACGGCAGGCCTGGGCCCCTTCCTTAGAATGCAGACTCCAGGGAGGGTAAGAACCCAGTTTCCTGGGGAGAGGGGCTGCCTCATTTCTTGCTCCCCTGGTTCTCTCAGGTGCACAGCATGTGCCTGCCTAACCTAAGCATGTGATTAAACAGGATTGGACCTTTGGAAGTGGGTGGCACGTCTCAGCCCTGAAGACGAAAAGGTTGACACTCTGCCCGCCCCCAACCACCAGGACCTGGCACTGCTACTGGGGAAGGCAGTGGCCATGGGAAGCAGTTGTCACACTAAGCAGACTGGCCCAGACGCAGGTTGCCTGATAACCCTTAGCGTTTGCCAGTGGGGATGAAGGGACCAGCTGTTGAGGCCTGGCTTGTGGTGATGGGCCACCTCGGGTCATCTGGAGGGCTAGCTGAACTAGCCCACATGACAGTGTGCACAGATACATAGATGCCTGTTAATCCCTAGCCAGAAAGGACTTGGTCATGGGAAACAAAACTTCGAAGGATGTAAAAGTAGAGACTGTTCTCACCACAGCTGGCTGAGGTCCCAGGCACTAGGGTGTAGGAGCAGACTAGGAATGGGACAGAGGGAAGTTCCCTTCAAAACACATGGAATTCACATCTTCTGACCCAGGCCAATCTGCACTCTGCCAGGCTGTCAGCCAGCTGGCCCTCATCTGCAAGAGTTTTGGTTTTGCACATTTGTTCAGAAAGAGGCTGGGTGCACCAGGGTGTTGGGAGCCCAGAGCTGCAACAGATCCTCCTGATGGACACTAGGGAAAGGAGCCCCAGAGTCCACTCCCAAGATGCATCCCAGCCGTGCCCTCCCTGGTCTCTGCCCAAGCCCATGGTAGTCCATCTGGAACAGAAGAAGGAAGGAGGGTGGGAAAAGCCATCACACAACTGACCAAAAAGCAATCCTCCAGTGAGTAGCTACACCAGGGCAGGAACTGCAGAGGGAAAAAAAGCACCCTGGTTGATTATTTTCCTTCTCAGTCCTTGGTTTCAAGCTGCCTCTGAGCTCTCCTTCTCAGACCTTTGCTTCCAGAAAGGCTGTGTTCTGAGGAACTTATGCCAGCAAGACATGAAGCAGTAAGTCGAGGTTCTCTCTCTGGGATTGTCTCATCAGACGGCCCTCTCTGAACACCACCACGCTGTTTGGTGGCAGTGCTGTTCAACAGTGGACAAGCACCAGTGCTGTGCCACACCAAGTGACTGAGGTAGCCAGAACTCCTCTGTGCCAGGACTCATCTACCCCAAACTCCTTAATTCTGTGCAATGCTGAGCCTTCTTTTCTTGCCGCAGCACAAAGCAGATCTGAAAATCCTCATAAGAGAAATTTCCATTTCACCAAGTGTACGTGAACTGAAACTCAGAGGGCTAAGTAATTTACCTGCATTCACCAACCAACCCAGCCAAGATAGCGAGTGGTGTTCTTAATCCCTGACTCAGTTTTCTTTTTACCAAATCAGTGAATCCCAACCTGGGTAGTGCAACTGAAGCACCAGGTGGCTCTAAGTAACTCAGATGCCCAGAGACTCTTGAGAGGTCGAGTCTGAGGTCTGGGAATCTATTCAGAGGAACACCACACCTGGCTCCTCATGCTCTTGGCAAGGCTTAAATGCATAGAGAGGATGGAGGACAAAAGTCCCAGAAATGAGACCTGGCAAAGAAGAAAATGTTTCCAGCGACAGATGGCCCACAGCTCAGCCCTGGCTCCAGAATGCAAAAGAGATGATCAGAAATAGATGCTCGGTGAGAGGCATCTGCCACGTGCCTCATGCTTCCTGCAGCTGCCGCAGCTCTGACCAAAAAAATATGCCTTTCCTGCTTTGGGCACAGGCCCTCCTTTACATGAGGTGTGGCCAATGGGGAGGCAAGGGACAGGAGATGAAGTGAGCATAAAGCAGCCAAGATAGAGCTTTTTCTTCTCACAGGGAAGAAAGGCTGGCGGAGGGTTTGCTCAAGCCCTCTTCCTCCCAGGCCGGGGGAAGTAGGAGGTTAACAAATGCAAATTACAAGAAATTCCTCTTTTTGGATTTGGTCTTGAAACCCTACCCCAGGATCAGAAGCTCCACAGTCTCTTCCTTTGTGTCCACCTCATCCTCCATGACCTATCTCAAGACCCCAGGCCCTTCAGGGTCCTAATAAAAAGACAAACAATAGGGAGGTAAAAGGTAAACCTTTATTTGGAAAAAGTTGCCCCAGTTCTGCAGAATGCAGAATGAAGTTTAAATGACCATTTAACCACCACCACCCCCCATTTCATCTCTAAAACAGAAACAAATAAGAAAACAAAGAAAGGATAACCTGTCAAACTCCGGCCTCTGCTGTCTTTAGCCATTTCTAACCTGCATTTCCTGGCAGAAGAGAACACTGATGGGCTCTCATCCTAGGAACAAACAGGGAACTGTCTTGACACCACCTCAAGAGGTGCCCAAGGACAGAGTTAATGATGGGCAGGCAGGCCTGGGGCTCAGACAGGCACGAGCCTGGTACCCAGGAAACAAAGCTTTAAAATACACAAACATAAAAAAGGAAAATTTTCAGAACTTAGACATGAAAGCTTATAACCAGGAATGCAGTAGCAGAATTGGATCTGGGTCTTTGGCTTTCAAAAAAGAAAAGAATATCAACTTCTGGCCCACCACTGTCCCTAACGCAAGCCTCTTGGCTAGTCCCTTCAGTCTCATTCTGGAGGCTGAGTGGAGCAACAGCAAGTCACAGTGACAAGGGCCAGCTGTTGCTCTGGAGTTCAGGGAATTGGGAGGAGGTGGCCCAGGAACACCCTAGGACACACCCCAGACATGAAAAAGTAAGGCATGCAGGTGACACAGAGTGGGCTGGGGGTCCCTGGGTGGGCCAGGGTACCCTGTGCTACGGAGGGAAAACACAGACACTGTGCATTGAGGGATGCTGGACAGAGCAAATCCTCAAGCATGGCCGCCCTGCGTTCTTGGACCAGGTTGGCCCAAAGCCATCTTTTTGCTGAGACAAATTGGCCTGTGCGAAACAGCAGGCTTTTCTAGAGAGAAAGTGGAAGGGAATGGGAAAAGAGGAGGCAGCAAACAGTAAAAACTGTGGGAAAAAAGAAACAGACAACTGCTTGTGGGTGTGCAGGGGAGAGAACAAGCCCACTAGGTCTTGGGTGCTGGTTAAGGCGGCTGCAGAGCCCACCTACTCTCCCCGGCTGTGACTCCCTCCTATGCCCAATTCTGTCCAGTCCACTGAGCAGCAGTTTCCTAAAGGTTCTTTCTCCCCATTCTTAGAAAGTTTTAAACTTCACATCACACCCAGCCCACTGAACCACACATAAGATTTCAAACTTCTGCCTGTCTCAGGGCAGCCTGGGAAAGGGACAAGCCCTAGAGCAATCATGGCCAGCCTGCTGGGACCTCTGGGCTGAAGGCTTAGAGCCCACTGGGTAGGTGGTACATTCCCCTCCATCTGATGCTGCAGGCTGTGGGGCCCATTTGTTCCCAGAGCCTAGACTGCAAGTAGGCCCTGGCTGGCAAGATAAAGAACTGATAAACTCAAGAGGGTTACAAGAAGGAAAGCCCACAGCCCTGCTGCCACCTGGCAGCACCCAGCTCTCAACCTGCCATTGGGCACCCAGCCCCATGTGGAAAGTGAACCAGGCAGAGGCAGGCATGGCCGTGCTGGGCAGTCCCACCCCAAGGGGCACATGCATTATATACACATCACATGTGTGCATGCCTTGCAAGAGGGTTAGGCCCAGGGGTCAGGAAGGCAGGGAGAAGGTCAGGTCAGAAGTACCACCAAGAAACGGCCTAAAAGCAAATAACCAATGAGATCAATAGCTCCCACAACCCTGGTAATTAAAAATCAAGGGGGAGCGCTGGGTACATGGAAGGAAGGGGGACCCCCCCCCCCGTTTCTGCCTCTCCTAGGGCCACTGAGTATGTGGCAAAGGATTAGGAAGAGGTTGGGGCAGGGCAGGGACCACAGGCAGAAAACGTGGACAGGCCTGGAGAAAGTCTAACCACGGGCAGGAGGGAATGAGGGGGAGGGACATAAGTTTCCACGCACAGGGCATTTCCACAGTCGCTGGTCACTGAGGTCTTCTAGAAAAGAAGCTCTCTTCCCCTGGGGGCCGTCACGGGGCGGTGACTTCCATGCCAAAGCTGGCCAGCAGGCAAAGATGATCTGAAGAGCAGAAGGGGTTGGGCAAGCCGTTGGCGGCCCACAGAATCTCTTCAGAGAGGAGGGAGAGGCGGCCCAGGAGCTTGAGAGTTCCATCTCGATCCAGCCTATCATCTGGGACACAAAGTAGAACTCAGTGGGTAGAGCAGCCACAGCCACTCCTGGAGAGCATGACAGGCCCTCCAGGAACCAAGCCTCTGTGGGCTACATCCCTATGGCTGTGTCCCACCTCCTACAGCTTCTGGCTATGAGGCCTCATTTCCACAGAGATGCCACCCTGTGGTAATATCAATGAGAAGACAGGTGGGTCCAGGGCCTATGGCAAACAGGACCATAGCCCAGGTACAGTTTTGCTTCCAAGAGAAGCAAAAAATCCAAACTTTTGCTAGATATGCTGACACATGCCTGTAATCCCAGTGGCTCGGGAGGCTGAGGCAGAAGGGCCATGAGTTCAAAACCAGCCTCAGCAAAAGCAAGGCGCTGAGCAACTCAGTGAGATCCTGTCTCTAAATAAAATAAAAAATAAGGCTGGGGATGTGACTCAGTAGTCAAGTGCCCCTGAGTTCAATCCCTGGTACCCACCCCAAAAATCCAGACTTTCTATATAAAATCTTACTTTTAAACATAAACGATCGATTCTAACACTCTAAAAACTACATTTTAAACAAAATAGGCATGACGTTGGTAAACTCCTCCCTGTGACTACTGGTATGAGATGAAGAGAGAAAACAGGGCTTCAGTTAGTTGTGTCCCCCACATTCCCACCCAAACAAGTCCAATCACTCCTAGTACTCTATTTTTACCCCTAAAATAGGGATAGAGAGTGCCTGTTTCACTCACCTCTCTCTGATGCTGGAAGGATAAATGGAGAAGGCAGGGAGGGAGCCTACAGGAAGAATGAGGGCAGCAGCCAGCACCAAGGTTGGTACAGAACCTGCTCCTCTGCTAATCATGTCCCAGCAGCCTAAGTTATGCCACCAAATGCCTGGCTTATTATCAGCAGATCCCCAGGACCCTGGAGGTAGCTTCTCAGAACCTTGAATTCCCCCAGACATACCAGTTCTGTTCCCATTCTCGCAGGATTCAGCTGAGAAAAAGATGTAATCCACTGTTGTTCCAAGACCTAAGGGCATCGTGGTGACCTCTGGACGGCCATGCTGGGGCAGGAAATGGGTATAGACTGAGGTCAGGTGGAGGCAGTGCTGGATGGTGCCTACAACCCTATAGGAATAGAGGGGAGATGTCAGTCAACAGAAACCATTAAAATTTCCCCAGATCACTTTCTCTCTGTGTTTGATAAAGCTTTTTTTTTTTTTTTAAAGGGATAATCCTAACGATTCAATCTCACCAAATACCTTTCCATGCTAATACAAGATGGGCAGACTTAGCTAAAATTAGCCCAGAAACAGACACATTGATACTGAGACCCTTAACCCTTAAAATCCGCATTTTCCACTTGCCACCTGATAAAGTATACCCAAAGTGCCTCTGTCCATGAGCCACCAAGCTCTCTAAGAGGCTTTACCTGCCTAGGAAGGCATTCATGTGCTTTCTGTCTGCAAAAATAAGAGTGGACCCCTCTTTCTGCATACCCATACACTCTCTCCATGATCTTCTTGGGAGAAGAGCAAGAGTTTAGTAAAAATTGCTTCCCAAATCAGCCTCAGGATAGCCAATGGGAATCCCTCTTCCACACCTAGGAAGGGGCTGAATAAAAGCTGAAGAGAGCTGGAGGGAAGATTACCTGGGGAAGACAGGCTCAAGCTCAGATGTGTCTTCCTCAAGGACAGACTCGGCCCAACCAGCAGGTCGCTCTGTAGAAGACCAGAGAGAGAAAGCTTTTATCATTCACAGTCAGTGAAGTAGGGTCATAGCTTTCCACCTTGAAATCACTCTTTTTTTTAAAATATTTATTTTTCTATTTTTCTTTTAAGTTTTAAGTGGACACAATGTCTTTATTTTATATTTATATGGTGCTGAGGATTGAACCCAGAGACTCACGAATGCTAGGCAAGTGCTATACCTCTGAGCGAGCCACACTCCACTCCCTTGAAATCACTCTTTGATCCTTGTCTAGATTGCTCTAGAAGGATCTAGAAGGGGAAAGGGAAAGACGGACAATGAAGACAGGAAGAAAATAATGAGCCAAGGTCAAGAACCTCAGGCCTCTAACAGAGACATTGCATTCCTTGGCTCAGCATTCTAAAAAAAAAATTAATTCAATTTATAAAAAAGAATGGGTCATAGAGTCACATGGTACAAAAATCAAAATGTGGGGAGGAAAAAAAAAATCAGTGAGGCTTCCTCTTACTTCTTCTTTTTTTTTTTTTTTTTTTTATTGGTTATTCAAAACATTACAAAGCTTGCAGAATCACATCGGTTACACATCCACATTTTTACATAATACCATAATAGTAACTGTTGTATTTCCTCTTACTTCTTACCACTCAATTCCCTTCTCCAGAGACGACCAAGGTTACCAAACTCATAATGTATTTCTCCAGAGATTTTCCATCACATAGCATTGTGTGTTATGTATATACATATGTAGATACGTATACATGCATAAATGCACACATGTGTACATATATACCATATATTCATTTAAAGAAAAAAGATATAAATTACCAATTATGAGGAAAGAAAGGGGGACATTATCACAGATCCTAATGCCATTAATAGATATCAAAGATCAACAATGACAAACCCTTACCAGGACAGCTGAGAAAAAAGAACACTCAAATTACTATAATCAGGAATGAAAGAGGGGACATTACTACTAATGACACAGGACAAAAACAGAAAACAAAATTTTAAAAACTCCATAAGCAAATATTATAAACAACTGTAAGCAAATAAATTAGATAAGTTAGATAAAACGAGCAAATTCCTAGAAAGACGCAAACTATATAAACTGACTTAAAAAGAAACAAAATATATGACTAGGCCTGTAACAAGTAAAGAGTTCGATCAGTAGTTTTAAAACTTCCCACAAAGAAACACTCAGTCTTGGATGGCTTTACTAATGAATTCTACCAAAAATTTAAAGAAGAATTTATACAAATCATCCACCAACCTTTCAGAACATAGGAGAAGGGAATCCTTGCTGATTCTTTCCATGAGGTCAGTATTATTCCCATATCACAAAAAAAAACTACAGGCTAATATCCCTTATGAATACAGATATGATAGTATTCAATAAAATACTAACAAATCAAATTCAGCAAAACATAAAAACAATTTGTATAATACACTGTGACAATACAGGATTTATTCCAAGAATGTAAGGTCAATTAACATAATGCAACCTATTAGTAAAGACAAAAAAACATGATTATCTCGACAGACTCAGAAAAGACATTTAACAAAATACAACAACCTCTGATGATTTAAAAACACTCAACAAACTAGGAATAGAAGAGAACTTCCCCAACCTTAAGGGAATCTATTAAAAACCACAGCAAACATCATACTTGCTGGTGACAGACTAAAAGTTTTACCTCTAAGATCAGGAACAAGACAAGGGTATCTGTTCTCACCACTTCTAGCCAAAGTGTAACCAAAGTTCTCATTGGGTAGTTATGGAAGAAAAATAAAAGGCATCCATATTGGAATAAAAATAATATTATTTCTATTTATAAGATGACATGATCTTATATAGAGAGAAAATCCCAGTGGAGATTTTAGTATTAAGTGGAGATATCCACTAAAAACTATTAGAGCCAATAAATGAGTACAGCAAAATTGGAGAATACAAGATCAACATACAAAATATCATATTTCTATACGCTAGCAATGAACTAATATAAACATGAAATTAAGAAAATAATTCAATTTATAATATCATTGAAAAGAATAAAGTAATTAAAATAAAATTTAACAGAAGTAAAATAAGACTTGCACACCCAAAATCATAAAACATGGAAATTAAAGATCTAAATAAATGGAAATTTTTCTCAGGTTCATTGTTCATAAGACAACACTGTAAAATGGCAATATCTCCCACACTGATACATGGATTTGTAGATCCCTATCAAATCCAAACTGGTTTTACAGAATTTTTTTTTTTTTTTTTTTTTTTTAAAGAGAGAGTGAGAGAGGGGGAGAGAGAGAGAGAATTTTAATATTTATTTTTTAGTTATCGGCGGACACAACATCTTTGTTTGTATGTGGTGCTGAGGATCGAACCCGGGCCGCACGCATGCCAGGCGAGCGCGCTACCGCTTGAGCCACATTCCCAGCCCTTACAGAATTTTTTTAAAAAATATTTTTGTAGTTGTTGGACACAATACCTTTATTTGTTTATTTTATGTGGTGCCAGAGATCGAACTCAATGCCTCACACATGCTAGGCAAGCACTCTACCAAGTAAGCCACATCCACAGCCCATTTTACAGAATTTGGTTAAGCTGATCCTAAAACTCATATGGAAATGCAGAGGGCAAAAGCAGTCAAAATAATCTTGAAAAACAACAAAAAGGACTTTCCTAGTTTGAAAGTATACAAAACTATAGTAATCAAAGACAGCATAATACCGAGATAAGGATACAAAACAGAGAATGGAATAGAATTGAGAGTCCAGAAACCCATATTGATGTTCACTTGATTTTTGACTTGGAGGGGGTGACTGAAGAGTGACTGCTAACTCGTCTTTGTGGATGTTGACAATGTTCTAAAATTAGATCGTGGTGCTGGGTATACAACTCTGAATATACTAAGGGTCACTGAATTATGCTTTTTAAATGGGTGGATTTTATAAAATATAAATTTCATCTCAATAAAGCTGTTTTAACAAAAAGAATAAGGGAATGTTATGGACAACTTCATGCCAATAAATTTGATAATTTAGATGAAAGGAAATGTTCCTTTTCATAAGTTACATTTTTCCTATCAAATTCATTTCTATATATTTTTGTTGCTATTTCAAATAGGGTCTTATTTTCTTTATATTTTTTAATAAATCAATCAGCATTTTTACATGAGAATACTACTGATTTCTACATATTAACTTTGCACCTACATTCCAAAATCATCTTAATACTAATGGTGTTCTTAGCTAGTTTTCTTAGATCACCAGTTGTATAACACATAATAATCTCCCAACGCACATAATAATCTGCCCTCTCCTTTCCTTTTTTACCTTTGTATTTTCTTCTATTTCTATATTCTATACTTCTAATTCTCTTATCTCCAAACACAAATAAATAATGATAGTGGATGTCCTTGTCTTGTTCCTAACTTTAACAGGAATACTATTTAAGCAAGATGCTGATTTTTGGAGTTGAGATAACCTATCAACAGTATAAGGAATCATCCATTGTTTCCTTATTTAACAGGGTTCTTATTTTTTTAAGTATGTAGAATTGATGTTGAATTTTGACAATTATTCTATGAGTTTTTCAATAAACACTGTTTTAGGTATATCCCACAAATATATGGTATTTTCATTGTTATTTTCTTAATATCCTACAGTTTCACTTTAAATTTCCTCTTTAACCTTAAAGTTTTTTGTTTTTTGAATATTTTTTTGGTTGAAGATGAACACACTATTTATTTGTTTATTTATTTACTGCAGTAGTAGATAGACAGAATGCCTTTATTTTGTTTATTTTTAAGTGGTGCTGAGGATCAAACCCAGGGCCTCGCACACGTGAGGCAACTACTTTCCCACTAAGCTACAATCCCAACCTCAACCTTAAAGTTTTTTAAATGTCCAGAGTACACTGTTTTCTTTCATGTTTTTAAATTCTATTTTTACTACATGTGCTTTGTTGTCAAAGTTATAGTCAATTCTAAGAAATTTCCCAGTGATTTTTTTTAAAGTCTTCTTTGTTTCAATGTTTAGAATTTGATATGAATCAATCAGGTTTACCATACAAAATGGTACTTAGTTTTTTTTATATTCTTTTTTTTTTTTTTGAGAATTTTTTTTATTTTTTAGTTTTCGGTGGACACAACGTCTTTATTTTATTTTTATGTGGGGCTAAGGATCGAACCCAGCGCTCTGCGCATGCCAGGCGAGCACGTTACCGCTTGAGCCACATCCCCAGCCCTCTTTTATATTCTTATTTACCTTTTTTTTTTAAATTTTTTTAGATGTTGATGGACCTTTATTTTATTCATTTATTTATATGTGGTGCTGAGAATCGAACCCAGGGCCTCACACATGCTAGGCAAGTGCTCTACCACTGAGCTACAACTCTAGCCCTCTTAGTTACCTTTTATTCACTAGATCTATTGGAGACTGAGAGAGAGAGATTAAACCTACTACTTATTTTCTGTTTACTCCTTGTTATACCTACAGTTTCACTTTGTGATTGTTGATGTGATGTTATTTGGAGGATCAACGTTCATAACATTAATGTTTCCATTTTGAGCTATATCCTTTGCCATTACAATATGCAAGAAAAATCAGTGACCATCAGAATCTTAAAGGTGGTTTCCCCTCAATACCAGGTTCTGCCTCTGCACACAGTACTGTGTACAAACAGCATTGTTCTTTCAGTGTCACAGAAATGAAGGCTCCCACCTGCCCCTCCGGGTCACATGAGGTATAGCTACCTCTACAAAAGCATCCTGTCTCAGCATCTTGCCAGGGTCCATTCAGCATAGGCAGGAGTCAAGCAAGCAAGTTCTGCAAGTACTTGGGAAGAGGACCACATGGATGAGTGGAGAAGCTGGACTGAGAACTTTTCCTGCTTAGAAAGCTGACCAGATAGCCAGGTAGGTTTCTATGTAACCTCTGGTCAACATGTTAACTAGTGATTTACGAAAGTCACACTTATTAGCAATTATTTTTTCTACAATGCACAACTTGGGCACATACTTTCCTCCTACTTAGTTTAAGACCCAAAGCCCGAAGATTCAGTGCAAAGATTAGAAAGAAAACAGTGATCCCTTTTTGGTATCTGCTATAGTGTTAGTGCGTCCTCCCCACACAAATTCATATGTTGAAAATCCTAGCCCCCGTGTAAGTGATGGTATGAGGCGGTGGCACCCCTGGGAGGTAATTAGGTCATGAGTATGGATAAGAATGGAATTAATACCTTTATAAAAGATGCCCAAGAGAGAATCCTAGTCCCTTCTACTATGTGAGGACACAGTGAAAAGATGCCATAAATGAACTGGGAAGTGGGTCCTCACCAGACAACACATCTGCCAGTACCTGATCTTGGAATTTCCAACCTCCAGAATTGTGAAAAATAAATTTCTGTTGTTTAAAAGCTACCCTGTTTATGATATTTTTTACAACAGCCTAAATGGACTAAGACTGTGTCTTTAAGAATCATACAGGAAAAAAGAAATCATTAATAATTGAAAATATTTTTAATATTTATTTTTAGTTGGAGTTGGGCACGATACCTTTTTATTTATTTATTTTTATGTGGAGCTGAGAATCGAACCGGGGCCCTGCACATGCTAGGCAAGTGCTCTACCACTGAGCCACACTCCCAGCTCAATAATTGAAAATACTAACAAGAAGGACATAAGTACCCTATTTATGAACTATTTTTTCACAAAGGGAGTTGGAAAGAGTGAGAATCACAATGTTTTGTATTACACAACCTGAGTGATGTGGAACGCTCCAGTGCAATGCAATGTTAGCTTAGGGGAAAATCAGACCATTACTACCACCACTGCGTTTCCTTTAGTATTCAGAGGCTCCACTGAAGTCCTAGTCAAGTGGGCACGTTTTGATATAAGGTGGGTTAGATAACTGGTACTGAACTGAAATAGTATTTGTTGGCATATCTAAACAGATTCTCCAGAAAAAAATGAACTGACACACTTATCTCCCTGTACTCCACTTAAATTTTCGTCCTTGAGGCCTAAAAATGGTGAGCTTTTTAGATTTGGAATGTGTAAGATTCATCAGCAGCCTGTTCAGCCCTAGGTGGGAGCAATGAACAAATGGAAGGGCACATGGCAGATCCATGTTTTGCACTGTTATTGAACTAGATATTTCCCTACTGTTGATTCTTCTCTACTTACAAAGTGATTGTCAGTATGTAGTTTAAAGGTCCTTAGTTTAGCTTCGTTATTAAATTTAAATGCTATTTTATGCTTCTTTCAAGTACAGCACTGATTTTTTTAAACAACTTATTATAAAATTACCTATGTAGGATTCTATTATTGTTCAACTATAGAATTTTGAGGTCTAAACACATGAGCCACAGCTCTCCTCGCTGAGCCTGAGTGATACAAGCACTTATCTCATTTCCTGGTACATGCTGGTCATTCAATGCATGGTGGCAATCACTGTACTACTACTGCTCTTGCCACAGTTATAATAATACCAAAGCTTTGCAATTAAAACAAAAAAAAAAAAAAAACCTGAGCCACTGAAATGTTCAAAGCTCTGTGGAAAATGCCAATTCAAATTAAATACAAGAAAAACAAATTCATCACTCACCACTAGACCTTTCACTATAGTTTCCTAGCCCTTGTCTGGTTGTCTATACTTCTCTACTAGTTTCTTCTTCAAGCACTGTTGGTGGTTATCAAATCTTGAGCTAAACCTTTTTTTCTTGAAGCCTAGTTTTCCAAAGTTGAATGTTGATATTAAGAAATCTGGAGTCAGGTGGCTGGGGTGTGGCTCAAGGTAAAGGGCTTGTCTCTCATGTGTGAGGCACTGGGTTCAATCCTCAGCACCACACAAAAGTAAATGAACAAAATAAAGTTAAAAAAAAAAAAAAGAAATCTAGAGCCAATCTGATTATGGTTATACATAATAATAGCACAATCTTTTGGTTCAACTGCCCAAAGGATTTTTTGACTTCTAGTAACTTCACTATGATGTCTTAGTATTGACTCTCCTACATGATTTTTTACTGAAACAAGATATGTCCTCTGAATCTGAAGAGTCATATCTTTTCATTTTTGGGAAAGACTTCCTAGAATAAATAGTACTCTGAGGTTATTATTTTGGTTTCCTTCTTTGTGGACTCCGGTTATGCCTACATTGAATCTTATCTTTTACTACTGTCATTTTCTCTGTAAATCCTTTCTTGTAATTTTTTTAATTTGCTCTAATTAGTTATACATGATAGCAGACTGAATACATGACAGTAAATACCATACATAAAAGCATTATGTCTCATTCTTCTGATTGTACATGATGTAGAATTACAGAGGTCAAGTAATTATATATGCACATAAAGTATATAATTCCTTTTTATGCTTCCTTTTCTTTTTGCTAGTTTTATTTTGAGTTCCTGGCCTCTGTCTCTTGCTTCATTTTCAGAGTATCTATTCTTCCTTGTGCTTCATCCAACTTTGGCTTCATTCTATGTAATGTTTTGTTTTATTCTACTTCTTTTCCATGCTCCAAAACTTGTGTTTCATCTTCTGACATTTTGGGCTGGCTATGCAGTTCAGTGGATAAGCATTTGTTTTAATCCCCAGTGCCATAAAGAAAAAAAAAATCATCTGATTTTTTGCCACGTGCCTGTATTTATTTCATAAAAGCAGTCACTTTCTCATGCACAAAGCCCTAAATTCAATCCCCAGCACCACAAAAAAAAAAAAAAAAAAAATGTTGAGAGCCACAGCCAAAGGGGCCCCAGCAAACTTCTAGCTGCCAACTGATTGGCTCCTCTTCGGTGATGCTCATTGGGCTGTTTCCCCCTTTTCAGACCATGGAGCTGCTCATTGGGGGACTTTTTTTGGCTTTGCCCAGGCGACCCAGCCAATCCGCCTCAAGAGCAGGAGTGGGGGAGGTTGAGAGGCTTGTGGGAAGCCAGTGGTGGCAGTTGGGCTCTGAGGGTTTTTCCTGAGGAGCTGTGTGGTGTGGTGTGTGTGTTCTAAAAATAAAGTTCGTTTCTTTTGACAAGTGGCTCCTGAATTGTGCCCAGCCAGACTGCGGCATTTGGTGGCCCGTATGGGAAAAGCAGTTACTTGATTTTCTGGTCTTCTTATATAAAGGTGATTGCCTTATTTTTTTTAATTCATGGGAAAATATTATAATTTCCCATGCTTCACAACAGCAATTTTTATCTTTGAAGTGTCCTCTTTTTTCCCCTTTTCTTCTTTTATTTTTTTCCTTTTTCTTTTTTTTCCTCCCTATTTTTTGAAGCATTCTTTATCTGCTTTGGTTTTCCATTCCTTCTTTTTTCCTTATAGTAATTTAGTGCAGATCCCACACTGTTTTAGGCAAGCCGGGCTTGGAATTAGTGTAGATTCTTTTGCACTAGCTATTTGAATGGAGTTTATACAAAGGAAGGACTGGTTATGTACACCAACAGGAATTTTCCTCATGATGCAGTATTGTGTGAGGACTTGAAATCTGTATGTCTCCCCAAAGAGATATGCAGCTCTGTAAGTATCTCATTACCCTTCCACCACTTGAACAGACTGCTTAATGCAAATATGGTTTGGTTCTTTGATGGATCCTTCCTCCACTGCCTCTTACACAGCCCAGGGATTTTCCTATCACACACTATCAATGCATTTTATTCTTGTTGCAAAAACGCAGGATTTTGGTTTTGTGCCTTAAGGTATATTCCTCACCTTGAGGAAATTTACTCTGTTGATTCTGTCTGAGATCCATTCAGCCCCAAGAGAAGAGTCTCTCCATACTTCCTCCAGCAACCCTGGAACAACGTTCAGGTATTTCTTGCAGCCATTCCACCTAAATCATGGCTCATGGTTTCAGATATCTTCAGATCTCCTACTTTTGTCAAATATGGAGTTTGCATTTTTTTCCCATCCTCTTTGTGCTTTGAAGTGGCTCCAGAGAAAAGAAGGCAAGAATGTCATGTATACTCTGCTACATTCAATCTGGAAGTTCTCCACAGGAGCAACTGTTTATTACAACCAGGTTCACTGTTGATTTCTAAAGCCTCAACAGGTATGTCTTTTCCCCTAGAAACACTGTATACATACTAGTTATTAGCAACTCAAGTCTCAAAAGATGATAAGGTTTACTTAGGCTCTTAGAGCTAGTAAGAACCCACACCTCTTGATTCCTGGTCCAGTGCTCTTAACACACTACACTTCCACAAATGCATATAACCAATGAACTCAACTCCATTTCCTTCTTGTAGACTTACTTCCAGAAGCTGATCTCTCAGAATCATATTTAGAAAAGACTAGAAAACCACAGAACTGACAAGAGTCAGGAGGGAGAGAGGAAGAGGACAAAGAAATCAGGGTTAGTTCCATTACCTGGCTTAGTGTCTGTCACTCCTTCCATGAGAACCAGTCCTACTGGTCGCTGACAAGCGATGTTGCAGAAGCGGAAACGTAACAGGAAGTCTCGGCCATATTTACGTCTCTCTATAAACCAGGAAAAGCCATACAGTGAAAGAATGGAAAAGGAGCAACATGCTGAGACCTCCTTTGAACCAAGAAGCTTCCAGCTTCCAGAGGAAGTCTGTGCTGAAGACCAGAAGACTTTCCACTAGCTCTGATTTCAAATTGTTCATTTCACTGGGTGGCCATATGGAGGACAGTGAGAAAAACACAGGAACTTGCTAAAAGAATTGAGACTATACTTTCTCATCATTGAGAAATAAGCTTTCTCCCAAAATGGTCATGAAGACGAAGCCAACCAAGAATGTGTCATGGGCTTACCTGATCTCTTGGGGTGACAGGTGATATACTGACAGCAATCAGTGATGCCCAGGGAGCTGGGCCACAGTGGGACCTGCAGCTTCCTCTGGTAAAGCTGATGGGAGAAGTCTTCCTGTCCAGATACCTATAAGGAAAGAGCAAGATGGGAATGAGGAAACCAAGACAGAAAAAGGAAATAACAGTCCATGTTTGGGACATGTGAACAAATACACACAATCACACACTACACACATGGAATAAGCAACCCACTTAAGTCTCAGGGGAAAGTTAAAAACAGTTTAAAATATTGCTTTTTCACTAGAAACACTGCTATGTCCATGAAACAGGAAGGGGAAGTGAGAGGGTGAGATATGTGAATTAAAGTTATGAGCATGTGGTTCTAAGTTTCATCTTAGAAAAATCTATACAGTTCTACACAGGGAAAGCCAATTCTCAGGTGCTTTAACTTAAGTTGGGAAGAGGTTTATCCTGACCTTTGGATCTTCTGGATCAAGGTCTAATATCTTGAGCCTACTATTGAGAAACCACAGGGTCAAACCAAATGGGAAATGCACCAAAGCACTTTACCGTATCTATGTCACCATCCTCGGTCAAAGCCATTGAGCAGCTTGGGAACGGACAGAACGTAGTGGGGGAAACATTCGGCAACATCAGTCATCTGTACATCTCCAACATGTGTAGCAAAATGCCCTTTATTTCATTTAACAATAACAAATATTTGAATGCCAACTATGTGCAAGACACTAGCTAAATGCTGGGGATAAATGTGACAGATACAATCCTTCTGCCCTGGGCTGGGGATGTGGCTCAAGCGGTAGCGTGCTCGCCTGGCATGCGTGAAGCCTGGGTTCGATCCTCAGCACCACATACAAATAAAGATGTTGTGTCCGCTGAAAACTAAAAAATAAATATTAAAAAAAAAAAAAAAAATCCTTCTGCCCTTAAAGGGCATAAACTTCAATATGTCATCTGAAGTAAAATGTCATCTGAAATTTATCATCTGAAATTTAATGGCCATTTAAGAGCTGTGATTTTGGACAAGTTAGTTATAACTCTCTTGGGTTCAACATCCTTTACTGTAAAATACCATGAATAATTAAAAATCTAATAAAATAACTACCAATTACTGACTGCTTCCCTTAAACCACAAACTGGAAAACACTTTACATGCATTATTTTATTTAATCTATTTAAAAAAAACAAACAAACAAACAAAAAAATCCCACATCTCTGATGTAGGTCCCATTATATACCCAATGTACAGATGAAAATAAGACTTAAGTGACCTGCCCAAGGAGGCAGAGCAGGGATTTGAACTCAAGAATGTCTGGCTTCAAAGCAAATCTACTACACCTCAATGCCTGTCATGTGGTCGGCACTCAGCAAATTCTTTCTCCTGTTCCCTGAGCTCCTTGATTACAGCTTCTTTACAGAAAGATAATGGCCTTCTCTGGGCAACTAGAACATTGCTGGCACTTGAATAACCTTATTAAAATAAAAGCCCAAGTGCTCAGCAATAATCTAATCATTTTGTATCTTTTCTCCACTGTGCTTTGCCAAAAGCTAACCAATAACAAAACAGGAACAAAGAGATTAACTGACATACAAAGAAATCAGCACAAGCTGAGAAAACTATGAACCATATATGCTATCAATATTCAGCAGCTAAAATGTATAAAGTAAAGTCAGGCACATGGCAAAAACCTGAAATCCCAGCTACTCAGGAGGCTGAGGCAAGAAAATCTCAAATTCAAGGCCAGCCAGGCCAATTTAGCTAGACCTTTTCTCGAAATAAAATAAAGGGCTGGGGATGTAGTTCAGTGGTAGAATGCTTAACTAGCATGTGCAAGAGCCTAGATTTGACCCCCGACACCAAGGAGTGCAGGGGGTGGAGTTATGAGAGAGATTCATATGCAAATTATTGACTGAAAACAAAAAACGAAGCTACAAATGAAACACACAATACTATATCATCAATTACGATATAACATATCACAGATGTGTATATCACACATTGGCTATTACAAGCAATCACAGCAGAGTCATAGAGGGCCAGAGCTCTGGGGCCAGAGCTCCTTCAGTACAAACCCTGGCTCTACCGCTGATTACCTGAATAACCAAAAGCAAATTACTTCTCTTGGGCCTTAGTTTTCCTCATTTATAAAATGAAAGCAATGATAGAAATATTGAAAATTAATGAGTTAATGCATGTAAAGTGCTTAAAATAGCACGTGGCACAGGCTAAGTGCTTAATAAATGTAAGTTGTGATTATAATATCATAGAAACAGATATAAACATAAATAGATAGGAACCAATCTGAAAAACCACCACCAAATTTAGAACAGTCAGTATTTGAGGGAGGGTAGGGAATTTAGGTAATAAAGGGAGCTTCTGCCTTATGTTTGAATTCTTGCAAAAATGTACTTATGTATTACTTGTGAATTAAAAAATACATAAAAAAACTGAAAGGTTTTCAATACGCAAAGGTACTCGTGAGTTTCTAACTTCTAGTTTGAGCATAAGCTGATCAACATAAGGAGAAAAGGCAGGAGGGAGCCAGAATAAGTGTAACCCTGTCCTTACCACAAGCAGCACTTGACACCAACACCCAAATCTCTCCCTAGACCATGTTCCCTCCCCCCTGCCCGAGTGGCCTCCCCCATTTCACCTTCCAGGCCGGCATCCCACTGTACTGGAGCTCTCCGTCCCTGATGAAGTTGTAGAGAGGTGAATCAGGGACAGAATTCAGGTCCCCACACAGGATGATAGGGCAGTGGCTGCCATCTGACAACCTGGCCACCTTGTCCACTTCAGCCAAGAGAATGGCCATCTGGGCCAGCTTGACATCACCCCGGCGTGGGTTGTACAGGACATGAGTATTTGCCA
This sequence comes from Callospermophilus lateralis, assembly GCF_048772815.1. NCBI lineage: Eukaryota > Metazoa > Chordata > Mammalia > Rodentia > Sciuridae > Callospermophilus > Callospermophilus lateralis. Next base: position 27,240,181 of record NC_135307.1, on the reverse strand, counting down.
CGCACAGAGGAGCCACTGAGACCTGCCCCAAGCCTTCTGGGACTAGTGGCTGTAGCAGCAACACTAAGCCCACATTGTCCCGATTGAGGAGCTCCAAGCCAGGCCGGAAGTACTCCACAGGGCTGGCACAGAGCAGACGGAATCTGGTGGGCTTGTAGCAGACAGCACAGCCATCCGTTTTACACCCGGTCCTCCTCTTGTAGAAACAGGTAAAGCCTACAAGGAAAATCCCACCAAGGACATCGGTCAGAGTCCCTGAAGCCTGAACCCCTTCCAACCAGCGGCAGCAGATCAGGGGTGTGTCCCTAAGGCACTGTTCCTGCTGCTCAATAAGGGGAGTCCTTGTCCTTGACACCTCCTTGGTCCTGCAGAGATTCCCTTACAGCTGTAACCAGATGTCTGAAGGGCTAGAAAGGAAAGGAGGGAGGGAAGGGTATGAAGCAATAGAACATAACAGGAAGAACAAAGAATCTGGAATCAGACAAGTTGGAGTCCTAGCTCCACAACCTACTAACTTTGTAGTTTTGTGATTTTGAGCAAGTCACACAAAACTTTCAGAACCCCAGTTCCCTCAACTATAAAATGGGAATAAAAACACTCAGCCTCACAGGATTGGTTACTTCAAGGGTTAAACGGCAATATGTCAGAACTACTTAAAAACTGTAGAACTCTGCTTTCTTTCTCACCCACGTGTGGAAAGTGCTAGCTCACAGGTGAGACTGGGGGCTAACCAAGACACAAGGAAATGATGTGGGTTTCAGGAGAGTGTAGGTAGGGCTGGAGGAAGAAAAGCTGGCAAATACAACAGCAATCTGCAGTACCCATCATTCGCAGAGAGGGCTCCAGCTGCTCCCAGTAATGATCTTCCTGGACTTCCTGGAGACACAGGATCTGGGAAATTAACAAAGGAAAACAATCACTCCAGAGTTCTGGAATGTGACTCCCATTCCCCAGCAGGCTCCCAAACAGGAAAACTACTATGGATCTCAGGTAGAGTCACAATGAAACTGCCCACAGGACTGAATTCCCAGTCACCATCAATAAGAACAGGCGCAGATTTAAACTGAGGAGGCCAGACAGGTGCATTAGATTTTCCTGCTCCTTGAATTCCTGTTTCCCTCCCTGCATAAAGGTGCTGGAAAACATATACCTCGAGAGTGTCTTAGGATCTGCCAAAAACTCAAAAGACTCTAAGCAGGCAAGCTCTAGAGCTAGAGGGGACTGTAATCACTATGGATGTGAATTCATTCTCTAAGAGTATCAGGAAACAGTCCAAGTCTAGCACCAATGCAAAATGGCACTTTCCCCTTTTCACTCACATCAGGGTCCCAGTGCTGGAATTCCTGCATGAGGTTTGCAAAGCGATAGTTCCAATTGAGGATATCCGGATGGCAATGCAGATACAGCTCTGAGCTCTGCTGCATGAGATCCTGAGCCAGAATGTTGTATGACATCAGAGTGAACTGGAACTGAGGGCCATCCCCTGCCTCCAGGCCCTGAGCATCTGGCTGGGTGGAGAAATCCTCCCATTCTCGCCACAAGATTTCTGCAGAGGGGTTGGTGAGAAGAGTTCACAACGAGTACAGGTTAACCTAGGCCCCATCTCCTCCTCTCCTGATCTGTAATATTATGCCTCAAGTTCTTTTTTCCATTGCTCCTGTCACTATCCCTCTCTGTTGTGATTTAGACAGCCCTAAGGACATTCTTTAGACTAGAGGGCAAGCCCCACAAAGCCAAGAGCAATCTTGACCTGTTCACAACTGCATCCCCACTACCTAGCACCCAGTAGATGCTCAAAAAATACTTGGCTCTCATTTTGGCTACATTCAGGAGTCTCTGGAGAATCACTCAGCTGGTTGTAGTTTATAGTCACTTGAGATTAAAGACACTTCTGGAGTAATTCCAGTCTTAGGGCTTTCTCAACCTCTGCTCCTTTGTAGCATGGGGCAGCTGGGAGATTTCAAAACTATTTGAGCCACAGAGCTTTTCTTCACATTTTAGTGGACTCTCAAAATGTAACTAGGCTAAGGCAAGGAGTGAAGGCCCTGAGACTTCTCAGAAAGCCCCTAAGTCACCTCTGTAGAAAGAGTGGAAAACCAGAACTAGCATCAGTCCTCAGTTCTCCCACTAGCTGGCTGGGTGACATGGCCCACTCCCTCTATGCACTGTGTTTTTTTCATCAGTAAGTCCAGGGGGCTGGAAAAGATCATCTGCAAGACCTCTCTAGATCTGACACCAAAAAATTCTCAGAGACAGAAAGCAGCAGCGGTGGCATTCCCACCAAGAACCTTCCCCAAGCCAAGCCACTCCCCTGGCTCACTCAATTTTAGTTTGCCCAACTCACCGTGATATGGTATTTCCATTGGAGGAGGCTGCAACTGCCCCAGGCCTTCAAAGGGCCAGATGGGATTCTCTTCCTGGGGCATAGGCTCTGGTGCTATGCTCCAGGCCACCATGGCAGGGTCCTCTTCCCACTGCTCTGCAGCCAGGGCACCCATTGGGAGAACAGCACAGTCTGCATACTGGGGGCCCGTCTGCACAGGGACAGCTGCCCACAAGGGGCCCTGGACCTCTGGCAGCGGCTCCTCTCCTAGCACCTCAGGGAAAGGCTCATCCAGGTTCTCCGCTGCCCGCAGATCACTCAGCTGCCTGCTGGACCACTTGTCCTCTGAAGTAGCATCCTGTTCTCCAGGATTATCCATCAGGAGTGCCAGGCTGCTCTGGGCTAATCCCTTATCTGCAAGGGGACCCTCACTTGAAGTAGAGAGCACCTGGCTCGACCCTTCTTCTCGCCACTGCTGCAGCAGGCCCTCACACTCCTCCTGGTCAGGGCCCCGAGGGGCCATGGCAAAGTCACCCTCTACCTGGGGGGACGAGCTCTTCGCCAGGAGGGCATTTTTTCGACATGTAAAGAAAGCATCTAGGAGGAAAGCCAAAACATCAGGTTATAAGACAGCATCACCCAACCCACACTCTTCTCACAGTTGGAATGATCCCCATACTAGCAAGAATCATGGCCACCTTGCTCACCATTACACCATCATCAAGCCTGCCCATCCTAATTCCTGGAACACCACCACCAGAGCAAAGTGCTTACTATGCACCAGGTACTGTTATAAGTGCTTTAACATGACTTAATTTACATGGTAGGGATCTGATAAATTTCAGTGCATGAGTGAAAGAATATCTATCCCACATAATCTAGGGCACAGATAGGTACATATAACTACATCCCTTTTATCTGAAGGTTGATTGCTATTAATATAAACTCTCTGGTTCCAAAAACCACATTATATTAGAACTAATACATGACCATGAAACAGAACTGTGGGTTATGGTCTAGCACCAAAATTAACAAAACTAACTAAACTTGGACAATGCCCCTAGTCTAAGGACTTACTCATAACTATAAAATGGGGAACAAGAGAAGTTCAGATTATCTAATCTCCATGAGGATTTTTTTAGCTCTGTAAACCCCTAAATCTATTAAGGCATTTCAAAAGAAAAAGCCCTAAAGCAAACAGTCTTAAAATCTATACAACTTCTTTCTTTACTAACACCCTTGGGCCTCTTCTCAAAGCTATTTATTCTACTCATAAAATTTTCACAAATTTCATTATCTGCTTTCCCATTCCACAACATATAAGAGGCTGCAAATTAAAAGGTGCTAACAACTGACAGTTAAGAGACAGCTGTCATCTCTCTGCTACAGCAGCTACAAATAACAGCCAACATATAAGAAAGCAGATAAGATGGGTCTGGAATTGTGGCTCAGTGAAAGAACACTTGCTTCATTTGGGTGAGGCACTGGGTTTGATTCTCAACACCACATATAAGTAAATAAAATAAAAACAACAACTAAAAAAAATTTTTTAAAAAAAGAAAGAAAAGAAAACAGGTTAGAGAATCTTTAAAATTCGAGCTTCAAATCCCCCAGTGCAGTATTTTGGTGATGACAAACACTCTCAATCCACCCTGAATCACTAATTTACAGCATAAGACAAGTACCATGCACAATGATGACCCACTGTCACTAAAGATTGACTTTATTGGCAATTTTTAAAAGAAAAACACCAACAGTTCCAATGTCTCACTTATGTGAATTTATTATACCACTCTAAACCAGTGACTTTTAACTCCAGTAGGAGGTTGGAAAGGGGGATTTTGCACACAGCTGACATTTAGCAATATCCGGAGATACTGTGGTTGTCACATGGTGGTAGTGCTACTGGCAGCCAGTGCTAGAGGACAGGGATGCTGAATGTCCTACAATGCACGAACAGATTCACTCCAAATGCCAAGAGTGCTGAGAAATCTGCTCTAAATCTGTGAGCTGCATTGCTGGGCTTTATAATCTCGGAGACTTGCTAATTATCTGTCCCTTGAAACAACTCTGTGTATAGCAGATGGCAAAGGTTCTTGATTTATATGCATAAGGTTACTAGTTTTCAAATTGAGTAGATTTTGTTGTTTGAGGTCTCTTTCTAAGAAGCAGAATAATTTTTTAAATCTCATTTAAAAACCAAATACACAAAGTTATTATAAAGTTATTATAAAGTGGAAGTTTAATGTGTGGGTAGGAGGGCCTCCTCTGAGATCCCTAGAACTCTACTGTTCTGGAAACCTCTGGGCTAGCATATGTTACTAAAACTGCTCTCCTGGACATTGGACAAACTCCCAGACACTACAACAACATATGCTTAGTTCTCTGAAAACAATGGCTTCTGTAGAATCTCCCATTCCAGAGAAGTAAGGACACACAAGACAGGAAAATTCCTGAATTCACTGAATACCTACCATACACCAGGCAGGATGCTAGCACTAGATATAATGAGCAAAATGGACACAGTCCTGCATCCTGAAACTTGTATTCCAGTGGCGGAGACCATAGAAATACACACACACACAAACACACACACATATTTATATATACTTTAACATGAAATGTATTATTACACACACAAAAACATTGTGTAGAGCTCCAGAAACAAAAAGCACACAATGCAATTGGACTCATGACTTAATACTTCTTGGTCCTGTCGCCCCTACACTGCAGAAGAGTCTGGGAGTTCTATGTGATCTCAGAGAGGAACTGAGGGTCGCATAAGTCTCTGGAATTTCAAAGACCAGGAATGAGGCGCAGAAGCAAGATGATGAAAAAGTGAAGGAATAACCCTCCCTCTTCTCTCTAAAGCATCCATGGGGCATTGCCCCATCCCACCACATCTCTAAGTCCCCGGGAAGAATGCTCCAGAGCTGGGGTTTAAACGTGTCTCTGGCTTCTGGGCGTCCGTTTTTCCACCAGACTCCGCTGAGCGAGCACAGGGAGCTGAGCGTCGGCGGTGAAGTGAGCAGGTGAAGACAGGTGCCTCCAGGATTCGAGCCCACCGAGCCCCGGGCCGCCCCGCCTCTACCGGCAGAGAATTCGGGCACTCGCCTGGGCCGGGCTGCCACCCTCCCGACCCCGGGGCGGCGGCTGAGCCGGCCCCAGAACCTCCACCCCACGGTCAGCGAGGGCGGCCCTTTCCCCAGCCCGCGTCCACGTTAACTGTAGCCCGACGTCACCAGCCTCAGGCTGGAAGGGCCGCCCACGAGAGTCGCCGGCCTGGCCAGGCCAAGCCTCGTGGGGTCAGGTCGGGCCGGGGGCGGGTCAAGGACCGCCTCCCCACACCTTGGCGCTGCCGGGGGACCGTGGCCGGAGGCCCGGCGCTCCTCACGCCGCCCCGAGTCCCGCAGAGAAAGGCCGGGTCCAGGCTCCCGCCCGTCAGACGTGGGGCCGGTACCTGAGAGGGCGCGGAAGAGGCGCGCGGCCGGCAGCAGCAGGTAACACAGGCACGACGCGATCATGGCCGGCCCCCGCGCCGCCCTCCTTGCCGCCGCCCGCCGGGTCTTCCTCAGCTCGGCTCGCCCCGCCCCGCGCCGCCAGGCCCCGCCCCAGCCGGCCCACGTGTGCGCCGCCCGCATCAACAACTTTATTGGCAGCGCAGCCGCAGTGCGCCGGCAGGGGAGGGGCGGGGCGAGGGGGAGCGGGCTCCGTGGCGACGCGCCTGCGGGGCTGGGGGTTGGAATGAGTGCTGGCTGGGACTGTCTTTCAGAGGCCACACTTTCATTCCTACTTCTGCCACTAATTAGGTGTCTACCTGGGGGCTACCATATGCCCTTTCTGCCCTTCAGTTCCCTCATCTGTGATACGGAGAGTTGGATTTTCTCTGAGGCTCCCATAACCCCAATTTCTATAATCAGGCTCTCAGCCCAGAGAAGAGAGGGAACCAGCTTTTCCCGTTTTCCCTCCACCCCTTCCTGACTTTACTGTCTTCTCCAGTTGAGGTTTCTAAATAAAAATCGAGAGATTTTTATCTCCTTCCTGCCTGTTCCAAATGGACCTTCTTGTCCCTAATCTTGAAGAAAGGGGGAGGGGGGGTCCTCATTGATAAAGATGGGTGGAAGAAGGGAGGGAGGAAGGAAAGAAAGGGATCCACAGGCCAGAGACCAAGTGTAACTGGTGCTTGCTTACCCAAGGTGTCTCTCTACTGCCTAATACCATTCCAGGCACTTGGTGAAGACAGATGATGGAGCAAAGTGTACTCCCCCACACCAAATGAAGGCCAGTTCTTCCATGTATTCCCCCACCCCCAGTCTTCTGCCCCAACCACGCCCGGAAGAAGAAAGGACTATATGATACACCCACTTTCGGTACCCATTGTCTGAGCTGTGCGATTTCCAATTTGTGGTTGGAGCCTCGGTTGTTCAGGGAAGCCCTCTGGGGAGTCACCAGATCCTGGACCCGCTGGGTACATCATAACACTGAAGGGCTAAGAGAAGGAAGGAGGAGAGAGTCAGTAGCTTGGCCCTCCCCCACGCAAACCCTTAGCTCCATCTGTAGCAATGCCCGCCTTCAGCTGGCACCCTTTGAGATGAACCAGAGGCCTCAATCTGAAGGCTTTAATCGTGGTGACTCCAGGGGTTGAGGCAGGAGGATCCCAAGTTTAAGATCAGTCTCAGCAATTGAGTGAGACCCTCAGCAACTTAGCGAGAACTTGTCTCAAAATAAAAAGGACTGAGGATGTAGCTTAGCTGTAAAAGCACCCCTGGGTTCAATCCTCCCCGCAAAAAATAAATAAATAAATAAATAGATAGATAGATAGATAAATAAATAAATAAATAAAAGCAACACGCAAATGTGAGCTCTACCTAAGGAACCCCCAGGTCATGACTTCCTTTCTCCTGGCTTAAGTAAACCCTCTGTACCCTTCTTCCATTTTTGTACCTATAGTTACCAAGAAGTCCAAGTTCCAAATCAGATCTTAACTCAAAAGTACTTACCTGGAAACTATGTGTATCATTTTGTGAATTAATGGTTCTAAATGGGAGATGTTCTAAAATGCAGATTTCTAGACCCTCCTCCTAGAGTTCTGCTTTTGCATGTCTGGGATGAAGCGCTTTAAAACACTATCGTTCTGTGGTACAGTCTGGGAACTTGTGCTAAGTAGCTAGCCTCAGCGGGGCTGCTTGATGTATAGTAGGTATACCATAGCAAGCTGCCTGATGACTTGTTCCTTCAGAGGCTTCTTTTATTTTTGTTTCCTGACCCTAATCAATTATGTTGAAAAGTGTAGGGTGACATGAGAATCACAAGCTTCGGAATTAGAGCCCAGATCCTAGTTCTGCCACATTTTACCCGGGGATCTCTCAGATAACCTAACCTCTTAAGCCTCAGTTTCATTATCATGGCTGACCCAGGGTAGCCTCAGTGTTCAGTGTTATGTTGTTTGAACTTGGACAGAAACCAGCACTGGTCACTGTAAACTTAGGGTCTTCTACAATCCCTGGCTGAAATAAGGCTCCTGCCCTCCAAATTGCAATGTGGCATTGCTAAGCAAACTAGTAACTGAAGATTCCAAGGACTTGGCCCAGGGAAGTGCAGCCTCAGGCTTCCTCAGTCAAAGGAAAGTTACAAATATGATCTGCACTGTCTCCAGCTTCAACATGTCAAAAAATAATCCAGAGAGGGATGAGCCTCTGTGGTCATCCAGGAGTGATCTGCATTCATCATTAGCATGGTTGTGAGATGCAGAACCTCCCTAATGGACAAGGGGGAGCTTTTATAGTACTTCTGAGGGATTTAAAGTGTTCTTTTAAAGAGGAATTTCGTACATACAGGAAATGTAAGCCCTTGAGGGTTCAAATTGTGCTTATGACAAAAGGTAGCTAGGAAAATTCAACAAGGTGGCTGCCTGTATTAACTTATCAGTTGGACCTGTGCAATACTCAGGAGGCTACAGAATTCTTTCAGAATTTCAGATGCTACAGACCAAAGCCTGGGGCAGTACTGTCCAAAATAAAAGTAATGTGAACCACATATGTACTTTTTTATTATTTATTTATTTACTGGGGATTGAACCCAAGAGTGCTTTACCACTGAGCAACATCCTCAACCCTTTTTATTTTGAGTCAGGGTCTTAGTAAGTAGCCCAGGCTGGCCTCAAACTTGTGCTCCTCCTGCCTCAGCCTCCAGAGTCGCTGGGATTACAGGTATAAGCTACCACACCTGGCTTCCATCACCTTCAGAGAAGTAGAAACACAAAATGTAAACTCTCTATTGGCTGGGGTTGTGGCTCAGCGGTAGAGCACTCGCCTAGCATGCGCGAGGCATTGGGTTTGATTCTCAGCACCACATACAAATAAATAAAATAAGGGTCCATCAACAACTAAAAAATGTTTTTAAAAAATCTCCAATGACTTCCTTCTGCTATTCAGTTGCATTTGAGTCTGTCCCTGAAATTACTCTGCCTCTCATGGTCTCCCTTTCCCTGTTCCTCTTGGCATCCTGCACTCCCAGAAATACCCTATTCCCAGACTCTACTTATCAGAGCAAGCTTCCCAGCAGGGAAACTCCTCCTTTCCCCTGGGCTCCCAGGGCACTCACCTCATAAGACATTTCAATTTCCAGTGCTGCGCTAAGACCCAGGCCAGCGGTCCTATGCGCCATGGCTGTTTGGAGTACCTTCCTCCAGGTTTCCTAACTCACCTTTCAATGCCTGAGACTGGATGGTGCTGTCAAGTGGAGCCCAGACCAGGACCCTCATACTCCCTGGTCCCTTCCTTCTGCTCATTAATTCTGCTTTCCTGTCCTCTACACCATTGTGGGGCCAGTCAGAGGTGAGGAGTTCCAGGACTTATATGCTCCAGATTATCCTAGGAGCTGAGCACCCACTCAGCCTTCTTGGTATTACTCTCAAGGAACCACATGAGATTGGGACACCAGGGAGTCCTCTCGTGCTGATATAGGGTGACTCAAATTATTTATGTGAACAGGAATTCTTCCAGAAATATGTGTTCAGGACCCTCCCCTAGGGATGGTCTTGTTGACTACCTCATGTCACACCTCTCTTAAAAGGTCCCCATCTGGATCACAACCTCGTCCCACCCACCAGGGTGCTTATCTTAGTGCCTTGTAACATAGAAGATGCTCAGCAAGTGTTTTTCAACATGAACGTCCAAAGGAAGGAGTCACACCTCGGGGGCACGTGTTTCTTTTGATCCGTGGTTCTAAGTGTGTTTTTCCTATACACATTTCTAGATTGTCATCGTTCCTCCGAGTGGCACAAAGGGATTCTCACAACCCCCAAGCCCTCCACTCACTGACCTGACGGTTGATGTGCTGAAAGTTTATCAAGAAGGAACAAACGCGCCTCCAGATTCTCTTGACAGCAAACTGCAAGTGAACTTCAACTCCAGGGCATGTGAAAACCGCTGAGCCCGGGGCGGGTGGTTGCCTGGTCTCAAGTTAGGCAGCCCAGGGGTTGGGGTTGAACAGTGCTTTGGCTGCAACAAACGGTAGTGATAGAACATATGTTTCTCGTGCTTTGCTTTTGGTCTTCTGCTCCAAGGTCGAGGATGCTCTCCCAAGGGGGGAAGAAAAAAGGAAGAGGAACCGAGTGGGAGAAAACTGACTTCACCCATCACTGAAATACTTCGTACCCGAAGCACAGTCACCCTGAGAGAAGAACATGGTGGCAGCTCTTCACAGTCACCTGATTAAGGGCCTTGAGTTTGGTCCTGACTCAGAGGGAAACACACCGCCACTGAGAGGCCCCCCCACAGCACCCAGGCACTCACAGCCAAGCCTGGGCTTGGCCCCAGCGGCCATATGAGAAAAAAGATGACCTCTAGAGCCACCAGGCGGGCGGGAATCCTGCTGTTGCCAGGTCCACCTACAGGGATCACAATTACTGCATGAGGTCATGGAATGTTGAAGATGAAATGAAAGGTGGCTCCTAAGTCACAAAGTTGCAGGCTGGTGGGCATCCTTTCCACAGGGCTCTCAGGAACAAAGCTGATGAGCAGGGGGAGCTGCTACCTCTCCCAGACAGAGATGGGATCACACCCATGCATGTCCAAATCCTCCCAAAGCCCGCTCTCCTCGCTCTCCCTGGTGCTTGCTGGGTTGGAAGGGTAATTATAGGCCCCCCCAGGGTTTGCCTATGCAAAGGCAGGAGGCCCAGTTTGACACAGAGGTGAATGGACAGGTGCACTTCTTAGTGAAGCAGCGGAGAGGTGGCCAGAAGCTGGCAGCAGCCCTCAAGAGAGTCTTAGCAGCATGGACGATGATGAGGAGCCTCTCGAGTCCAATTCAAAAGGTGACACTCAGTGATCACAGGGACCTCAGAGCCCTCTCCCCTCTCTCTGCCTGGTTCCCTCCAGAATTGGCAGGATGCACTACACTGACTTGGGTTCAGGGCTTGGCAAAGAGTGAGATGGTTAGATGCTGATCTGGGACTGCCTCATGCTGGCACAAGCCAAATTAATTTTCATTTTGTGGGCTGGTGGACGTCACCTTAGTCGTTAGAAATCAGCTGTGCTGGGAATATTGATACCCCATGAATTGGCTAACACTGTAAATCAGGATATTTCTTTTTCTGGGAGAGCCTGTTGTTCAATATTTACGGGCATCCCACTGGTCCACTGGAATCCTAAAGTTGTAGACTGATGAGCGTCGTGAGACTCAGAAATGCATCCCTTTTCTCAGGGCTGCAGTTGGGCAGTTCAGCTGCTCTGTGTGTCTCAACCACCAGGCCACTGCTACTTGCACCCCATTTCACACAGGCCTTGTCACAGGTTGGGGGCCAGTCTTTGGGCCAGGACTGAAAAAGACACAAGCCTATGTGGGATCGTTAGTATCCCCAGCGTCCTAGAATCTAAGTGGTCAGAAGGTGGCACTCCGACACGCATGCTCAGCCATCCGGAGAGTAGACTGGCCGAGTTCTCCTGGGCAGTGTGGAGGGACAGCACAGCTTCCTAAACCCCAGAGTCCTGCAGATGCCGGAGGATTGAGCTCCATCCCTACAGTGGGCCCCAGATCAGGGGCTCAGTGGAAAACCGTAGCAAGTCTATGGGGGCCTGTGAGGGAGGCTCAGCTTTTCCCCAGCATCTCATCAACCCAAGGTGCATGTGCTCAATCACAGTGATGGATTTCAGCCCAAGGGAGAGTTTCAAGCCCCTTTTTCCTGGTCATAGGTACAATGTTGGGCTGGAAGGAGAAGAAGAGGGATCACAACTTGAGTCAAGTGTTCTCTCTTGCTCCCCCAAACTGCCCCTTGATCTTTTACTTTGTATTTGTCCCAAATCACCACATACCATACCCCTTCCCCCCTTCCCCCGCCCCCCCACCCCCACCATCTGCACCTGAAGGTGGGGAAGTCTGGACTCTAGGACACACCCTTTCAATCAAAAGAGGAACAGCAGACCCCAAAACCCACCCAAGCTAATGAGATGGGAAAAGTGAGCATGGAGCCCGCCTCTAAGACAGGAGCCTAGAGACTGGGCTGTGTCTAGAAAGGAGGGCTTGTGGGACTGTCACCCTGGCAGGGCTGGCAGAGGAGGTGACAGAGACAAGGAGAGTCAGTGGCAGGCACACTGATAGGCCAGCAGGCTTCCTTCCCTGAACCCAGGAGGTGGTTTTGTCTTCCAGATGAGGACGACACGGAATTAACACCCAAGGGCAGCGATGACGCGCTCTACTGTGAGGCCGAAGCCATCGGGACTGTGGAGAAAGAGAAACCCCCCAAGGAGGATTCCGAAACAGACTTGGAGATCGAAGGTGACATGGGAGTGTGGGGGGTGGCTGGTTCAGGGCCCCCTGGGCCCCTGGAGGAATCCCATCCGCCCAGAGGGAGGTCCTGCAGAGGATGTCTGGATGTCTGGATGCTCCTCCAGGCTGGCTGGGGACAGCGGCTGCCACAGCCCGGTGGCTTCCACACAGCACACATCAGCTTGTTGAAAGCTGAACCAACATACAAACAGGGGTTTCTGGTCTTAAATGCTTCCCTTGGTGGCATATGATGTTCCTGTAGTCGCAGAAGAGAGACATTAGTACTCACCTTTAGCCCTACTCAAGGGCCCCATGTGCGCCTTCAGCAAGTCTAAGCTGAAGTCATCAAGCCAAGGTGCATGCCTACCTGGGTTTCAGGGCTGGCTGAGCGGGAGCAAAGACCTTTACTACAAACAACACCTCCACCCTCTTTTGCAGATTTCCCAGGCTGAGGCTAGCCCGACTCACCCTGGTGGGCAGTGGTCACAGTCTGCAGAGGTGGAGGGAAGGCTACTCAGCCATTAAAATTAAACTGTGCTGCTTATTTGCACAGTCAGCTTAGAACCCCACCTCTGTCAGTCAGCAGACAGCGTCTACCCAGACCTCCTCTCTGCTGCCCGCAACGTCTCGTTGCTCTCTGTCTTCTTGTCCACCCGGGGGTTCTCACTGACACTGCTTCCAACATGGGATTTTGCTCCTTGCAAACCTGGATGCTTTGCCAAGATCCCTGCTTCTGCGTCCTTCCCCGCCCCACTCCCTGCTCCCCACACTCACAGCAAGTGATGGCGCTGTTCCAAGCTGCTTCTTAAAACATGACAGCCAGAAAGGGTCACCATCCAGGGTCAAGGCAGAGCTAGTCCCAAGGACAAAAGAGGAAGTTACCTTCCCTCTGGCCAACAAGAACTTCTAATGGCTGAATTTGGCACTGACAACTCTGTCCTGAGCAGAAACTCAGGGCTGAGCCGCTCTGGCTCCAGGGCACGTGCCACAGGTACTGAGGTACTGAGGTGCTGAGGACGGGGCCGGAAGGACTTCCTGGGGAGTCTAGAGAAGAAGGGTTGGCAGACTGTGGGCTCTTTCCCATGTAACAGTGGTTCTCCCCTGGATAACTGCACACCTCAGGGGACACTTGGGGTGGAGGCACCTTGTGGGTAAAGGCCAAGGAATCCTACTGGATATCCTGCAGTACAGTCCCTCACAACAGAGCAGGTCCTGAGTCAAAATACCAGAGACACCGAGGGTGAGAAACCTCGCCCAGTGAGCATTCTAAGGAGAGGGTCCGTCTGGAGCTGTGCTTGCAGCTTCCCTCTGAGTCGCCCTTTCACCCTCCGAGCTCTCTGTCTACCTTAGAAACTCGTGGTGTGGGTTGGCCAAAGGCCCTGGGATCTGAATAGGAAGCACACGAGTGTAGATGTCAGCTGGCCCTGGGAAGCCCTGCCGCCCACTGGACTTGCCTAAAGAGGACCCAGCCCTGGGGTCCCCAGGCCAGGCTGGCATGGTCCTAAAGCCTCAGGGTGGCAATGGAGAGGTGGAACCCCTGCTTCTCTTAGCAGGTTTTTGTTTTTGTTTTTTGGTACTTACCGGCTGGACATTTAGGGGCTGGATTTGTCACTGGAGAAGCAGGGATGACCGGCTGTAAGGCCACCCAGATCCTAGTCTTTCTGTTTCTCACCAGTTTGGAGGTCTGTCCCTCTTGAACTGATTGGCCATCTCGAGGTGACACAGGAGTCTACTTCTGAGCCTTCTTCATGGCTCACATTTTAATGGTGGCAGGGAAACAAAAATTGAAATGGAGACCCCCACCCCTCAACCATCAAAAGTCTCCAGCCCTGTGCCTTTTGTTTTTCCCCTTCAGGGTTGTCCCAGGGTGGCAGGAGGGCTGGGCCTTTATATATTCCTGGCGATTGGTCTCGGGATGCCTCCAGCCTGGGAAGGTGGGGTGGGGTACGCCGCTCATCTCTCCCAGGAAAGCCCAGGGCTGACACCTTGGGCCCCTTCTCCTACACGGAGGGAGACATCCATGGGGGGGCAACCTGGAATTCTGACTTTGGGGTTGGAGTTGACTTCTGGAGCGCACACCCACAGGGGCGGATCCCTGGCAGAGCACAGCCCAGTCGGAAGCAAACCCTGCCCGAGGCCAGAGGGCAGAGACGTCGAACCCTACTGAGTCTTGTCTTTCTCCGCAGACACCGAGAAGTTCTTTACAATTGGACCAAAGGAGCTGTACCTGGAGGCCTGCAAACTGGTGGGTGTAGTGCCTGTCTCCTACTTCATCCGGAACATGGAGGAGCCCCACATGAACCTCAACTACCATGGGCTGGGCCCCAGGGGCACCAAGGCTATCGCTATAGCCATGGTGGTGAGCAGGGCAAGGGGGGCGTGGAACCAGGTGGAGGAGGAGGGTGGACAAGGTGGCAGGTCCAAGATCCAGAGGGCCCCTCCCTCCAAGGCTGAAAAGCGACCTTGACGGACACCTGTCCTGGTCTCTGCTCCTCTGCCAGTTTCCCTGTCAACGTGTGGACTTCCCTTTAGCTCTGGAAGGACGTTTCTAGATACCTGGACCTTGAAGTCTGTGCTCTTTGACATTCAGGAAGCAAAGCACCAGCCCGTGGGACAAGGAAAAGGGGCTGGGCTGGAACTGGGCCCCAGAGTCAAGGCCAGAGCACAGTATAGAGTGCAGACCTGGGTCTCCAGGCCAAAGCTCACCTCTGCTAGAAATGGATGGGCTGCTGAGTCTTTCCATCCTCCACACCTATAATCCCAGCAGGGAGGGGACCATCACTCCATGGACTTCATGGGAAAACTGCAGAACAGGGACATCCTCTCGGGACTTGTATACTCAGTGGCCGCAGTTTCTGTTTGGGGAGGGTAGTTTTTTCCTCTCTGACTCTCAGGATTGTTCACTTGGCAGCCAATGGTGTGACACTCTGATGTTGGAGCTTTTATTTGCTGTTCGTACGGCTGAACTTTTCACAGATTCACCCTGCTGGCTTTAAGAGCACGATCCTGGGGATCCTGTTTCAGCCCTGGGAGTACAGCTCAGTGGTGCCACCCTGTCGGGGTGGCGGTGAGAGTCAGGAGGTTCTCTCTTCACCCTTGTTCCCCTAGCAGGTAGCATAGAGAGTGACAAGCAGGTGCCGGCTTGTGTGACATGAATGGAGACAGTTTGGTGATAGGGCCTCCCCGTTTACCCTGCAAAGTGCTGGTCCCCAGCATGACTCTGGAGGTGGCAATCAGCAGTGTCCAGACGCTGATCAACAGCACCTGGAAAGGAGACCCCAGGGCCATCTCCCTGGCCTCTGAACGGGTCTGACTTTTCGCCCACTCCAGAGAGACAGCGGAGACTCGAGGACCCTCCAGTAAGCCCCAAGGGAACCATCCCGCGTTGTGGAAGCAGGAGCTACCCCTTTCTTTTTTCCCTGGAATGGAGAATCGGGCCCTCCCGACCACTTGGTGCTTCTCTCACTGTTTGGTGGACTTTGAAAATGGCTGAGTCCAAAGGTGCGACTCTTCTTTGCACCTGCTTGTACTGTGAATGAGGGGCAGAAGGGGAGAATAAAAGTTTTGGTTAGAGCTAACCCCGGTCCTTCATGCTGAAATGTTTCCTCTCATCTTGCTCCCATCGGGAATGTAGAATAGCCTGGACTTAGATTCGAAGAGCTAAGCCCAGCGCCTTCCAAACAGGCTTGAGGTGACCTCAGGTAAAAAGAAGGCAAAATGGAAGAGACACCCTTGAAGAAGCAAAGCAAAGCAAAGCAAGGCAAAAGCCTCAGGGGACCTCCTTTCAAGGACCTTCAAGTTTAAGTTCCTTTGTTAAAGGTCTCAAGTGTCTCTTAATCTTACAGTAGGTGTAAGATGGGGCAATAGGGTTAAAATCTACTTAGCTCATTCTTGTGCCTCTCACTTTTCAGGCCTTTAACTTAATGATCCCTTTCTAAGTACTCCCAGAAAAGCATATTGTTCTAGCAGAACTCAATGCCATGGCTCATCCTCTGTTTTTCTTCTTGTCCTCTCTTTCCTTTAGTATCCCTAATCTAACCTCCATACCCTCTGTGTTAGTTCATTTACCATAACTATAACAAAATATCTGAGGCTGGATAACTTTACAAAGAAAAGAGGTCTGTTTAGCTAACCAGATTCAAAGGCATGGCACTGGCATCAGCTCAGCTCAGGTAAAGGGCTCATGGTGGGTGGCATCGCAATGGCAGGAGTACATGTAAGAGGGAAAGATCACATAATGACTGAACCCAGGGCATTCTATATCACCAGCTACATCACCTTTAAAATGTTGAGGCAGGTCTCACCAAGTTACCAGGCTGCCTTGAACTTGTAATCTTTCTGCCTCAGCCTCCCAAGTCACTGGGATTACAGGCTCCTCCGCCTTAGTAACAACCTTTCATTAGGCCCCACCTCTTAAAGGTCCCTCTATCTTTTAGCATCGACTCTCTAGGGTCCAAGCCTTCAGTGCACAAATCCTCGGAGGACAAGCCACACCCAAACCACAGCACCCCGACAGTCTGGGATGTTCAGGAGAAGGGCCAAGCTCTACACCAGAGCGAGCAAGGTACTGGGGAGGTCACCAACCGCTTCTCTTTCTTTCCCCCGCTCCCCTTGGGTGGTTGAAGTCCAACACAACCATCACCAAACTGGAGCTGGAAGACAACTGCATCATGGACACGGGCGTGATCTGCCTGGTGCAGATGCTGCAGGAGAACTACTACCTCCAGGAGCTGGTAGGTGCCCTGCTCCTCCACCACACTGGGGGCCCAGAGCCCACGGGAGCCCAGGCAGAATCCCCTGCCACTCCCAGAGCAGCCCCCGGCTGTCTGAAACCCGTCAGCAGGCTCTTCCCCTCTAGATGGGACTTCTCAGATGAGGGCCACCCATCAGAGGCTGGTGATGGACTGGATTCCCTGTGGCCGTAAGAAACCCTAAGAAGCCATTTCTTTCTTTTTAAATTTTTTTTAAGTTATACATGGACACAGTTTATTTTCTTTCTTTATTTTCCTGTGGTGCTGAAGATCAAACCCAGTGCCTCGCATGTGTGAGGCAAGCGCTCTGCCACTGAGCCATAACCCCAGTCTTTCTTTGTTTTGGGTCTTTTTGAAATTTGTTCTAATTAGTTACACATGATAGAATGCATTTTGACACATCGGACATAAATGGAGTATAACTTCTCATTCTTCTGGCTGTACGTGATGTACAGTTACACAGATTGTGTAATCATATACACACATAGGGTAATAACGTCTGATTCATTCCACCATCATTCCAACCCCTGTGCCCCCTCCCTTCCTCTCACACCCCCCAATCTATAAAACCTCTTTTCTCCCCCATCGATTGTGAATTAGCATCTGTATGTCATAGGAATCATATCAGAGAAAATGTTTGGCCTTTGGTTTTTTTGGGGGGGATTGGCTTATTTGGTTTAGCATAATAGTCTCCAATTCCTTCCACTGACCAGCAAATGCCATATTTTCATTCTTCTTTAAGGCTGATTAATATTCCATTGTGTATCACAGTTTCTAAGGAGCCATTTCTCTCTGCACCTTATAAGCCTGCAAGTGGATAAGTTTACCTCTTGCACCATTACCTTAAGGTGAACTTTCTTAAAGGAGATAAAGACATGAAATAATATCATAAAACCCAATGTGCCTGAAGATAGGTGGTGGTGATGGTTATACAACAATAGAAATATATTTAATACCTTATACCTAAAAAAGGTTACAATGGTAAATCTTATGTTATGTTTTAATACCATAAAAATTTTGAAAAGAGCCGGGCATGGTGGCTCACATCCATAATCCCAGCAACTCAGGAGACTAAGGCAGGAGGATCTTAAATTCGAGGCCAGCCTGAGCAATTTAGTGATACCCGGTCTCAAAAAGAAAAAGTAAGAAGTGCTGGGGATATAGCTCAGCAGTAGAGCACCCCTGGGTTCAATCCCCAGTTCCAAAAGAAATTTTTTTAAAGAAGGGGAGGAAATCAAGCAAGACACTGATGGCTGGTTTCTATGGAGTCTCTCTCACTGCCTGAGAGGCCTCTGTCCTCATATATCCCCGGCTCTTTCTAGGGTAGCGAGTCATATTTTGTGAATCAATGAGTAGAATCTTATTTACTCTTAACTCATTTTTTTCAGTTGTTCATGCCCAACTCGTCAAATGGAAGCTGTCTTGGATTTCCAAACAAACAAAATAATGATGATGATGATCATAATAATAATAATAATAAATAATGTGCTCATCAGAAGTACGTGGGCTAAATTGGGGGAGCGGGGACTTAATGAAGCCAACTTCAGAGAAACAGACCTCCTGCCTGCATCAGGATAGCCTCCCGGCTCTGGCCTTCCGGCCACTCCATCAGCCAGCCCCTCCCCCTCACCTTGAACCCCTTACCTGGATGCCCTTGTTAGTGAGGCCCCTTTGGTGGGATTTAGCACACACAAGGGTATTCTTGCCTTTTAGAATGTTTCGAAAAATGAAATTGGTTTGGAGGGGGCCAAAGTCATCTCCGAGTTCCTCCAGAGGAACACATCTTCGCTCTGGAACCTTGGGCTGTCAGGTGAGCCCGGGCAAGGGGACGGGGAGGGCATCGGGAATCAAAGGGGCAGGAGGGGAAGGGCAGAGAGAACCCGCACCTGGTTGACCTGACCAGAATGCTGGGTCTGCCCTGCCAAGCCGGCACCCTGCCCCTCCCCATGGCTTCCCGCCCCCTGCACAGCCACGTGGCTCCCTGCCGTCCTCAACAAGCTGCTTCCCACCAACAAAGACCTGCTTTGCCATATTCTGCCCTCCCCTTGGACGTCCCCGCCTGCAGAGGTCTGCTTGGTTTATGAGGCTTCCTCTCAGGTCTCAGCTCACATGTCGCCCCCTTGGAGAGGAGACTCTCCTAACCACCCTATCCAAACCGCAGCCCTCCACCACCACTCTGTCCTGTGTCCCCGATTGGCTTAACTGCATTTGTTACCACCCGATGCCCTCCTGTTTTTAAGTTAGCTTAGTAACATCTCCCATGGGGGAAAAAGTCGGGTGAGAATTCCAGTTCCCCCAGACCGCTCCTCATTCAGGTTTACAGATGTACGCTGACTGCAGGATCCTGGAACCCCTAAGCCAAGAAATGCACATTAAAACGTGATCCTGGTCTAGGGCTATAGCTCAGTGGTAGAGCGCCTGCCTTGCACGTGTTGGGCACTGGGTTGGATCCTGGGTACCACATGAAAAATAAATAAATAAACGTATTGTGTCCATCCATGAAAGTCTGGCACTATGGCACATGCCTTAATCCCAGTGACTCAGGAGGCTCAGGCCAGAGGATTGCAAGTCAAAGGCCCAGCCTCGGTAACTTAGTGAGGCCCTAAGCAACTTAGTGAGACCCTGTTTCAAAATAAAAATAAAAAGAGTTAGGGATGTAGCTCAGTGGTAGAATTCAGTCACTCCTGGGTTCAACCCCCTGTACAAAAAAAAAAAAAAAAAATAAGATGAAAATAAAAATAAATGCATAGATAAAAACAGAAGAGATCATTCTTTTTAAAAGAACTCTCCTCCCCACAAGAATATCAACAAGTGAAAAATATGTCCTCCTTGAAATTACAGATTCAATACATATGTCCAAAAAGTGTGGTAGACACAGGCCAATAAAATTAGCCAAAACACATTTATCTAAATATATTTACAGTGTAGAAAGAGAAAAATGGAGAGAAGATAAAAGATAAAAGAGTGTAGGATAATGAATAGACTCAATATAGCTACTAGGAGTTCCTGAAGGAGGAAAAAAACAAGTGAGCAAATAATAGTTGCTGTGCTTCTTGAATTTGAAGCATTCGGGGATCCGAGTAAGTCCTAAAAAAGGTAAACAAACAGAAATTCACACTTGAATGTATCAATGAAAAAGTGCTTAAGATACAGAGACCTTAAAAGTATCTAGGGGAAAAAATAGTTTCTCTTTTAATGTAAATGTTACTCGATGTGAGGTATTATTCTTGAATTTCTCCTTTCCCTCTAAATATACCTTGGATTTCTTTCCATGACAGAACAAATAGCTACTTCCCCTTCGCTGGGCAATCTTCCATGTCGTGGCCACAGCATCATTTAGCATCCCTCTGTTGGGGGGTGGGACTCATATCATTTCTAATTTTTCAATCATTCAACTAATGATTCAAAGGACTTTCCTGTTCATACATCTTTGGGGCACATGTCCTAGTATTCTAGATGGACACCCAGGAGTATAATTACCGAATATAAAGATAAATCCACTTTTGTGAAGTTAAAAATTAATTTCCGAATTTCCCGTAAGGAGCCTGTACCAGATTAAAATTCTACCAATGGACGGTTTCTCTATGCTGTCCCCAAAGGGTTAATAGCAAGATGTTTGTGAATCAAATGGTTAAATGTGTGGGTGTTGAAGTCACTGTTCTTGGATCTGAATTCCAGCTTTGACACTGGGCAGGTTAGTTAACCCTTTTGTGACTCAGTTTTCTTATGAATAGACTAAGGACAATGATATTACTTGAGATGGTGATTGGGAGGAGTAAGTGACTTAAAATCTAGAACACCTAGAATAGTATTTAGCATATAAATTTTCAATAAGGGTTAGTCACTACTATTATTTTTATTTTTTTCCACATTTTTACTGGTGCATTATAGTTGTACATACCGATGGGATTTGTTGCTACCTGCAAACAATATAACAAGATAATTTGGCTAAGCTCACTCCCGAGCACTCCCCCCTCCTCCCCATCTCTCACCCCTTAGTCCCTTTCTTCTAGTGATCTCCCTTTCATTTTTAGGAGATCTACCCCAACCTTTGTTTTTCTTTTTCCTCTCTACTTCAGCAGATAAGAATAAACATATGACCCTGAACCATCTGAGTTTGACTTATTTCACTTAATTATGATGGTCTCCAGTTCCATCCATTTTTCGGCAAATGCCATTATTTCATTTTTATTTGTGGCTGAATAAAACTCCATTGTATATATATATACCACGTTTCCTTTATCCATTCATCTGTTGATGGACACCTAGGCTGGTTCCATAGTTTGGCTATGGTGAATTATATTATTATCTTTATTACATTCCCACATTATTATTATTTGAAAAGAACATCTTTTAAGATGTTTGTTTCCATTTTTATTTCCTCTTCTTTGAAATGTCAATTGTCACAGAGAGAAGGACACATTAAGTTAGATGAGCGTTCTCTCCCGTTTTCTTGTGTCTACACATTTGCGTTAAGTGCTTGTCATCTTTCCCACGTCTGATTGTTCCGGAGGGCAGAGGACTGGCAGGGCTGTGACGTGGGTGGGCAGGAGGGCCACAGTGCAGAGTGCATTGCTAATGTAACCCCCTCACTTTAGGAAATAACTTCAATGAGGAAGCCATAGACCTCTTCTGCCAAGCCCTGTCGGTAAGGAGCAAGGGGTGCAGGTGAGCCATGCGGGCAGGTCTAGGGCATCTGGGTGACTCGGGCTGTGCTGGGCATGGTGGAGCAAGGCTACTTACATGGTCTGGAAGTGGGTGAGTGTTCGGTCTCTTCCAACCCTGCTAAAAACCCAGTAAGCAGTGGGGCTTTCAGGGTGGCACTGCCTTGTCACAGTGACTATCAACGGTTCATGAAGCTTTCAGTCTAAGAGCCCTAGCCCACCTAGTTTTTAGTGCCTGGGAGCCCTCCACCATACTGCCCTGAGATAAGTAAGAGATTTTTTTCATCCAGAAGACAAAAATAACCTCCTTTCTCACCATTTGTTCCTCTAGATCAATTACCTAATTAGGAACCTGGATCTCAGTCACAACCAAATCTCTGATACAGGAGGGGAACAACTGGGACAGATGCTGAGTACGTCCCCATGGAGGGAAAGTGACCAGCCAAGGGGAGGGATTGAGAGAAAGTTCATTTATCAGAGCTGAATCACCCTTTATTTTTAAATCAATTTTGAATGTTTGGACTAGAAAAGTGATGTAAACCATGCCCCCCCCCAAAAAAAAAAAACACTTTAAATGAAGCAAACACCAAGATGTGGGAAGTAAAACTTTCCAATGATTAGAAGACCGTGGAGAGGAGCAACTTGCTGAGCTTAAGGAGTCCAAGGAGTATTACACGTGGTACAGCAAACACAAACTGTAATGAAAAAAACCCGTAAATTGACAACAATGCACTTTAAACATGTATGATAAAAAGACACCATGGGCCAGGCAGGATGACATGCGCTCATAACCCAGCTACTCAGGAGGGTCGCAAGTTCTAGGCCAACCTCAGCATCTTAGCAAGATCCAGTCTCAAAAGAAAAAATAAAAAGGGCTGGGGGTGTAGGTCAGTGGTAGAGCACCCCCTAGGTTCAATACCCAGTACCAGAGCCACCATGGACGACTCTGATAAGCAACAGAGGGGAGAGGGAGTGAATATTTGCAGCACTTATATAGATAGAAGATTAATGTTCAGACTATTGATTAAAGATTCTATATATCTCCTGGCATAGTGGCATGTGCCCATAGTCTCAGCTAGTCTGGAGGCTGAAGTAGGAGGATTGTGAGTTGGAGGCCAGTGTGGGCAACAGAGCAAGACTCTATCTCAAAAGAAAAAAAAAAAAAAAAAACAGGCACAGTGGTGCATGCCTGTAATCCCAGCAGCTCAGGAGACTGAAGCAGGAGAGTCGCGAGTTCAAAGCCAGTGTCGGCAACGGCAAGATGCCAAGCAACTCAGTGAGACCCTGTCTCTAAATAAAATACAAAATAGGGCTGGGGATGTGGCTCAGCGGTTGAGTGACCCTGAGTTCAATCCCCAGTAGCCCCCCCCAAAAAAAAATCCTATATTAACAAGACCTATAGGTTAATAAATACCCCCAGCAGAACAATGGTCAAGGCATATGGGCAGCACAAGAAGAGAGTCCACTGCCCGGCCCCTTTAGTAATTAGGGAAATGCAGCAACAGGAAGATGACCCTGTTCATCTATCCAAGCTATAAGAGTTTAAAGTCAGTGAATACCAAAGCTGCGGACAGTGGGGAGAAACAGGACCTCTGACAGGCTACTAAGGAAAGCCACTGTTCAGAGTGACGATGGGATTGAACAGCTCCCCCCTCCTCCACACACACAGACAGATGTCCAAGGAGGCTACTGCAGCATTGCTATAAAACAGGGACAGTACCTCTACCTAAATGGCCATCCCTGGGCAAAGAGTAGAAACAAGGAGGACAAGCAGCAGTGGACAGGGAGGGTTGGGGGTGGGGGGGAGAGCCAGGCCCACGGGCAGGGGAGCTCTTTGCTGAGACCTGAATAACAAAGATGACCGTGCTGAGTTCTGGGGTTCGGCATTCCAGGCAGCAAGGTCAGGGCATTGCGTGTTTGGGGAAGATCGGAGGACAGAATGGCAGGAATAGAGGGGACAGGGAGGAGACTGGAAGGAGCCAAGTCTTGGAGGTGGCCCATGGCGTGGACAACATCTGGATTTAATTCCACGTTGGAGAAGGTCACAGTTTGATTTGCAATTTGGAAACTTCTATCTGGCATGAAGAACAATGAAGAACACAAACAGAGGGACAGCCGTTGATTAGGAAGCTGTCCCTGGCCTGGGGAAAACAACGCAATCACGCGTGAGCAAGACAGAAGAGTGGATGGGTTCCAAATGTGTTTGGGGGTGAGGCGGAAAGGCCTTGCTGAGCTGAAGGAAAGTTAGGAATAAGGACAGACGCCTGCTCATCTCGCCTTCTCTGCTGGCTGGACGTGGCGCCCTTTACCTGGGTGGGGGAAATCTCAGGGGGCAACAGCTACGTTTTGGTAGTCGATGGCCACTCAGCACTTCTCAGTGGAGAGTCGGGAGTTGGTTTGCTGCATGACCTTAGATAGAGCTTGGTGACGAGATCAGCACTGGATGAAACACCTGGGAGTCACAGGCAGGGGACGGATTTAATCCACGAGACCAGATCAAGGCAAGAAGTGTAGAGGCTTGAGTTCTCTGGAACTGACGCCTGGGTCACTCCAACATGTGCAGGTGCTGCTGCAGAGGAGCAGGGGTCTGAGGAGTGTCAATCGAACAGGAGGGTGACCAGGAAAATGAGGTCTCAAGAGAACAAGGGAGAGAGCTGCTTGGAGAGGAAGCGGTCAGCAGGGTCCACTTAAGTGTTGCTTAAGATCTAATGATGAGGACGGAAAAGTGACCCCAAGTCTCAACAGCACTGAGATAGTCGGCCACTTGGTGAGAGTTTTGGTGGAGTGGGCGAGCACGGAAACCCAGCTGGAGGCACAAATGGGTGCAAAGAGGAGGCCAGAGGCTGGGGAGGCTGGAGCTACTGAGGAGGCAGGAGCCCGAGGGAGACAAGAGGCCAGGAATGATTTTTAAGGCTGAAAAATGCTGAAGTAAAAGAAACTGATGCTGCAGAAAGAAGGGAAGATAATTAAAGGAGGAGTTCACAAGAGGAAGGGGCCTGGCCCTAGAGAGCCTTGAAGAGGCGGGGGGCAGCAAGGCTGGCCGCTGAGGGGAGGGTTGGTGGGAGGACGAGCCCCACCTCCTGGTGCTGCTGCTCCAGGGCGGTGAGAAGCAAGACCCTCTGCTGACTGCAGAGAAAGCACTTGGGAGGAAGGAGAGGTGGAAAGGGACCACTGTTCAGCCTCCACTGAAAGCTGAGGTCGTAAATTTAAAGGGAACCAGAATGTGTTCTATCTCCCTGTGGTTATGATAGTCCTGTGGGTGAAGATCTTTAGAATGTTATTCTTAGCCGGGCACGGTGGCGCACACCTGTAATCCCAGCCGCTGGGGAGGCTGAAGCAGGAGGATCACAAGTTCAAAGCCAGCCTCCGCCACTTAGCAAGGCCCTAAACAACTTAGCAAAACTCTGTCTCAAAGTAAAAAATAAAAAATAAAAAAGACTGGGGATGTGGCTTAGTGATAAAGTGCCCCTGGGTTAAATCCTCAGTACAACAACAACAAAAAATTATTATTAGTAGTAAAGCTCTCGAACAGTAAGTGATTACTAAGTGAGGGGCATCAGAGTCGCATGTCACATCAATCCTCACAAAATCCCTACACAGGTTAATACTCCATCTTACAGACGAGGAAGCTCACGAGGAACGCATCGGTGACACAAGGTCACACAACTGTTAGAGGAGATGAGCCTCTGGGTTCAATTATGTGGCCACTTAAGGGATGCAGATGTGCTCGGAGAATCTTCAATGAGGGAGTTGGCAGAGGAGAGGAGAAGAAAGTGAGGGAAAGAGGCCTGGGGATGTGGCTCAAGCGGTAGCGTGCTCGCCTGGCATGCATACGGCCCGGGTTCGATCCTCAGCACCACATACAGACAAAGATGTTGTGCCCGCCAAATACTGAAAAATAAATATTAAAATTCTCTCTCTCTCTCCCTCTTTCTCACTCTCTCTCACTCTTTAAAAAAAAAAAAAAGAAAGTGAGGGAAAGAGGCATAGGAAAGAGAAGGAAGGCAGGAGACTATCGCTATCACAACAATATAAGGTGTGAGTTACTCAAAGTACATCCTGGTGATTGACACAGAGAGACAGGCAGACGTGAGAGGTCCCCACTGTACCTACAGAAAAAAAGGAAGGGCTGGGAACGTGGCAGAAGCACTTGCCTAGTGTGCACAAGGCCCTGAGTTCCATTCCCAGCACACACACACACAGAGGAAATAAAAAAGAGACTCCCTCCTGATGCCCGAAGACTATGTTCCCCTTGGATGGTGCCCTCTGCAGAGCCACTTTCCCCAAATAAAAATCACAACGTGGTTGAACAGGAAGTTTTGCCAACTCTGTGGAGTATAGGAGCAAAAGCATTGTCTTCTTTTTTTCTTCCTGGTGCTGGGGACCAAATTGAGGGCCTTGGGCATTTGAGACCAGTACTCTACACCTCCGGTCCCAAAAAAGCATCTTTAGTGTTTTTTTAAGT
The DNA here is from genome assembly GCF_048772815.1 of Callospermophilus lateralis. Lineage (NCBI taxonomy): Eukaryota > Metazoa > Chordata > Mammalia > Rodentia > Sciuridae > Callospermophilus > Callospermophilus lateralis. The sequence goes on along the minus strand of NC_135307.1, from coordinate 27,214,210 downwards.
GTGATCTCTGTGCAAACTCAGATCCTGGCACCTCCCACCTCCAGCTGCTCCTGTCTCTGAGGCTCTCCTAAGAGCAGCCCCAGAGCCAGTGTTCCCATGGCACTCCAAGAGACAGTCACCTCGCGACCTAACACGCCAGGCCATCCCCGCCTCCTGTGTGCAGCCTGGCGCCGTTGTTTGTCCACACCACCCCCCTCGATTGTTTTGGCAGGGGGATGGGGATACTGGGGATTGAACCCTAAGGGCGCTTAGCCCCTGAGCCACATCCCCAGCCCTGTTTATTTTTTTTATTTCAAGACAGGGTCTCACTAGGTTGCTTACAGCCTGGCTAAGTTGCTGAGGCTGGTGACTTAGCGAACCTGCAATCCTCTAGCTTCAGCCTCCCGAGCTGCTGGGACTACAGGTGTGCACCACCACACCAGCTTTCCATCCACTTTTTAATGGCTTTATAATATTCCACCACATGATATTTATGATATTCTTTACCCCTTGCCCCTGAGTAACAAATTTCACCTTTATTATTGATGCCATTGCAAACATCTACCTACAGGGCCCTTCCCACTTTCCATACTGTCTTCTTAGAACAAGTCTCAGAGTTCTGTGATAAGGTATGCATGCACATCTTAGTGGGAAAATATCTACGATCATGTAATATTTGCCAAACAGACTATACTCATTTACTTGCCACCAGCTATAGAAGGGTAAGATTATTTTCCTTCATCTTTCTCAGCATTGAGGATAGTCTGACAATTGTGTGTTTAAATGAATAACTGAAAAAAATCATTGCCTGGGTGTTTCTCTTTGCCTGCCATATGAACCCTGAGGCCGGGTTCTTTGGGATGCGGGGATGCTAAGCTGACTCCCTCTCCCTCCCAGACATCAATGTAGGAATCCAGGTGCTGAATCTGAGCTGGAATCACTTCCACACACAGGGAGCAGTGGCCTTGTGCAACGGTCTCCGGGTAAGGTGCCCTGAGAGTGGTGCGGCGAGCCCAGGTGGGGACCGCCAGGTCCTCCCTCCTGCCATCTTGCACCTCTTCTTTGATGAGGGTTTACTGAGCTCCACAAATGCTCTCCCAGTCACTGGTCTCTCTCCCACAACTCCTGGATGGGCTGCTTTTTAATAAATCCCAGCCACTAAGGCCTGGGGGGCATCCTTAGGCCCCTCAAGAGTCCGGTGCAATTAAGAGTCAGGGTCCTGTCCAAGTCCCAGAGGTCCCTGAGACCGAGCTGGGAGGGAGCGAGAGGGATGGGGCAGATCTGGGGACCCCCGGGTGCTAGGTGTCCACGCAGCAGCAGGAAGAGGTTGGAGGGGTTGCCTGGGTGAGTCACCCATAAACTTGATGCTGGTGTTGTCCCTCTGCCACCAGGGTAATGTGACCCTGATGAAACTGGATGTCTCCATGAATGGCTTTGGGAACGAAGGGGCTCTGGCCCTGGGGGAGGTCCTCAGACTCAACAACCACCTGACCCACCTAGATGTCAGTGGCAATGACATTGGCAACGAAGGGGTCTCCAGACTCAGCAGGGGACTGGAATCCAACGAGGGCCTCCAAGTCCTGAAGGTAGTCTGCCCTAAGCTGGG